>NC_135784.1:239658177-240011302 GCF_051106095.1 Pogona vitticeps
GCTCTCAAACTAAAGCATATGGGCCAAGCTTTGACAAATTATCAGCATGCATACAACATCAAAAATCACATTGTGCAAACACATGCCAAGTTGAGTATCCCTTATCAAAAAATACCTGCATATAATTATTTTAAAAGTTTGTATACATTACCTGGTTTGTATTACTTTAGTATTTGCTTCCATTTACTAGAGTTAATAGTTATTTTTCAATAAAAAAGTGTTTGTATCATTGAAAGTTCTGTTATGTTTTGAAGACAAAGGGTGATGATTAATTCAGACAACTGTATGAGTTGTTTTTTTTTTTCTAAACTAAGACATCAGTATTCAGATTTAATTACAGTGTTTGCACTTCGAAAGAAATAATTTGGTTTTGCGTCACCGTTTGGGCACGCGGGCTCAAAAAGTTTAGCCATCACTGGTCTATGACCTATAAATAAGGTGTATCAGCAGAATGAGCTTACTAGTTTTCATGGAGCACTCACAAAGGGCCCTTCATATCTCAGTGGGCTGAAGGTCTACGGCACATTATTAGAGAAAGCATCCATGACAACTGGTTCTGCAGCTGAATGTATTGTGCCCTCTGATGCTCAGCACAAGTGCATTGCCCCCACTCACTCCATAGTTCCTAGAGATACATTACAGATACTGGTCATTAGAACTGAAATAATTTTATTTTTCCAGAAATGTGATTCAGGCAGACTCTCATTTCTGAGAAATCAGACTTACAGGTCAATAATGTGTTTACATCCTGAAGTCAAACAAGAAATAAGTAAATTAATTTGCAAAGTACAGGATGCAAGAAAAGCTCCTCCTGTGACAATCACACAAACCAGTACTTAAGGAAGGGCTTCTTCTAATAATGGACTATCTGTAATACATTACTCACCACCACTCCAGAGTGTATATAGAAGTCATATTAGTGACTGTCCCAAAGATTTTAAATTCCTTTCCCCTGAAGCCTATCCTAAAAGAAAAAGAAGAAAATACTGCCATTTAATATTCAATTGTGAACTTGTAAAGAGTTATTTACATTCTGTCACTTATACATACTTTAATGCATGCAGTCATCTTGAGTTAGTCAGAGCCTGCAGTTTTCTAAATATCGGCGTACATAATTATCTTTATTTATTTATTTTATTTAACTTTTTTTTAATTGCTTATTTCTCACAAAAACTAAGAAAAGCTTCAATTTTTTTATGTGTGAGACATTCCATAGGAAATGCATATTCTGCAGTGATGGCAATGACAACAGAATGAGTGCTACAATCATGGAAAGATTGCATTAAAATTGCTTCTGCCCCCACTCTCCAATCTGACAAGTGTGTCAAAACTTCATCCAGCAGACCTGCTGCTGTCTGACACCCTTGAGAGGAGGAAAGGTTCATTTGAGAAAGAGAACCACCACCTGCCCCCCCGCCGCCAAAAAAAGTGTAATAGAAACTGAGCTGCTTAGAAATCCACAACTCCTCACTGCTGCAAGGGCAGGAGCAAGTCAAGTGAGCTGAACATACCATGTAGCTTCCAGGATGCAATCGATACATCATAATCTTGCTCTGAATAAGATTTGTGTGTACATCTCTCTTGTTTGTACTAGAGCCAAGAACAGACTGTCAAAGAGACTTAGAGAAGAGCAAGGGGCTGCAGGGGGGGAAGAGTTGAGTGAGCATCAAAAGAATACTTTTAAGTGATTTTTCCCCCTTGCGCAACAAGAAAATCAAAGAGGAGAGTGGAGAAACTGTGGACTGAGCATGAATAAAACACTTTTGAGGTTTTATTTCTAGGGCATCAGAGTAACTGAAAGAAAAGATTGTGAAGCATCCATTGAGGATCAGTCCTCAAAGCACTTTTCCCTGTAAGACACACACAAACACATGCATATATAGACACATATACACAGAGACTGAGACACACACAGAGAGAAATATAGATATAGACATAGACATACATATATACTCATACATATACCTCTATATACACATATAGATGTTGTGAACGCTGTTGCTTATGTATCTAAAATGGAAGGTACTGTATTAGCAGTAATCTCAAGGAAATCTCAAAATCTCTAGAAGTGTCAATAACATTTCTTTAAAAATCAGGAAGAACAAAACTGCACAATGATCAGTGGTCGTAATGACTGAGGAGGATAGAAAAATGGTATGTGAGAGAGGGAGGGAGAGAGAGAGAGAGAGAGAGAGAGATGTGGGGCAGAATGGAATGCAACAGAAGCTGCTCCAATTACTATATTTTTTGCACTTTTCAATTGTATTTTCACTGTCAAGAAAATTAAATGTACTTCATTGGATATCAGAGTAGCAGCAACTTTCAGATGTCAATGTTAAGGTGTTCTGAAATATTCAGATGGGTAGCTATCAATAAATGATCTGTGCTGTGCATTGCTATAATCAGCAATGATTACCAGAAGCATCCAGAGAGATTCAGTTGGAAAGCAAGGTTGTTCCACTTCTTCAAAAAGAAACTGATGGGGAGTTTGCCACTGCTGAAAATTGAAACTCGACAAATTTAGCAGTATAACAGTCACGACAGTGAACCAACTCATCAAGTTGCCCCATACCTGTGATGGGGAGTGGAAGATTTAGTCAAAGGGCCCAGCAACCGAAATGTTATTCAACAGTAGAAGAATACTAGTCATTTACCTGCATTGTTATTCAGCCTTCTTATATACGTATCTTCTCATATTGCAGTGGTTCCCAACCTTGCTTAATCCATGTGTTCCAGAAAGCCTAGACAGCACAGCTGGTGGTGAAGGCTTCTGCAGTCCAAGAACACCTGGATTACCCATGGTTAGGAAGCACTGCTTTCCAGCAATGGGGAGTAGATGTTCTTGCCCCATCTGGTAGTTTTGGACAATGCATTCCTGGTCTCTTTGTATATTTCAGCAGGTACTCATGAATGCGGACCAGTGACATAGAGCAATGGTTTCCAGTCCTGAGCCAGGGTGACAGGTGACTGAGGATTATGAGTGGTGGAGTCCTTCCACACTATCTGTAGATTCTGAACTAGTGATGCAGAGGCCCTATGCTCAAGGAACATATTTGTGACATGGTGCCCAAGGTCAAATGATCAAATTCTATACCTTTTCTGAAGCAGTTACAGACCATGATGATTAACGTCAACTTCAGTGGCTAGCAGCATCCACTGAAATTGTCACTTCTACCCATGCTGGCAAATACTAAGCATTTGATTTTTCAATATGATCTTTTGCAAGTGAATGGAGAAACATTAGCAAAATAATGGGAAAAGACACAAAAGTAATAATCGGCTGATTTTTGCACTTAATGGTAAATTCACTAAAACCTTCTAGTGCTTAAAATGAGGGGGAACAGCTGGTGTGCAAATAAGTGTGTTCTAATAATAAAGGAGAACTTCCTTGTGCTGTGTTCTGCAGCTTCTTTCATAAGGTTAACAAACTACATTAACCATTCACTCATCTGTAGCTGGTAATTAATCACTTGTTGGAAATTACATTGTATAATAAATGAGAACAGACATGATTCATTAAAACTTCTAATTAATTCTATTTAATACTATTTCATAGTTCATTGATAAGTGCTGAGAGAAGGATTACATTGTGAGATACTTGATGCATTGCTGCTGAAGAAGTAAATAGGGCAAACATGATTGGGAGGAAAATGCAGTAGCAAATGAACACGTCAGACGTTTATCTCAGCAATGCCTGGGAACATTACAATTTCTACTTAAGGGATTGTTAGGATTTTTGCTGTCATTTTCTATTTCTAACAGGCTATAAACTAAATGACCTTATGATCAGATTTAATGTTTAGGATCAGACAGTATTGATTGTATTGCTTGCTTGCTTGCTTGTTTGTTTGTTTGTTTGTTTGATTGATTGATTAAAAGCAGCTTTGCAATCCAAGTGTTTGTAATTTAGCCGTACTAGTGCTGAAAAAGTTAGAACTTGCCTTGGCTTGGAATGAACCATGTTTGTGCTGAAGTAAAGCTGCTGCCTCTTTTTTTTTTCCTGCTTTGCAAAATCCTCCAGCTTGTTTGTGGGAAGAGAAAACAGATGGATGATTTCACCCAATTTCTCCAAGAGAAAGAGAAAAGCTCTAACAGTTTCTTCGAGGTGGGGATTGACAGGTTTGTTCTTTATTCCCATTTTGCTTCTTCCCTTATGCCTTCCCCCAGTGTAATTCTAGCGCATTGTGTGGTGGAGACGGGGAGACCACTGCTGCAAACATGATGGAGATATTTTGGAAATAATTCTGTAGAATGGCCTTTTACTTCTAAATTACTAAGAAAAAAAGGAACATCTCAGAATAACGAAAGGAAGAGAAAACTGTCTGAGAACTGAAGCTTTCTGACTGGTTGCTATAAAATACATTAAACTGATACGCATATCTAATTTTTTTTAAATGAACGAATGACTAACATCTAAAACTACTACATAGAATTCTTAGTGTTTGGGGCAGAAGCCAGCCGGACCTATAGAACTCCATGTGAATAGCATGAGCCTGAGAAAATGTTCAAAATATCAAGCTCTCCTAGTCAAAGGTTATCCTGCCTTACAAATACACTGGGAATAACAGAGGCACAGTGTTCACAAGTGATACAGTAATCTGCATTCTAGTAGCACCCCATTTGTGTTGCCCCTCAGATATTCAGTGAACAGCGCTTGATCTGACACATTTCTAAATGCCTCTAATTTGCCATATTATGTCCATTTCAGTTCATACAGGAACATGAAGACAGAAGTAAAGCAGACTGAGCTGTAAACTTGTAATATTTCAACATTGGTCAATAGTTCTGCCACTCTCTGCATGAATAACCAATTGCACAGATCCTTCAAAAAGAAAATTAAAAGAATGTCATTTCTAGTTTTATGAAACATGCTTGGCCAGCTCTTGACTAACTGAAAGGAACATGGAAGAGTAAGTCAAGATCATATTGCCCAAGATGCAGTTATCTATAATGCTCCAGGTACTAGCATGGGGCTTCCATGCAGAAGGAACTACAGTCTTTCTTTCCACCATCTCAGTAAAGAATGTTAGGAGTCCAGCTATATGGTGCTTCTAAAACATACCTACTGGAGCTACATTTTTTTTCTTTGCTTGAAGTAAGCACAGCAGACCCAACCAAGGATGGGAGTTTTAAATGTTTACTGTACAGTAAACAATAGTCCTGTCCCAGAAAGAGGGTGTTGCCAGAAATCTGTATTGCCCCAAAAAGTCCAACTGATGCCCCACTTGTTTGTTCAGCTATAGCAGTGGTTCCCAAGCTTGGGTAACCTGTTCTTGGACTGCAATTCCCAGAAAGTCCAGCCAGCACAGCTAGTGGTGAAGGCTTCTGGGAGTTGCAATCTAAGAACGCCTGGATTACCCAAGTTTGGAGATGAATGTAGCACTGGCCTGAATATGGAATTGCTTGGAATAGATTATTGGCATTTATTGAATTCCCTTGCCACCATGCTAGAATGCTTCCCTTCCCTGTTTTCCCCAGATTTTCCTTTTGTTCTTCTTCTGCTGAGCATTCCAAACTCTCCTAGTCAGAATCCTGAATTTCCCCAGCCTTTCCATTTTTGCTTCTTAGGAGCCGATCACACTTTACATGGGAGAATGGTGATAGACTCTTGCAGAGTAGCTTAGTACAGTATTCCAAAAAGCAATTGGAGTTAGCTACAGCAGAAAGGAAAGTAAGATCTCCATCTTTTGTCCCAATTCAATGTCTCCATTGCAAAACACATCACTACCACCACCACCACCACTGGAGTTTAGGGGAAGGAACACCGTTCAACAAAAGGAAAGTTTATTAAAGTGGCTAGATAGCTTAGTGAGGCTGTGACTACATGATGGGATTTGCTGTGGGTGCAAAACAGATGAACTTATTCCCCACCCCCTTTTTTAAAAAAACCTGATCACATGACACAAAGGCCAAGTTGAAACAGTCTGGTCCTTTTTTGCTTCTGACACGGAGCTTTTTCCTCTGCTGCTGGGGACTTCCACATTTTTCAAGACAGGACAATTCAAACAGATTTTTCTCAGTGTGATCAGTTTTTTCATTCTCCACAAGGATGAGGGGGTATGACTGTGGGTGGTATTCCAGTGACATACTAAGCCGAGCATGATGTCTTCGACAGCAAGAATGCCCACTTCTGTGATCTGTCTCCCTAGCTGCAACCATGCAAACAAGACAAGGATGAACCATAACTGGGAACTCTAACTCCATCTCTGTTCTGTTGCCTCCTAGTGGCACACGGTCCCTTAAGCAAGCATGTCTACACCTTTCTTAACTTCCAAAAGCTATCAGCTGCAGATGGAAAACATACAGGCATATTAAAGAACTACATGTACTACCTTTCACAATATTTTTCCACATTATGTCTAGTTGTCCTTGAAATGACCATATCTTCTGAAAAACATTTAGCAAACATCTACATCCATTACTGTTTTTGACAATTAATTTGAAGATTTAGCCTTCTTGCTGTTGTTTTGACTGAACGGTATTGAATAAGAAATGGTATGCGTGTGCCTTCTCAGGTGTCATACTACTAACATTCCCAAAGTTCATATACTGTATATCTATAGATCTAGATCTAGCTGGCTGGATAGCTCAGTGAGTTAGGTAACTGGCTGTGGAGCCAGAGGTTGGAAGTTCAGTTCCCCAGTGTGCTTCACAGAAGAGATAGCCTGTGTAGCCTTGGGCAAGCTACACAATCTCAGGCTGCCCCCAGAAGAAGGGAATGGGAAACTACTTCTAAGTACCCTTTCCCAAAAAAACTCTGAACAGGGGCACCATAAGTCAGAATTGACTTGACGGCACACAATTACCATTAAAACTAAATTTAGATAATGTGGCAAACAGAGGTGGTAGGAGATGGCTTGACATACTTTCAGGGTAGTGGGGAAGAATGAATTCTTAGTCTGCTATGAAAATCCTATGTCCAGCAAGACTTCTTTGTAATCCCACCAGTGATGTGTGTACAAGTTAGTTGAGGACCACAGATCTAAATGGTTCAAAAATGTGCCCCTTCCAGTACCCTACTAAGCAGGTAAAAATGTAATTTAAGGATAAGTATTTAAATTATAAAGGGCCGTGGTGGCGCTGCGGGTTAAACCGCAGAAGCCTCTGTGCTGCAAGGTCAGAAGACCAGCAGTCATAAGACTGAATCCATGCAACTGAGTGAGCTCCCTTCACTTGTCCCAGCTCCTGCCAACCTAGCAGTTCGAAAGCATGTAAAAATGTGAGTAGACAAATAGGTACCACCACAGTGGGAAGGTAACAGCATTCCGTGTCTAGTCATGCTGGCCATGTGACCACAGAAATTGTTTACAGACAAACACTGGCTCTACGTCTTGGAGATAGGGATGAGCACCATGCCTTAGAGTCGGACATGACTGGACTAAATGTCAAGGGGAACCTTTAACTATTTAAATCATTCCTATTGTACAGTGAAAATTTATTAACTAAGATTATGCAGGAATCTCAATTTAGATGTGGTAAAATGAAGCCATCAACTCTATGAATTTTTTAAAAAATTCAAATGCATCACACAAGATGAAAACATTGAAGTCTTTGTCCACTAAAATGCATATCGATTATATACATATCTAATTTTTATATGACAGATTCTGGCCCTGTCTTTACTCTGCCCAACTTACTTGGAATGATATGTGGCATCTTCATTAGACTAATTATGTGTGGGAGCACAGAGCTGGCTTTTTAGTCATATGAAACCAGGAGCAAGAGAAAGCTTCCCATGCAGCCTGCAAATGATGTTTTTGATGGCCTTGCCCATCATTTTAATGCTGTTCTATATGGTGGCCTTGCCAGTTAGCCACCTAATTAAGCAAAATGACTCATCTGATAAATTTAATCCTGCTAATGACTACCAGATGCCCACAAACAGCACTTGGGCCCATTGTGAGTAATGGTTATTTTTAAAATGCGATTAACCATTTCACATCGGGGCATGCCTTTAACTGTAAGGCATATTGAAGATATATTCAAATGGTACTCCCAAAATAGAAAAGGAAAAATCTGCAGCAACTTTAACTTGTAGAAAGTGTATGTATACTATATATCAGCCGCTGCTACATCTGTTGGCTATTCTGTCTGTGGACAATCGACAGTGTTGTCCAGAATATCCTGAAAGCAAAATGTTAGGGAAAGCACAGTTTAGCAAATTTTACTTTTTGGATCTACAACTCCCACAATCATCACCCCCACCATGGCCATCAGGAATTATAGTCCAAAACCATAATGGGACATTCTGGGAGTTATAATCTAACTAGGGTTGCTGTATTCCAATTCTCCAAGTGTGGGTACCTCAGACAGTTTGCTTCGCATCTGGTACGTATTTCCATAATGCTCTAATTAAAGCAGATTTTTTCATACTGCACAAATTAAGCACATCAATTGTTCAATCTTTTCTTCTTCTTCTTTTTTTTTTTTTACTAATATATTTTGGCCTTGGGGTTACTCATATGGTAACTACCAATACAAGAGAAGCAGTGCAGTGTAATGATTGGATTTGGAACATGGAAACCCAAATCCCTACTCAGTCACAAAGCTTACTTGCTATACTGGAGGTCAACTTGGAATTCAGGCCAGATGATTGTCCTAATGGATGCTGGGTGGCACCTCTAAAATTAAAGAAGCTAAACAGGTGAGATGGCAACCCTAGTTCTACCCAAAACTACCCTACTTAAAACTAAAGTTTAAAACTAAAAGTTCACCTATGGTCAGGTACTCTTGCCTGTAACAAACTACCATCTACTAATTGCTGGTTTGTCCCCTCATATCTGCTCGCCATAACAAGCTTTGAAAGTCCCTGCTAAAATAGTTATATTTCTCTCAAAAGTGTCTCACTTCTGCTTGAGAGTGCATTTTCCAAGTAAATTTCAACCTTCAAATTCCACCTTTAAGAATTTTCACCTGTCCAAAGGTGATGAATATATTTACTCCCTTCCTCATATGCATTCTCTCTTTCTTCCTACTGCTTCTTCTATCCATCTTCTGTTATCCAGCTCTAGGCTAGTACAGCCTTTCCCATGAGTATTGTCTCTCTTCTGTGTACTGTCATGTCACTTAGCATCCTCTGAATTTTCTTCTTCAGCTAGACCTTGCTGTATCTTCATCTTGTCTGACCATCATGGACCAATTGCCAGTCTCTGCCACTCATGCACACACACATATGCTAAGAGTTTGTGTTTTCATCCTCTGCCATTAGACACTGACATATGTGCAGATGCCCAAGACAAGATTGCCAAGCTTTCTTTAAAAAAAAAAAAAGGCATTTCTTTTGATGTAACACCTTTGAAATCCAAAGATGACTGAGTAAATGGTTCTAAAATTGCAACCTTGGCTACCAAAGAAAACAATCTGATTAAATATTAGTCTTGGCAATGAAGTAACCATCTATAAAAACCTCCTGAGAACCATGTGTGAGGACAGTAGTTCTCCATGCAGTTCCAATAGCAATAAGTATGTTTAAGGAGGTCCTCCAGATTTGCTAAATAGACTGAAGGCTTATCTAATTTCAATATCCATTTTTGAAAGGTTTACCTTTTTGTTTTCCTCCAAGGCAGATTCTTACAACACTGATATGGAAAGAGTGCAAAGGTCAAACCAACTGCTTATCAATATACAGTATACCCACTACCACAACACCCAGATATAAAACCTCTGTATACACTTCTATCTTGCCTCTGGATGGAATCCTGTTTTTTTGACCTTCTATTGTCCCAGATGCAGGTGAACATTGGGAAATTTACATACCCCATATGGGTACCCCCATAGCACCCTAAATCTCTTCTGATTTCAGAGGCAAACCAGCTTCATACTTACAGGAGAATACCAAGGCTAGGAAAGAAAAGGCTGCTTAAAACCCTGGCAGCAGAGTTGACAATACTGAATTAGTTATGCCAAGGGTTGATTATGTACACAAGGCAGCTACCTGTATCTCTAGGAATTTTAGCCCCTTCCCAGTTACCTACATCAGTGGTTCTTAACCTTTGTTACTCAGGTGTTTTTGAACTGCAACTCCCAGAAACCTCTGCCAGCAGAGCTGATGGTGAAGGCTTCTGGGAGTTGCAGTCCAAAAACATCTGAGTAACAAAGGTTAAGAACCAGTGATCTACATCAGTGGTCCCCAACCTTTGGCCTCCAGATGTTCTTGGACTTCAACTCCCAGAAATCCTGGCCAGCAGAGGTGGTGGTGAAGGCTTCTGGGAGTTGTAGTCCAAGAACATCTGGAGGCCCAAGGTTGGGGACCACTAATCTACATGACAGATATTGTTATGTTCAGGAACAGTTAAATATTTTTGCAATATCTCACCTCTTCCTGCCGCCATCTGTCGTAAAGTCAATTTCCTATTGACCTTAAATTCAATATCCTTGATGGCAATCCTGACTGTTACAAACTGGCCATTCTTGCCCTTTTCATTCTTCTCCCCACCATCTAGCCTGATCATTGCTTTCCACCCTTACATTCCCTTTTGCTATGATCTAGGTGCAGGCTATGAAAACCTATAGACTGTGGATTACTAACTCTTAGTGATACAACAAGACTCTGTGCTGGGGTCACTGTGACAGAGTAACATAGCTAACCTCTGGAAATTTCACCATCATTTGATTTCCATATAATGTCTTCAGTTTAAAAGTAAAAGGTAAAGGTAAAGGTTCCCCTTGGCAATTAAGTCCAGATATGTCTGACTATAGGGACCAGTGCTCATCCCCATTTGTAAGCCAAAGAGCTGGCATTTGTCCATAGACACTTTTCATAGTCATGTGGCCAGCATGACTAGACAAGGAATGACGTTACCTTCCCACCAAGGTGGTACCTACTCACATTTGCATACTTTCAAACTGTTAGGTTGGCAGGAGTGGGACAAGCAACGGGAGCTCACCTTGTCGCATGGATTCAAACTGCCAACTCGTGTCCCTTAAAAAGTAAAACAAACATTCAAGTACATAGAATGAAAAAAATATTAACCATATCCAGAAGTGTAACTTTTATCTGTACTTCTTTTTCCCTGTTCTCTTTTGGTTCTGTATAGTAAATCCTTCTAAGTGATTTCTATTATATGGAATTAGCTAAAGAAATCAGTATCTATGTGATATGTATTTGGAAAAATGCTACTCTGTATACTGTGTCAGATTGGGATAAATCTATGCACGGTCAGTAAAAAGACTTTTCAAAATAATTTAAGAAATAAATCAGTTTGTTAAGCAATACTATGAACAATTCTCCTGAAAAATTGATGGAGATATGCATTTCATTTATGATAAGATTAATAGGTGTTAGACATAACACGTCCATCTCCAACACTTGAACCAGGAATGGCGATTTTATGTTTTAATTATATTCCCTTCATTAGTTAATTAGACTTACATTAGCATAGCACACTTTTTTTGATGCCAAAGAACTGGATAGTCAAAACAAATGAGTTGGATATGGGATCAGAATAGTATCCACCATCCACCATTCCATGAGGTTAAACCATAATGTTCATCTCATTGGTGTAGTAAATACTTTTTAGTTGCTTGGTCTCAAAGAAAGCCCTAGCTTAGAGAATCCATACATCCTGCTTCACTGATGATAGTCTCTTACTTTAAGACATATCAGAGGGCAGTAAGTTGTTCAAAGGCATCTTCCGTTAGAAGGACTGTTCAATTGGCCGGATAGCTCAATGAGTTGGGTATCTGGCTATGGAGTTAGAAGAGAAGATTTCAATTTCCCACTGTGCTTCTTGAGAGAATAGCCAACCTGTGTAGCATTGGGCAAGCTGCACAATCCTAGAGCAGCTAGGTTTACCATTTGCTTCATCCATGAAGCAAATAGTAGACCATTTCTAAGCACTAGTTCACTGGCCTAGTCTGTTTTAATGGTAATCACACAAACAATACCGCACTTTCTAACTTTTATAAATTTACAGCTGAAATGGGTGACTTCAAACTTTTACCTTCATTCTGTTCAAGCTTGTTGAAGCACATAAAGACTTGGGGTGGGGGTGGGATGAGAATTGAGGAATGTCCCTTAAACTCAGTATACATTTTATTTCTATTTACTGTGGGGAAAGTGAGATGAACAAAGGATATCCATTGTTAAAGCATTGGGAGTTATCTTGTCCTCAACACCCCTGACCCCACCCAATATCCCTATAGCCAACTCAAAGAAAATGTTAAAATGTGGAGGAAAATTGCCTCAAAATGCCCCCTTTTTTTCCCCTGGTGAGCAGGGCAAAATAATTTCCCATATAATGCTTTTAAATGACAGGTAAGTGGAGCTTTCAGACACATCTCTGCCACAGTTTTGAGTCAGTCTGTGTTGATTACCTGCCACCAGCCCACCTTGCACCACCTGCTGTACAAATTAAGGGCACCTCAGTTTTTCAAGGCCTTGAAGTGCTCACTGTCAGATAAGACGAGGCGTTCCATTCAGTCTAGCATTAAACTTTGATTCACTGAGCCGGCTGGAAAATACACAGACACCCGAAATAATAATTGTAATCATAATTTTAAAAAGAGGAGACAAAGAAAAGAGGGTGGGAAGCTAAATAATGAAAATGAATAATTGCTTGGCAGCAGGGAGAGAGCTGACATTGTACAGCACATATTTCATGAATAATGAGAGGAGTCTCAGCAATGTGCAATCACTGCCTATTGGGTCAGAAATTTCACATTAGTGGATTCATCAGAGCAGATCGGTGTCATAAAGACACTCTCCCCCAAGGTAAACCTGCCTTCACTGAACTGCCATCTCTTGTTTGCAAAGATACCAGAAGCAGAGAGAGAGAGAGAGAGAGAGAGAGAGAGAGAGAGAGAGAGAGAGAGAGAGAGAGAGAGAGAGAGAGAGACATTGCTAGATAGCTAAGAAAGCTATCTGGAACCATGGGAACAATTTTAATATCAAGATGTTAATTATGTTATGCGTTATGTCAACATACCAGGCAAAAACAAAACAAAAATAAAAAAATAAAGACGACAAAATCATTGTGGCACCTTAAAGACTAACGGCTATATTTTAATGTGAACTTTTGTGGGCAAGTCGTCTTCTTCAGACCTGAAGTGTTTTTTACACTAGTACAAAATATTTGCAGGTCCTTCTGGGTTTTTCCCCCCCAACATTTCACAAGAATAAATAATGCATGTAGTGCTTCCTACATGACATTCCAACAAAAATGAGGGGCAATGTCACAAGAATGTTCTGAGAAAATGAGGTGTTAAAATGTATGAGACGGGTCCAAACAACATATGTGTTTCACCCCTTCTTTTCTGCATTCAAGCCTGCTTCATGTACTGTACATCTAATACCTTCCCAACAGGTATATTATGTTCTGTGCCATCAGATTCCATTCCAATGATCCTAATTTGGTTTTCAAAGTATGGGAGATATTGAAGGAGTAGTTTTGCCACTGCCATGACCCAGTGGGTTTTCATGGTTGAGTGAGAGTTCACACCCAGGTATCCTGAGACCTAGTCCATGACTTGATTCACTATGTAACACTGGCTGTCATACAGTTATAACTATTCATGTGGAAGGAGGTCTCCCTGGTCATCATTTAGATGGCTTTTTACCACACCAGTTATGAGGAGTTTCACTGCAGTCATTCAAGTAATCTCAAAATGTGCACAGATTCATTCATCGAAACAGCTCGTAGAACTGTGGCACCACCTGTGTAGAGCTGTATGACTGAAGTGTGCTTAAGCCTGTAACTGTGTGCAGTAAATTACACTGAATTCAGTGGGAACTGGTTCGGGGTGGGAGTTCTAATGTTTTCTGGATACACTTGTACAGACTAATATGGCTACCTCTTTGAAAAGAACGTTTCCCCATACACTACTTTGAACTTTATGCTGGGAGAAAGGGAGCTTTTCTTACCTTTCCATGCCCAGTGAGCTTTGTTGGATTGCCATGCAGAAGAAGGCCTTCTCTGTTGTGGCACCCATTATTTGCGGTTTTGTCTGTCAATTAAAATAGGAGGTGCTGGAGGTTCACACTTTCAACTACAGCCTTATTTGTTCAGCCAGGCATCTTCCACTGTTTTGAGTGTATTTTAATGATACGCAATGTTAAAATATTCTTAAATAAGTAAATAGTACCAACAATTAAATGACATTTACCTCTGGTATAATATAGAGACAGATGGGGATGGTCCCAGTCTAATACTATTTACCACTCTACCTGTTGTTTTTGTTTACAAGCCTTCGACCACAATCAACATATGAGCTTTGCCTGCCCTGCTTTGTGATGCACTAAAAATCAACTCTCTTGTTTTCCTCTCTCCCTTTCTTTCTGTTAACACCCACCTGCACAGTGCTGACTGCCTGTGATGGAGAGGCTTGCATTATTCATCGCTGTGCTAATGGCAGGTGATGAGATCTTTTCATACTCCGGGCCCTGTCAGGAGGCGTTTATCACTCTGTTTCACCAGCAGCTCTGCCATTACTGCAGGGCCAGAAGACAGCCCCTCACACAGACATGGCATGTATCAGTAGATGTCACACTTTAAAGATTCCTCTTTTGCCTGGGAGGTCATCTGAAGGTTATTATGAACAAATTATTTCTTCATTTCCGCTGACTGCGTAGATAGCCTTAATGATCTGTCACTTAGCAATAGGCTGCCTGTTCAAACATAAAGAATGGCACGCTGATGGGCTTCTAACTAGAATCGGTTCGTTTTAGCTATTCTCTTGTCAAGCATGTTTCCTAGATACATCCAAGATTTACATATTCATGAACCTCAGCAGATACCAATGCCCTGGGAAGGCCTGTCTGATAATGGACTGCAAGTTTGTACTGTGTCCTGAGGCACTCAAAGTCTATTAAGCAAATAAACTTGATTCTGTTCTGTTTGGCCTAGGTGGTGGTCTAGAAGGCAGCTCAAGTCATTGTTTGTGTTTAGGCACCAATCCCTCTTTTATTGTCTTCTGTATCAAAGAACTAGTTTAGTTAGAAAAAAAATGGGTGTCATAAAAGGCAAGTTTTTTCCCCCGTAATGTCAGAATGCTGCCAAGTGTTCTGTGACACAAGACATAGCTTACAGCAGATAATATGGATCCTATTGTGTAGAATAGCCACATTTTGATGCCCAGTTCAGATACTCACAGAAGAGTTAATCTGAACATGTGAGGAGAGGGAGAAATCTAATTCTTCCCCCATTGTTGTCTTTTTCAGCTGTGTGGAGAGTGACAGTAAGAAGATGGGACTCTTCTATACATGGAGCCTCTCTATAAGAAGAGCAACCTTTATTTATCAGGTTTCTCAGTCACACGGAGAGTATTTTCAATGGCTCTCCATGCTTGCTCTTCAGACTGTCTCTCTCCTCTTCAGACTGTCAGTCTTCACATTCAAGGAACAATAAATAAGGAAGGAGCTAAACCTCTTCCCCTCGTTTAAAATGGCTGAATAGGGCTACTACCATTTTTCTGATGCTTATTAGCATTGATAGGTGGTGAGACAGAAATGGCTGGAATTCTCATGTGAATAGCCAAAGGACATAATGTTCCTTCCCCAGTGTGGACATGATAAAACAGTGCAAGTATAAATTTGGAATGTGTAGAAGAACCTAAAGTTCATTCACCAGCATTTCCAGATAAAAATAATTTCTGGTGGTAGATCTGAGAAGGATTTATGACCAGAATTTTCTGAGATTTCCTTGATAGCAGGAAGAAGTCACAGTAACACTTCATGGAAAGCTTGCAGACTACCTCTATAGCCCTGTTCAGGCATTCTTCTTGAAGGTTAAGATATATGAATAGTGGAATACTTCAATCCTGACCCACCCGTACACACCCATTATTTTCCTCGGATGAAAAGCAATGAGTGTGAAGTGCTGAACTTCTCTATGCATGGTGGTTTTCCATGCAGTTTTCATCCGCTGACTCTTTTTACTTGAGCAATGAAGGAGGAGGTGAGGCTTACAAGTTTGCCTCCACATATTTAGATTTAACTCCAAACTGAGACCAGCTTGAATGAATCTTACAATTTCTCACCATTCTCTGTCTTCACCCAGAAATCTTTAAGGAACAACAATTTCCCTTTTAACTCCAAAGGAATGAATTGGGATGCACCAGTTCAGGGAAAATATTTGAATGTTTAGGGAAACTAAAAGACTTCCACTGAGACTAGTGAAATTTCCCAAAGAGATATTTCACATTCTTATGAATCACACAAAATGTCAATGTGTGAGTTCATCATTATTTTCATTATAAGCAAGTAAACTCATAATATGAATATTTTAAACTGAACCAATAGCATAAAATAGCATACAGTTTCAAATTATCTGCTGGGAATACATACCCTACAAATTGTAAATTTTAAAAAGTCATCAAGAACAGAGAAGGATTTTTTTTATTTAAAAAAACTTTTTTTAAAAAAGGCAGATGAAAAATGTCCTGTTGTGTGTGGGTTTATATCTCAACCTACAAGATTTGACTCCTACCATATATTTGGGATTTCAAACACAGAACCAACATACTGTATTGTAAATGAGTGGTTACTTAGAAGGGTTATGGAGGATTCCCCCCTTTATTTTCCTAACTGGGGTCGCATATAAATGTTACAAGTTAACAAAAATAGTCATAAAGATGGTTTCACACTCATACTCACACTTACACACATACAAACACACACACATACCAGACCAAAGGTGATGCTAGATATCTATTAACACACGGAAGCACACTTACTTGCTACAGAGTATCTCCTTTTTTACTTCTAGTTCCCACAATATCTTTCTGGGTCATATGCATAGTCTTTTTATGACTAAATCTAGCAAATAGACCAATCAGGGCAGGAGATTTCACTCAACCAAGCAGTCCCCCCATCCCATCTCTCTTCCACATTCCTACTAAGAAGCTAAACAGGAAGATTTCATCTCCTGAGAAGAGCTAGG
The DNA here is from genome assembly GCF_051106095.1 of Pogona vitticeps. Classification (NCBI taxonomy): domain Eukaryota; kingdom Metazoa; phylum Chordata; class Lepidosauria; order Squamata; family Agamidae; genus Pogona; species Pogona vitticeps. The sequence continues at coordinate 239,675,055 of NC_135784.1, forward strand.
CACATGCAGCCCCATCTGCTGTGCACATGGTGTTGGGTTGGTCCTAATGGATAACATATCACTCTCTCACACACACACAAACACACACACAGAGAGAGAGAGAGTTGTACTACTACACTGCCTATTCATCTTAATTAATATATCATATGTGTATCGACTAATCATTGATAAATGAATGGATATTTAAATAAGCATCACTATAATGTTCACTGCAGCAATTAGAAAATGTTAAATGAAGCAGAGTGTTGTTGTTTCTGTTAATTACATATTTGTTCAAAACCAAGCTAGGGTAAAGAAGCCACTGAAGACAAAGAAACTATAAATGTTTAGAGTACATATTTACACTAAAAGCATAGCAAAACAAAACAGTCCCAGAGTTGGAATCACATGATTTAGAAAGAAAGAAAACTCTTGACTTCAAAATTTATTGTGACATACATGATTAAAAGCATACTGAACACTTTCAAAAGAAGAAGGAAAGACTCATAGCATAGTTTAAGTGAAAGACAGTATGGATCGTAAAAGCATTAAACATGATATACTTAAAATCTTTGAAGCAAAACCACAGGCAGCTTGTGATGAGGAGAAGGAGGGCTATCGCCACAAATACAGGGATAAATCCTCCATTTTGGTCCATGAAACCAATAAATACTCTGCAGGGTAATGTATCAGATACGTTTAAGTTAGATCATGGGTTACAAGAGGGAAATTATGCTAGAAACTGGTATCATATAGTTAAGCCACATTTTTGAATATGACTTTCTAGCATTATTCTATCTGGGTTAAAAAGATACAGGCAAGAATCCTATCATCAATTTCAATGACATAAAGGAAATAGTGTAAGCCTTGGTGGTCAATTCCTGCTCATGAACGAGGTGCTGGTTGTGTTTTTAGGCATGTACTCAATCATGTGACTCGGTGCACACCCAAGAATGCAATTGGCACCTCATTAGTGTATGGCTATTCGCTGCCAAGACTTACTGTTATTTCCCTTATGTAAGTAAAAATCTGCAATGGAATCATGGCCACATCCAGATTATATACAACTCTGGTAGGTAGAATTTGCTATGCTAACTTTGAAAGATACTGTATGACTTGTAAGTTACTGCGTTTTTTAAGCAGTGGTTTCACTGAATTTCGCCCCCCCTCCCCAACATCATCAGGTTTCATTCCACTGTGTGTGTGGATGGTTTGGGGAAAAAAGAGAACTATCTAACTCAGAATGGTAACTTAGATCATCTGGTCTTGCTGACATTTTGGAAACACTGACACATGCTTTCTGTTCTTTAAAATTCCTTATTTAAAATCTGTTGCTGAAAAAGGATTTTTTTTTTTGCCATTTCAAATGTTGGTTATGACATCACCTGAAGCCTGCTTCAAAAATAAATTACAACAAAGCATAAAGTACTCTAGGGTGATAATTGAAAGCACATTTGGCTTCTTGAAGACTAAATTTTGTTGCCTGAATAAATCTGATGACACATGCTTTCTTGGAACATTTTATGCTGCCAACTTAACCTTTTCTGGTGATAAAACATACTTTAGTGAAATAAGCAAATTAATGAACCAGAACAAATGATTGAAATACATGAACTAACAAAATCTCGACAGGATGCATTGAATCTGAATGTTCAGAAAACTGAAATGACAACATGACATTAGAATTTTTGTATTTATTTTGTTTTGTTTTGCTTTTCAGTGTATTTAGCCAAATCTGGGGAATTCAAGGAAGGTCTAATAATCTCAGAATAAACTGGAAACAATTGCATCTTTAAATGTTTCTGGGGAAAATAAAATCCATATAATTGGAGCAACCAGTAAATAATATGACAGCGATCGTTATAAGCTAAGATGCATCTTGACAACAGACAAACAAAACAGTAGAAATCACCAGAGCCAACAAAAACTGAAGCTAGTCCCAAGAATCAGTAGAGTCAGTTCAGGATTTGTACTCACCCCCTTCTCCTTATTATAGTAAAAACAATGAAATACAGCTCCAATCCAGTATTACTCTTCAGAGATGGGAGATCTCATAGTACAAAGAAACAGCACCAAACAGGTTTGTTAGTAGGGTATGATGGCATTTCAAGGTGTACCTCCACTCCTCATCTTTTTCCTCACCTCCTTTGGGACAGGAATTCACAGCTCCTGCTCTGCTTTGTTCCAACCAGATGGAGAGGTAGCATTTTCAGGAATGGCCATCATTGCAAAGATGTTCCTTCCCTTTATTCCCAATGGTCAGGGACAGGCAGAAGCATCCTTCCTCTTGGGCTGTGGTATCAAGCCAGCTCGGCTCTAATCGGAAGGCTGCTCTTCCTCACCTCTGGCCAATCGAAATGAAGAATGTGAGCAACGGCAGCCACAGGGCAGGATTTTGGAAATGAAGAAAATGTACTATCCCTTCTATTGGAGGAAGTTATGGACTTTGGAAATCATAGCCCATGACTAAACACATGCCCATGAGTAGTCCACTTGCCTTCCCCCGAATGGAGCTGCAGATTAGGATAAATAGGATTCTTGCTATATATGGCGCTGCAGTGCATGACATCAAGGCTCCTCCAGTGGAAAATGTCCCACTGTGGGCGTAGTGTCTGAAAGCATGTAGAGAGTTAAATGGGTGGCTGTGTGAGGGCATGAGACTCACATGTAAGCCTTGCACCCTATATTCTCATCAACCTCAATTCACATATGAAGATCTGCAGAAGACACTGTTAGTGCATCTCACCCAAAGGGCAGATGGGGTTCTTCTTCCAACCGTTGTGCTTGCTCATCACTTAAAGTTCTGACTAATGTTCAGGGGGTGGAGTGGGGTGGGGTCCCGTGCCCTCAGCATTCATTTAGCCCTCTGGATGCTTCCAGCCCTAGTCCCTGAACTAGGCTCGAGAGAAGGTTGCTCCTTTCATTCCTGCCAAGGGGGAAAATACAGGACCCTCCCGATGTCGCTGCATTGCATCTTCCAGCAGCCCTAAGCAGCACGGTCAATAGTGAATCTCTAATTCATTAAACCTTTCAAAAAGCAATTTCAAAAAGATTTTAATTGTTAAGTGCCAGTTATGCTAACGGGCTGCGTGATTATTAATATTTCATTTTATTTCTGTTCATTCCTTTTGCAGGATAATTTGGGAGGTTGGCCATTTCCAAGAATTTTAATGGCTCCATTATTTAAAACTAACATCGTACTAATGTGTTATTAATGGTAAAGGTTATGAATTAATTTTTTTTATTGTCTAACATGATTAATGTTAATGAATTATTTTCCCGACTAACATTAGCATTAATGAATTAAGTTTTACCAGTAATGATGCCAAGGTCTGGGAGGGTTAGATGCAATAGCACCCAAGAAGCGGTCAAGGTACAGATTAGAACTGTGTTAGTTTTTTGCCCTAGTATGATACTAATACTTTATAGGGCAGGTCTCCTCTTCCCCATGCTGAAACTGCCAGTGGAAGTTTCCCTTCCCACAGCAAATAGCAGGGTGCGGTGGATTCTCACCCAAATCCCAGTGTGTATGGTGCTTAAAATGTTTCCTGTATGTCGTGGTTGTGATCTGTTCCCTCTTCTCGATTGTATCCTATTCAGTATGAGAAAACAAGGAGGATTCTGTGCTTACCCTCAAATCATCTGGATTCTCTCTCTCTCTCTCTCTCTCTCTCTCTCTCTCTCTCTCTCTCTCTCTCTCTCTCTCTCTGGAAGCCCTCCTCCAGTTTGCACACATGTAAAGGCACTCACAGTGTCCAAATATTTAGGAAATTGAGGACAGCTCCAAATTGAGGCAGCCAGATAGACACTTAGAATAGGGTGGATCTAAAACACTCAGGTGAGAAACACAGCAGTCGGTTATCTCTTCCTTACTAAAACCTCAGTCACTACTCAGCTAGTGGATCCTGTGACTCCACAGACTGTATGTCTTTGGAATTAAACAGTCCTTCTTTCTTGAACCAGATGCACAGTGGCCTGACATGTTTACTCTGGAACTCAAATCTCCTTAACTTGAACATATCCTACCCATTACTGTTTATTGGTGACATTCAAATGGAGTCATCCACATAGCCAGAATTTAAACATTCAGTTAACAGGTTGATAGGAAACGTACTTTGTTATCCTGGGTGGGTGTTTAATGTTACAATGTATTTGCAGTTTATGGCTTTATGAACTCATTTTATCTTGTTTTGGGAATTTTTAACTACATTTATGTCCTGGGCATCGCAAGCATTGCTATCCAATGCTTTCATTTTTATCACAGTAAGTAGAGGCCTGAATAAAACATTCCTCCTGCGCATGCATATCCAAGTAGCATCATTTCCTTTTCATTAGCCCATCTTAGATAAAGCACTACAACAGGTTATGATTCACTGCTCTTAGGTCTATGCTTAAAGGGCAGAGTAGACTGGAAAAGTTCCCTTTGATTTCTCAGCAGCATGAATAATACATTTGCTTATTTAGATTTGTATTTTAAAAGACACTGACATTTATTTGAAAAAGTGGCTTTTTGTACAGTCTAGTTTCCTGAGTTACCCCCAACCCCCAATCTATGCATATAAGAATTAGCAGAATACAGGCCTAATTTGTGTAACTCTTTAAAGTGTTTTTTATTTTTAACAAAAGAGACTATTTTTAATAAAATGTCAAAACTATTTTCACAGAGTATCAAAAGTATCACTTTTTTATTTTTACCTTTTCCCCATGTCTCCAATTTCTAGTTCTTTTCATGTTAATGTGATAGGTCAGTGTCTGAATGCTAAGATATATTATTTAGAGTCAAGCCTATGGAGTTTTGTACTTTAATCAGGACAAGAAGATTAATTTTTACATTTATCAGAGTGCATTGAATTTACCAAAAGCATATTAAAATTTATGGTAGGACTGAAAGAGGCCTATTATATGGTAAGCTAAACAGCTAAAGCCCCATTAGTTTCAACACAGTGCCAGCGGTGAAGTGTCTCTATGACTGGGTACAATGACTACCCAACTTGCCTGGAGGTAATGTGTAGCCTGCACAATTAAACTGGAAGCCTCCCAGCACTATGGGGCAATATATAAGCAGCACGTTTCACTTTATTTTAAACAGTGATACAATGGATCTAGGGCTCACAGAATCAAAGACATGGAACTTCCTGACCAACGACTATGATTTCTACCACCCCCCAAAGCTCTCTGTTCTGTCTGAATTTAGCTGCAATTTTCACAGTAAATAGCACAGAAATAGATTTTCCCAACCCATATTGTTGCAAATGGTCCCTGTTGTAATGGAAAGTATTTGAAGGCGATCTGGTCTTAAGCGGACAATTATGAGCTGTTAACTTTTCAAAAGAGCTGTTCTTCATTTCTTGATATGGCTCAATCTAGGTTATGCCTGCATTTTTATTTTATTTTTTTTAGTTGCTTGATAGGAGTTTTGGTTATGAGGATCACCTACAATTTCAAATTTACCATTACACTACTGGTTCCACAGTATTGCTGTTAGAAGAAGGCAGCAGACTTCATGAACTACACTATACCAAATCATAAATATAGGGGGCCAGGCATGTGCATGCATCACTTCCCCATCCACAAAGCCACTCAACTGTGAGAGCACCAAAATAACACACTAGAGTAAATGGGCCATTTTAGCTATTTCTCTGGTGCGCCAGTTCACTACAAGCAGAAAATAGCTCATCTGGACAAAGGAGCATTCACCACAAAAAGATCTGTGACCTGCAATTCAGAATTCTACCACCTCATGCCTTACAATATGAAAAGTGGGGACCAATAACATTAAGAACCACAAGGTAATTCGACATGGGTTTTCCGGAAAGCCTGTCTCGCACTCACACATATTCAACTTGAGAGGCATCATAGAAGAAGCAGTCATTCTCTGAGGCCAGCATCTCGCAACATCACAGGAAATGTTGAGAACCTTCCCCTGTGAGTTCCATGAAATCCAAGGTATTCCACTCCAGAAGCTTATGTACAATCATAAATGATTCTGAGATGCACCTCTCAGGTTGTATGGTACCTCCACTTATGATAAAGTATTAATAAGGGTTGCACTGATCTTTTACAGGGGAAGAATCGAAGTGTCACCTATGTTCAGAATAGAAGTAATGCTGGTCTTTCTCTCACTTCATCTCTCTCTTTTCAAATCTTTTGTCATTACAGGAAATCTTACCAGGTCATGAACAACACAGAAGAAAAGCCTCTAGTCTATTAAGACTTATTAATATTCTATCATATTGCATAGTATTCAACAGTATTTTTGTTCTTTATTCAAGGAAGTGCCAAGATGGATTCAAGCCAACAAAGTATCTTATATGAGTAGAATCAGCAAAAAGATTCATTACTTTCATTGAACTCCTGCTTATTAATAATATATTCCGTAATGCTTGTAATAAAAAATAAGTATGATTGTGCTTGGAAGAAGAAGAGTCCTAGCAGGAACATGATCATTGTCTTCCTGGATCAGATCTGAGGACTCTGAAAGTTCCCTGAAAAGAGCAACTAAGAAAACATAGATGGATCCAATACATATTGGCCATATATTTTCTGTTAATTCATTGGGAAAATTATCCCCCACTCCCAAATCTTTACACACACACAAACACGCACACACACACACACGTCTCTTCACTTTACATTAGACTGAAGACCAGATCATAATATATGTTCTTTCCTCCTCTAGAATAAGCAAAGGGGACCACAAGCAACCCCAGAACCTTGCCATGGAAGAAGGTAGGAGGATTCAGCCATTGTCCCAACACTGTGGCCCACACCTGCAGTTTTGAAGTGATTCTTATGTTTCCACTGTGTTGTTTTTTTTGTTTGCTTTATTTTTAGCAATAAAAATATGTTTGTACAAGGGATTCAATACTGATCGAGACCACAGTGGTAGGTAAAGGTAAAGGTTCCCCTTGACATTTTTTAGTCCAGTCGTGTCCGACTCTAGGGGGCGGTCCTCAATCCGTTTTTCAAGCCATAGAGCCAGCGCTTGTCCAAAGACAGTTTCTGTTGTCACGTGGCCAGCGTGACTAGGGAACGCCGTTTTACTTTCCCACCAAGATGGTACCTATTTATCTACTCGCATTTACATGCTTTCGAACTGCTAGGTTGGCAAGGAGGTGGGACAAAGCGACGGGAGCTCACTCCGTCACGTGGATTCGATCTTACAACTGCTGGTCTTCTGACCCTGCAGCACAGGCTTCTGACCCTGCACCACAGGCTTCTGTGGTTTAGCCCACAGTGCCACCATGCAACTACAGTGGTAGTTTTCCATAAATGGATTCACATTCTTTCAAATGAGGACAATGTACTGAAGTTATTAACCTTGCAACAGCCTGTGTTAAACATCTATCAAGAGATGGCACTAGTCATTAGCAGTAATATTAAGTACAGTGGTGCCTCAACTTACGACCGTCCCGACATACGACCATTTTGAGTTGCGACAAGCTCCGGCAGCAAAATTTTGCTTCGACTTGCGGCCGGAGCTTTGAGTTGCAAACAGGAAAGAGGCAGAGAAAAAAGGCGGAGAATTCAAATGTAGGTACTAATCATTGGTCAGCGAAGAGCTTCTTTGTAGCTCTTTCACCCCAACTGTTAGAGAGAGTGCATTGGAGGAGGTTTTGGGCTGCCTGGTGCTGCTTTCTGCTCCTGAGTAAATACATTTAATTTGTTTTGCAGGGTGGGTTTGGGTTGGGGGGTTATGTTTCTGTGCTGTGATGTTTTTTGGTGTGCATGTTTTATTTCAGCCCCATCGGAATGTGATGGGGCTGTGTGGGGGTTGTTTTTTTTCAGCCCATGGTTTTTTTCATGCCACCAGTAACAGGTGGCATACGCTCACTGGTAATTCTGTCACAGTATTATATATAGAAAATAAACATTTCCTATTTCATGTTAGAGGGGGTTCAAAATGAAATAAGACTTGCAGCATGAAGCTCAATTTGTGAGAAAATCAAGCCACAAGACTCCTAATAAATGAGGGCTGCTGCTGGGACTCCTCTAAAGATAGTCTTCATTGCAAAACAAGTGCTTGACCCAGCCTCTTGGCTAGCAACAAGCCTTTGTAAAAACTTCAGGAGCTGATAAAACCAAAGCAAAGTTAACATGGCTTCTTTCATCAGTGACTATACTAGCCGGGGGGGGGGGGGGGTTGAAAAAGATCCTCTGGTGCTGTTTTCTTAATTTTTCCTCTCCTGTAGCCATTGAGCTGCTTGAGCAAAGGAGAACAAACATATCTAAGAGATAATTGAGAAAGATAAGGTGTATGCCTTGCTAAGTTTATCAAAGCAAGCCCATGGAAAGCCACCTCACATGCTACCATATGTGGCATACTTCAACCCACAAGGAAAAGAAAGATTGTCTGTTTTTGTATATTCTTATTTATAGCACTGTTTTGTCTAAAAGAAAAGGCACTGTTGCAAAGGATGTCCAAAGAGAAAATCATCAGAAATATATGCCTATGTATTATTATGACCCAATGGCCAGAATCCTGTGGCCAATTTGTATGTGCATAAGTAAAATTGCATATGTCTCAGCAGCAAATTGCCATTAACTATCAAGCTGTTGACTGAATTCCAGGGCACTAATGTGGGGCTACAACTGGAGCAGGAGAGGAAGGGTGATGGGTACTCTAATGACTGGTTACAACATTGTTGTTTTTCAGTATTGAGTAACATCTACATTTCTTAGTTGTCAAAGTATACCTATCATTTAAAATTTTTATTTTTCAAGGGATCTTAAAGACATTTCTAATGAAATGTTGATGGGATTGTTTCTGGTTTTCTTCCTCTTCCTTATTAATTCTGTCAGAACCTGATAAGGATAACTAACTCCCCCAAGAGTCCTACACAGATTTATAGACCTCCTAGGCAAAGAACAGATTTTATTATTCATCATAGCTGACATCATCCCATTAAAGGGTTAATCCCAGAATGAAACCACATAATCAGTGATAAGCATCTCCAAACTCATCTGGGTACCTCACTATAATTATCTTCATTGCTGCAGTAATTCCATGCATTTTCTGAACTTGTTAATTCTGTACAAGTTCTATTTACTATTTACTTTTCATCATAGCTGACATCATCCCAATAAAGGGTTAATCCCAGAATGAAACCACATAATCAGTGATAAGCATCTCCAAACTCATCTAGGTACCTCACTATAATTATCTTCATTGCTGCAGTAATTCCATGCATTTTCTGAACTTATTAATTCTGTACAAGTTCTATTTACTATTTACTTTATTTCTAGGTTCCATACTTAAAAATTAGCAAATCCCAAACTCATCAAAGACAGTCTTACAGTTATGAGGCAAAACTGTAGGCACATAAGCTTAAATCCAAGAGTCCTACAGTTACACAGGCTTAAAATACTTTAAAATCCATAACAACTGAACTTAAGATATAGACAAATACTTAAGTCAGAAAATAAGTTTTAAGTCAGTGGTAAGTTCATAGCTATACAAAGTCCAGACAACAATTTTAGTTATATTTGAATCCAAAGAAAAACAGCATTAAAACACAGGCGCTCATAGCCCAGAAAAGCAGAAAATACATCTCTATAGTATTTCATTTAAAAATAAAAAAGCAGTATAACTCCAAAAGCTTTAAAAGCATTCTTGAAAATACATGAAAAACACTGAGTTATTTTAATAAGAAAATAGAAAATGAAATGCATTATACAGCTCTTTATTCACTCTCTATACTTTTGAACTCTTTCCTATTCTCTTTAGCATTCCAACTTTCCAATCTCTGTCTTAACTTTCTCAATTCAATCTCCTAACTCTCTCTCTTCACTTCTCTATCTCCAACCTCTTTTCTCTAACTCCCCTCTCTAACTCTCTAACTATCTAACTGTCCTTTTGGTTCCGCCCCTCCTGTCCTATCATAGGCTCCTGCCCTTGAGCTACCCATGATGGACAGGCGTGACATGGGGGTTCCACCACACTCACTAATAAAAAATTAAAAAGGAATGGAGCCAAAATACAACCTTGGATCACTCCTTTAAAAGTGGGAATGTTATTAGTTAAAGCCTGACTGACTCCTGTTCTGACTTGTAGGTTCGTGTTCGTATAAAGAGTCATTATAAGGTGTAAAAGTCTCCTATCAATGTTGGTCTTTAGAAGGTTCCTCCATAAGATAGCTCTATTAATGGAGTCGAAGGCTGAACTTAGATCTATAAAGGCAGTATAAAGCTGTTTACCTCTGGAGGAGTATTTTAAGGTCAAATTATTACTGTAAAGCAGTTGTCAATAGTGCTCCTCCCTTGTCTGAAACCTGCCTGTTCTTCTGCTAAGATGGAGTTTTTATTCTTCTAATTTCTCCAGGATCAATTTTGCATAGATTTTAGCTGCAATATCTATTAGGCTTATTGGCCGATAATTTTTTGGATCTTTACAACCGCTGTTTTTGTAAAATGGGATAACTATGCTTGATCTCCATCCTTTTATTAACTGCCTCCAATTCAAGATCTGCCCAGCAATTAGCATCATGGATAGATTTTTTAAATCAGTTTTTTATACTTTCTGCTGGTACTAAGTATGGTGATACTGTATATGTAGTACTATCAGAAGAATTGTGGATATTTCTCATTTGATTCCCCAGACATGACCTCAGCATATAACATTTCTAGTCAAACCATGGTGACTTTTTATTCTTATTGCTCTTTGTTGTAAAGCAGAAAAATAAGAGTGATTTGATTTGGGAGCAAATTGTCTGGTAAGCATCAAGGACCAAAGTAATTTTAGCTTCAGGGGAACATATCAGACTACAGTGTGTGTAACTATAAGTAGAGTTGTAGAAGAGATTCAATTTTGACATGTCAATTTGATGCCATTTAACCCTTTTTTCTCTGATAATGTCTAGTTGTTCTACTGCCCGCCTATCTGTTTGGGTTACTTTTCTTAGATTAGAGTCCAAGATTATTTGGGTGGTAATTGGTTGATGACCACTATCCTCTCTGGTAATTACTGAAATGGCAGAGAAAAGGTGGCTTTTGTATCTTGACACATAAAGGAAGTCGATAGTGCTACCTGTATTCTTAGTAAAGTATGTATAGGGGTAAAGCGATCTACTCTCATTTGGTCCAAGTTTTTGGAAGCCGAATGCAAGTAATATGCTAAGAAATTTCTGCCCTGATTGATTTGTTTTGTTATCAGTAGAGGCCCAGCAGAAGACATTTAGCAATTCCTCCTGCAAACCCCCAAGTGCTACAAAGATCTGATTCAGGCATTAAAGTCACCTGACAAGATAAATAAAGCATTTGGAAAAACTATGATCAGCTCATCCAACATTTGTTCCATTTGTGTCCAGATTTCAGCATTACAATACTGAGAGATTGCAAGTGGAATGTATAGGTTAATTAGAATTATAAATAAACTTGGGGTACATAACTTAATTATTAGACAGTTCTGTGGAATAGCAATTTCCATTACCAAGATGCCCTCCAATCCTAAATCATCTTTAACTGCTGTTAATAGACCTCTGGATGCTCTTCCCTTTTATTTCACTTTCCGGGCTGGTTCCTGCCATAAAAGGTATCCTGGAAGTACAATCCTATCTTTTTCAGTAAGCCAGGTTTCCTGCAGCACAATTGCATCATATTCAGAGAGCAAACCTGGGAAGTCCTCCTCATGCAAGGAGGCTTTCCAACCAGCTAAGTTCCAGGATACCAGTTTAACAGGAGTATGTAGGTGCGGGGGATCATTTGAGGAAGTTGGACTTGACAACTTGACAGGTTCAGTATGATATGTTTTCTGAGCCTCTGACGATGCCAGTTGGACTTCATTGAGTCATACTAACCTATCTATCTGATTTGGAGAATTAGTACCCTCACAGTCTAGGCAAATTAGTTGTTCTTTAGAAGGACTTAGACTGCAAACGTTAGACTTTGCTGTAAAAATGATTTCTGTTTCAGGGGTTTTTGTTTTACTTGTTGTGGATAGGCCAGGCTCACCATATTTAAGAGAGGCATGAATCTCTGCTATTATAACCTGGGATCTCCCACCCTTCTTTTTATCCATAGAGTCTATTTCCCTTAAGTCAATATCTAGTTGACAAAGAGTCTGGTTGTCTTTTTCACTTTTATCTGCCAACTGCAGCTTATCAGAAATGCCACCTGACTGAGAATCATAAGAGTCTTTCACATCTTCACAGGGTTTTTGCTCTAAACATTTCTTTAATAAATCTAACCTCTCTAGTATCTGTTTTTGAGCAGGACGTGCCAAGGACCAGTATGAACTTTTGAAGCTTTCTCCTCTAAATGTTGCAAATTGTCATTACAGTATATATTAACTGTTTTTACTCTGTATTTTGTGAGCCACCCAGAGTAGACTATGTCTAAATGGGTGGCATATAAGCTTAATTAAGGAAATAAGGAAATAATTGGGCATCCTGGTAATCATGTACAGTTGCAGTATCTTTATCATCCTTACTCTGAGCTTCTATTTGGATGCTATATGAGGAAACCCCTTGTGCCTCATTCAGATTGATCAGGTTTACCACGTCATGGGTAATAAAGGAAGCTTTCCCCACAGGCATACCTGGAGAGGGCCCTAGTAGAGGAGTGGGGGAAGACTGATTTTCAAAGTATCTTACAGTGCCTGAACCATGTTTACAAAATGCTTCCTTGTAGTTGTATAAGACTTTGGCTAACTCTCTATTTCTAAGAGTAACTATAGCGCGAGCATTAAATTCGTCACTGTAAAGGTATTCAACAGAAACAACATCCTTAAAAGACAGTGTACCTGGTACTACCTCATTTGCAAACTTAACAAAATTGGTTATACATTTGTGTTCAGTATAATATCCTGCTGGTATCAGGAGATTTAAGAAAATCAGCTTTAGTGGAATCATAACCAAATTCCAACCCAAATGCTTATTATTTTTTCTGCCCTGCGGCTCTCAATTTCGTGCAGTGGTTTTTTTCCCATGGATGCTGCATCTCTTTTTCAGTAGGCCCTTTATCTATCATTTGTCCTTTTATTGTCCCAAGCTGCCCCTCTGTGACTACAGCCAATTGCAGGCTAGTCAAGTTTTTTAGAATACTCTTCTTTTTTTTTGGTTTTAATCACCACTTTTGTTTTCTTCTTTTTACTTTTATGGCTTGATATATTAGTAGATGTTTTATTGGCCAACTGCTTGAAGAGGCTCTCCCACTCTCTCTTTCCTCATCCTCCATAATGTGGGCACTTCTTCTTGGTAGTATTTTTGCTATTCTGGCCTTTCAGGCATTTCATTCGAGTTTTATTATCCACATTTGCAGCTGTTTTGTTCCTTTCTGGAAGCCAAGGCTTTGACTTTTGAATGCTTGATCTTTTTGTGGAGGGAATTTTGGCCTTGGTTTTCTCAGGCTGTGGAGGCTACTACCAAGAAAATCCCTGAGAAAGAGCCGCTGTTCATTCCCAGAAATTTTAACACTGGAGTTGGTGCTGATCACAATTCTTGGACCACTTGTCTAGGCCATTTTGGCATTGGGAAGATGAACGAAAATGGCCAACACTTGCTGGAGTTTTGCTGTTGTTATGGTCTTTGTGTCAGCAACATGTTCGTTAATACAGTGGTGCCTCGCTTAGCGATGTTTGTTTTGTTTGTTTAGTCGTTTAGTCGTGTCCGACTCTTCGTGACCCCATGGACCAGAGCACGCCAGGCCCTCCTATCTTCCACTGCCTCCCGGAGTTGTGTCAAATTCATGTTGGTTACTTCGCAGACACTGTCCAGCCATCTCATCCTCGGTCGTCCCCTTCTCCTCTTGCCGTCACACTTTCCTAACATCAAGGTTTTTTCCAAGGAGTCTTCTCTTCTCATGAGATGGCCAAAGTACTGGAGCCTCAGCTTCAGGATCTGTCCTTCCAGTGAGCACTCAGGGTTGATTTCCTTTAGAATTGATAGGTTTGTTCTCCTTGCAGTCCAGGGGATTCTCAAGAGCCTCCTCCAGCACCACAATTCAAAGGCATCAATTCTTCGGCGGTCTGCTTTCTTTATGGTCCAGCTCTCACTTCCATACATCACTACAGGAAAAACCATAGCTTTGACTATTCGGACTTTTGTTGGCAGTGTGATGTCTCTGCTTTTTAAGATGCTGTCAAGATTTGTCATCGCTTTCCTCCCAAGAAGCAGGCGTCTTTTAATTTCGGGGCTGCTGTCTCCATCTGCAGTGATCATGGAGCCCAGGAAAATACAATCTGTCACTTCCTCCATGTCTTCCCCTTCTATTTCCCAGGAGGTGATGGGACCAGTGGCCATGATCTTAGTTTTTTGGATGTTGAGTTTCAGACCATTTTTTGCACTCTCCTCTTTCACTCTCATTACAAGGTTCTTTAATTCCTCCTCACTTTCTGCCATCAGAGTGGTATCATCTGCATATCTGAGGTTGTTGATATTTCTTCCAGCAATCTTAATTCTGGTTTGGGATTCATCCAGTCCAGCCTTCTGCATGATGTATTCTGCATACAAGTTAAATAAGCTGGGGGACAATATACAGCCTTGTCGTACTCCTTTCCCAATTTTGAACCAATCAGTTGTTCCATGTCCAGTTCTAACTGTTGCTTCCTGTCCCATATATAGGTTTCTCAGGAGGTAGATAAGATGGTCAGGCACTCCCATTTCTTTAAGAACTTGCCATAGTTTGCTGTGGTCCACACATGTTAATTCATTCCAAAAAAATCACTGCTAAGCGATTTCATCGCTAAGCGAAACGCGGTTTCCCATTGAAATGCATTGAAAACCGGATAATCCATTCCAATAGCCTAGTGCTGCATCATTAATCAAAACAAAATTTGTAATAGTTTATACTTTTCAACCAATTAGAAGCCTACATGTTTAATGTCAGGAGGCTTCTTATCTCAAGTCTCTCCTCTCAGTTTCATGCAACTGAAAAGCTTTCCTTGCCAATCTCCTGGACTGGCGTGCTCCTTGAGAGCCCTGTGCCTGGCCTTCAAGGTTGGAGCAAAATTTCCCATCTTGGCTAGACTGACATAATACACTGACAATGCAATACACTGAGGACAGGACAATATATATGCATATTTCATTCATGAATACTACCCTGTTTCCCTGTAAATAAGTCCTTCCCCCCAAAATAAGCCCCAGTTAAGTGAAACCCCGCTCTCCACCATTGTGCAGCAACCAGAAGAAGATGACATGACTGTATTTGCATAAATGTAGATTGTTGTACATGAAAAAACAACAACACCCCCTGAAAATAAGCCATAATGTGTTTTTTGGAGCAAAAATTAATATAAGACCTTGTCTTATTTGGGGGGAAACAAGGTACAGAATGTTGTATGATTTCATACTTCTTATTGTTACCACATTGAATTAGAGATTTATTCATTATTTATTATGAGGCTAAAGCCTTACAAAATAAATGACACCTTGTTTTCTTCTTCTCTACTGGCTTACAATTAAACAAATTGCTTAAAATAAACTTCATCCTTTTGTCCTTTTGCACAATTTTGTAAAAGCTTCTGTTGTACAATATACTGTTATTCTCATTTGTTTAACAAAGCTTTCCACAACTATTGTGTGGCATTTCTTTGTTAATTAACATTATAGGTAAAACACAAGCAGCAATTTAAAATGCAGTTCCATTTTTTTTCTTGTCTGTGTTTCACATAACATAAGTGTTCTGCTGTTTACTTGTTTCGTCACAGATACTGTTGCAAAAGTGAATGAGCTACTTCTGCCTTAGTACCCTATCAGTTATTTTTTTTACTGAAAACAACTGTTTTTTTTTTTGTTTTGTAAACTATTTTCCCCAGCTGTAGTTTTTCAATAATACTTACACTTTTACTGCACCTCTTTGAAGCACCTTTTAAAAGCAGCTTTCAATTTTAGGGGAATACCTCTGCATAAATTCAGTTTTTGAAGCACTAACAATTCCAACTGGCAAGGAATAGAGAGGAGCACAAACTAAAAAACAACCAACCAGGAAGTTCATTAGAAATCACTGGTTCGTTCGTTCAGGTCGGTTTGGGTTCGTCAAAACTGATGAACCTGAACCAACCCAAACCTCGAACTTTTTTTATGTTCCTGTTTCATCTCCCCTGACCCCGCAACCTGCCCCTGCTCCCTTCCCACTATCCACATCACCTCCCTACCTGGTCCTGTTGTCTCCTTCTCTTCATTTTCTGCCATTTTGAGACAGAACAGGCCTAGCTTCCCTTCTGAGAGCTGGGCCTGCAGTCCCTGTGCTTGCCCCTAGGCGCAGGCTGTAGGGCTGTAAATGAGCAATCTACTGATGTGCAGCACTGCATTGGGGCCCGGAGCACTGGATCACCCATTTGCTGCATTGGAGGAGGAGGAGGAAGCAAATCAGGTAGGAAGGAGGTGAGGGCAGGCTGTGGGGTTGAGGGGGTTAGTTTTCCCTCCCACCCAGGCACAAACTTTTTTTAAGCAAACCAGCTTGTGGTTTGTTCATTTGCTTTAAACTTCAGATGGTTCATGGTTCATGGTTTGTGAGTAGCCGCAAACCTCAAAGTCCATAGCAGGTCACAAGCCATGATGGGGATGTATAATCTCTAGGCTTAAAAGGGAGGTACTTCCAAATGCCAGATGCAGGGCAGGGGCATCAGGAGACAGGTATCTAGTTGTCTTGTGTGCTCCCAGAGGCATCTGGTGGGGCCACTGTGAGATACAGGAAGCTGGACTAGATGGGCCCTTGGCCTGATCCTGCAGGACTCTTCTTATGTTCTTATGTTCACATTTTTTGTGGTTCATGCCCATCTCTAGCAAGGCAGCATTATCTGAGTCAGGGCACAACTAGATGGGAATTTGGAGTGATACAGGTCATGTTGAAAAGGTTAAAAAGCAGCCTCTGAAGAGCACATGCCTTGAACCTAGAAGGTTTGACTGCTGATATGTGCAAACAAGACTAGGAAAAACTTGTCACTGAAATCCTAGAGAGCCAGCCAATGCAGGTAATGTTGAGCTAGATGGACTAGTCATCAGACTCAACAAATAAGGCAACTTTTTATGTCACTTCCTACATATGTGAATCAAATGTCAATAATGCTTTCAACCCATAGCTGCCCAGGTTGCACTATTTTCACCCATTCTTTATATATAAAAGCTAGCTATGAAAGGTGGATGACCTGTCTATGTTTGGCTGATTTAGATATAGCGACACACGCCTTAGTCAAATCCTACTTGGATTGCTGCTGATTGAATTATTAGATTACTATAATGTCATCCTGCAAGCAGTGAATTTCAGAAAAGACTTCCTCTCCCCATCTTGTGGTACTCACAGCTTCCTAATAATGAAAGAGATTACACTGGAGCCATGGAACAGGTATAGGAAGTGTTTGGTTTCTGAAAAGTGTCCCCTACTGACATCATCAGCCTTCTGTGGGCAGAATGACATCAACAGGATTTCAGCCACTGTTTTTTAACTACATCGTAAGCCACTTTGGATGCCAGTCCTGGGATTAAAATGTCATATAAATCAAATGTAGGCCAGAATCCTACCAGTGTTTGTATAGGGCTTACATACCTTACTGCAGCTAATTGGAGAGATGTTGGTGTGTGTCTCAGTTGTGTGCCTTGTAAGGTATTCAATTATACAACTAACAAGGACTCCAGTTCTTCATCACATAGTCACACTTAGCCACAGCCAGTTTTAGAAATCTTACATAGGATAATGGCCATTTTAAAAGTAATATAACAAAATATAACATAGCATAGCACAACATAGTATAGTCTGGCATGGCATAACATAACATAACATAACATAACATAACATAACATAACATAACATAACATAACATAACATAACATAACATAACATAACATAACAACATAACGGTATCACACTATGTGTTCCCACATTTTCTGGTTATTCAAACTATTGCTGTTGTTGCTGATCCAGGTGAATTCATATTTTGCTAGGTACAGAAGGACTGCTCTGTTTTTCTCTAATAAAATGAGGAAAGATGCATTGTTGCTTTATATTATGGATGCACAAAAGTTACAAAACGGTGCTTCCTTTCTGTGACTGAATTTAATCAAATGAAATTGCTAGTGACAAGCGTGCCTGATGAATGTTGACAAGAAGCCGTTTGGGGGGCATTGAAAATCAGAAAACAACTATCTTACCTGCATGGCAAGAATAAAAAATTCGCTTCATACTTCCTGCACACCAATCCAGTGGCACCAATGGGCTTGTGTCTGTCTCCACTTCCAAAGGTAATGGAGCTGCCTCAGTGACTCGATAACTGAACAATGCAAAATTAGAGAACTGAACAGAATCAATAGTAGGTCCAGGAGGCAACAGGACAAGAGGGCACTCGATCCTTCCATCTGTTGGGAGGTGCTCTCCATGCATACAGATAAACTGATAAATGGACAATTCAACAGACAGGTAGCAAACACATGCTTTGCGCAAGATGACTTTTTAAGTCTCTGTACATCAAAAAGACAGTGTCAGCCTTTGAGGCTCAACCTGTGATGGCTTGTTGCATCCTTTGAACTGCCTCTGAGGCCCAGAATGCCTGGATGTTCTTTCAAATCTGTTGGGAGGTTTGAAAGCTTCAAAGAGGAACACTATCACATCCGAGGGGAAACACATTGATTGAAGGAACCAGTGTGAAATAGTCTTTAATAATTACCAGAAAGCTGGAATCGACTGGTGTTTTGCTGAGCTATATTTTATCTTTATTGGATTAACTGTGACACAGTAGGTTATGTCAAAGGGAATCTGCATGAATATTAAAAGTAAATGTGGTGTGAATAATAGATAACTTACATTAGATGCAGCAGCATGCAGTAATTTTTAATCACCTATGTAATTAGATTGAAACAAATCTGCTGAATAAAACACATTGTCTTGGAATCTGAACACAAAACACCTCAAAAGTTATGGTTTACATTGCAACAATATTTGCCTGTCCTTAACAGATACATTGATATCTGGCTATGTAAAGATTAGTGGAACTCTTAAATGAACATTATAAAAGATTGTTGGAAGCCGGCAGGAAGAATAATAACCATCATTTATTGAATTCAGTCTAAAGTCAATAAGAAATAGTCTTTAAAACTGCTAAGCAGAACCCTGAATTATGTAACCATAGTACTCTTAAAACTAATATAAACATTCAGAGATGACAGGATAAAAGGAAATCACAAGAGAGAAATGAAAGTATTGCTAAATTAACTCCTACAAGGTTCAGGGCATGCTACAGTGGATATCCTGCAAAGCAAGGGGGAATTGAGATTTCTTGCAGTCGGGTTTTATATAAACTTGAAAAGAAAAAATGTTGTTTGATCTTACAAGCAAGGCACTGGGAAAAAATAGCAAGGGAGTATGCCAGGTACATATTCATAGGTAAATACATAAATTCACCAAGTCATAATGCTCTATACAACACGGAGCACAAGCAACATAACACAAGCTGTGATCCGTGACTGACATGCATGTAACTCAGGATCTGAAGATAACACAGTACTGTCTGCTCAGTTTTCACATTATACAACCCTTATTTGAACCAGAAGTTAGAGCAGCATACTAAGAATCAAGCTGTGGAAAACCCATATGAGCTCAGCTGAGAACTGATGCCTGTTTTCCCAGGTGCCAGTGTAGAGGTGGAAGCAGATGTTCCAGTGGGACTTCCAAACAAATGAGATAGCTCAGTGGTTTAAGTATCTGGCTACAGACCCAGAGGTTGGGAATTTGATTCCCCACTGTACCTCTTGACAGGGGCTGGACTTAATGATGCATAGCAGTGGTTCCCAGATGTTCATGGACTAAAACTCTCAGAAGCCTTCACCAGTAGCTGTACCAGCCAGGGTTTCTGGGAGTTGTAGTCCAAGAACATCTGGGGACCCATGGTCGGGAACCATTGATCTATAGGGCCCCTGCCAGCTCTGGAGTTCTAAGATTTATTGTCAATCATAATTATAAAAACATTGACTGGTACTATATAACAGATACAAGTTTTAACCAAACATCTAAGTATCTGTTAAATTTCAATGCAATAGATGTGCTGTTCCTAATATTGCCCCCCCCCCTTTTTTAGTAGCTCTGATGGTGTTATTTCTGACATCTGCAACTGTTTATAATACTGTGTGAGATTTCTTAATATTGTTCCCAAAGCCCCGATGACTACAGGGACCACTGAACTGAGTTTCATCCACAAGAAAGATGTTTCAGTTGCCAGATTACTGTATTTTGTTAGTTTCTCCAATTCTTTATTTCAACTCTGGCATCCCGTGGAATTGCACTATCAATGATCCAGGCATTTCTACATTGTATTACTACTATGTCTGGTGTGTTATGTTCAAGGTGTCTATCAGTTTGGATCCAGAAATACCATAAGATCATAACTCTATCATTTTCTGATAAATTCTCTTCCTGTTGTTCCCATGGGTTTTTGTTTTTTTGTTTTAGGCTGGCAAGTTATTTTTTTTTTAATAATGATCAGTGCACTAATTTTGCCACTCTATCATGTCTATCTATTTGTGCAACCTTTAGACATTCACAGGTGAGGTGTAACACAGTTTAATCTGTTTCTTGCAGAGTTGTCTTTTGCTGTTAGCACTAATTCCTTGGAATTTAGCTTTCATCACATTGGTTTGGAGTGCTTGTTCTTGTGCAAAGTACATCTGAAATGCATGCGGGACTTACTCTTCGCCAATGATGCAACTGTTGTTGCTCACTCTGCTGAAGAGCTCCAACAGCTTATGAATCATTTTAGTAAGGCCTGCCAAGATTTTGGACTCACCATCAGCCTGAAGAAAACACAAGTCATGGGCCAGAGCGTAGACTCACCTACCTCTAATACCATCTCTACACAAAAATTGGAGGTTGTTCATGAGTTTGTGTACCTTGGCTCAACGATCTCTGACATTCTCTCTCTAGTTGTTGAGCTGGATATACGCATTGGCAAAGCAGCTACCATGTCCTCTAGACTCACAAAGAGAGCATGGCTTAATAAGAAGCTGACAGCATATACCAAGATCCAGGTCTATAGAGCCTGTGTCCTGAGTAAACTCTTGTACTGCAGTGAGTCCTGGACCCTTTGTGCACGTCAGGAGAGGAAGTTGAACATGTTCCATATGCATTGTCTCCAATGCATTTTTGGCATCACCGGGCAGGACAAAGTTCCAAATATAGTAGTCCTGGAACTAGCTGGAATTTTCAGCATGAACACATTACTGAAACAGCGACGTCTACGTTGGCTCGGGCACGTCGTGAGAATGGCTGATGGTCGGATTCCAAAAGACCTCCTCTATGGAGAATTAGTGCAGGAAAATCACCCCAGAGGGAGACCACAGCTGCAATACAAGGATATCTGCAAGCAGGATCTGAAGGCCTTAGGAATGGACCTCAAGAGATGGGAAACCTTGACATCTGGGCATTCAGCCTGGAGGTAGGCAGTGCATCATGGCATCTCCCATTTTAAAGAGACACTTGTCCAGCAGGCCAAGGCAAAGAGGAAGTCCCGAAAGCAGTAAAATCAGGGAGGTGGACAGGGGACAGATTGTATATTTCCAGCTGTATAATTTATTTTGAGATTGTTGTTTCTTATATTGACCTTTCGTTGCTTTCAAAATATTCTCCATTTTCATCACCTTAAGTAATTTTTCATCACCTTAAGTAATTTATAGACAGAGCTGCACATTTGTCAATTCCAAATTTCATTTGAATATCTTCACTAAATATTCACACTATGTTTATCTCTGTGGAATATTTTGCATATAGTTTTAGGTAATCTGTGTATAACAGATGATTGATTTTTTTCCCTGCTTGTTCTGAAATATGGTTGCCCAATCCAGTTTTATTTAAAATTATTGACATGGGGATTAGTGTGATGTTAAACAGCTGTGGTGACAAAGAGTCCCCTAGAAATATTCCTCTTTTGATGCTAACTTCCCCAATTTCTTCACCATGGGCCATTTTTCTATGTTTTTCTTGTGGAACTTCTGAATATTTTTACTAATCCCAAAAACTTTTAGTCAGGTGTTAATCCAGTTTTGGGGCAATGAGTCAAATGCCTTTTTATAGTCTATCCAAGCTATGCTAATATTTGTTTTTCATCTTTTTGTTTTCTTGAGTGTCATTTTGTATATAAATAGCTGGTCTTTTGTGCCTCTTAACTTTTTAAAGTTCCCTTTCTGTTCAGTTGGGTATAGGGAGTTTTTAATTAAATAATTATACAATGGTGCCTCGCTTAATGAGGATAATCCATTTCAGCGAAATCGTTGTAGAGTGCAATCCTAGTTAAGCAAAATAAAAAATCCCATTGAAACACATTGAAAACCCGTTCAATGCGTTCCAATGGGCTGAAAAACTTACCGTCCAGCAATCCTCCATAGGGGCGGCCATTTTCGGTGCTTGTAAAGCAAGGAATCCATCCAAAAACATAGTGGGGAGACATTTTACACAGTGGACGGCCATTTTGAACCCACCAATCAGCTGTTTTAAAAACGTCATAATGCAAAGAATCGGTTCCCGAAGCAGGGAACCGATTGTCACAAAGCGGATTTTGCCTATTAAAACATTGTTTTGCGATCGCAAAAGCAATTGCAAAACAGTCATCGTATAGCGGTTTCGTCATTTAACAAGGTAATCGTTAAGCGAGGCACCACTGTATATTGGTTTTGCCAGTACTCCTGTGAGCAGCTTGAACATCGTTGGAAGACATGTAATTGATTGATAATTAGTTCATTGCCCATTTTTATTTTATTTTATTATCAGAAATGTGCGGCCTGTTGTCATCCAATCTTCAGTTGTAGAATGTTGAAGTTATTAAATTGCACTGCTATACATTGATGGAGACTTGTTAAATGCTTTAACCAAAATCTGTGCTGCTCATCTGGACCAAGTGCATTCCAGTTTTTCTCAGCCTTTGCTTGCCTCTTAATCATTTCAGTTGTTATTAAAATAGCATCCATATGTTTTCCTTTAGTTTCTTTACAAATGTCTTTAATCCTTGAGGCATTTTTGTTATATCCAGTTGAGCTTTCTCAAATTTCTTTCCAAAATTTTAAAGCATCATCTTTACATGGGTTAATTTCTTTTTGCTCTGCATTTTCTCCTAGTGCTTTATAGAATAATTGTTGGCTATTTTGTAATGGTGTTTTTTCTCTATATTGTTTCAAGTGTCTAGCATATCTCTCAATTTTCTTTCCTGTAGCTATTTCCTTAATAGATAGCCAATGTGGTTTGGTGTTGTGGCTTGGATGTTGGATTGTGACCTGGCTGATGGAGGCTCTAGCCACCACTGAGCCATGAAATGTACTGAGTAAAGTCAGACTGAGGTCTCTCTGAGGCTGACCCACTTCTCAGAGTTGTTGTGAGGCTGCAGTGGGGAGGAAAAGGTCCTTGTGTTGTGCCTTGAGCTCTCTGAAGAAAAATGGGATACAAAAGTAACTAATAAATTAATAGAATGGCACCCTATGACCCAGATAGATAGATAGATAGATAGATAGATAGATAGATAGATAGATAGATAGATAGATAGATAGATAGATAGATAGATAGATAGATAGATAGATAGATAGATAGATAGATAGATAGATAGATAGATAGATAGATAGATAGATAGATAGATAGATAGATGGATGGATGGATGGATGGATGGATGGATGGATGGATGGATGGATGCAGGAGATGTACAAGATACAAGGTGCAGCACAAGATATTTTGAACCAAACTTGTAAATAATCTTCTAGTCTGCTATCTATTAAAACTGATCTGAGTGACTAGAAAAAGGGGGACAGTTTTTACCAGATATTAGAGATGATGGTAGTAGGCATTGTAATGTAGCAAGTTTTTTTATGCTATAAAGGAGGCTAGTGATGAGTTTCAAAAAAAGGACTCTGTGTTTGTGCATCTTTGGGTTATGTGTCTGAATGCAAACAACAAGCAAATATATTTAAGAATAAAAGCTTCATGCAGCCATGGTTTAAGGTTGAGCAATAGTTAATGGAAAACATTGTTCTGTTCATAAATTCTAATGGAAGCACTTCCTCTTGAGACATTGGCAAAAGAGATAACTGAGGAAGAAGATAATGAGCTAATTAGAAAACTTTGTGAAACCTGAACAGCTAAATAGATACATCCACTCATACTTATTACCACATTGCACCCGAGATCTTATCTCTCAATCCATACAACTCAAATTTAATAAAATTGTCTGTGTTAACATTCAAAGGAAGTACAAAGTTTTCAGTCTTTGCTGGGGGGTGAGTTTTTTGAGGAACGTTGGGCATGTTAGTTTGTTTGCTTGCTTTAATTTACCAAGCTCAGATCAGCTCTTAGGACCAATTACTTTAATTGATATTAGCATTGCTTCAGAAGTGACAAGATAAAATTCAGTGTAACAAAATAGTTCCAACTGCAACTGGGAGTCTATACCTGCACGTAAACCAAAACCTCTTTTTAATGCTGCATAAGGACTCCTGGCACTGAGGGCCAGATATGGCTATCAGCAAATTTCAGAATTTGGGAAAGGAATACTTCCAATTTAGGAGAAAAAATTCCTTCAATTGAGAATTCCCAGGCACAAAGAAAGCCCCTCCACAAGTTATGGCTTAAGTCTACAGCCTGAAGAAGTTATTTTTGAGGGGTAGATTTTCCCAAAATTACCCAAGTTGATTTTGGGGTTTTGTGAGGTCTTGTCCAAAAAGGTAACTTTTCCAGTCTCTGCCTAGGTCATGATAGGGTTTGTTGGTACAATCTCTACTTCCAGATCTTTCCATGGCCATAGTAGTTGACAATTCTTCCTTTCTACAGTCAGACTCATATTGTGTCAGAAGTCACGAATCATGATTTCTTAGCACCCCTGAATCCTTTATAAGAATTTGACAGCACTGGGAAACAATATTTCATGTGGTTCCTTGTACCAGATCCTGAATGTGTAGGGGTTCTAAGATGCAGGAGAGACACAACCCCAGGCCTCCTTCGGGATGCCACTTTGGAGTAAATTTTGAAGAAGGGGGCAAAGTGCAGAGATTTAGGATTCATGAGACATGGGTGGGAAGGGACCTGAACACTGTGCAATGCTCACATAAGTAAATGAGTCAGATTGCAGAACGCGCTCACAGATAAGGCACAGAGTTGTTGCATGGAGCCAGCATGTTCACTGATAATTTAGAAGACCTGAAGAGCACTTTGAGGAAGCAGAATTTACTCTTTAAATTATGCAACTACAAAACAAGGGGGGCTCAGCACAAGGCTTTATGAGATGAGAAAAGGAATGTGAAGGTAAACAGAACAGGATGACATAAGGAACAAGACTAACGATCTTCAGTGACATTTTTGCTGGTCAAATTGTCCAAAATATTGTTGCATGCTTTTTATTTACTCTTGGAGCAAAGAGACATCTTGTATTCGCGAAGGCTTTCACGGCTGGGATCTAATGGTTGTTCTGGGTTTTTCGGGCTCTTTGGCCGTGTTCTGAAGGTTGTTCTTCCTAACGTTTCACCAGTCTCTGTGGCCGACATCTTCAGAGGACAGCACAGAACACAGCCGAAGAGCCTGAAAAACCCAGAACAACCAAAGAGACATCTTTTTTGGTTGCTGTAGGTTTTCTGGGCTATTTGACCATGTTCTTAAGTTTTTTCCTTAAGGACACCCATCAGTCACAGTGACAATCTCTCCTCCTTATCACAACAATACACCCACAACAAAAACCACGCTGAACATCATAATCACCCAATCTCCTGAAAAGTACAAAAGCTGACCCCACAGCTATAAATATTCAACTATCCAAACAAGCTTCACCAGAGCACAGACAGGGTTCTGACTCATGTCCTCTGAAGATGCCGGCAACAGAGACTGGCAAAATGTTAGGAAAAAAAAACTTAAGAACATGGCCAAACAGCCCGGAAAATCCACAACAACCATCGAATCCCGGCCGCAAAAGCCTTCGAGAAGACAGACATCTTCCTTGTTGCATCCCTGGCTTTCCATGATAGTAAAAGCAGACACATTTTGTTGTCCCAACAGTGGTATGTGTGTTTTCTTTCTTTTCATGTATTGGGAAGATGATGCATACGGTAATTGCTGTCACTGTTCACATTCTGTCACATAAAAAACCACCAAAAAAACCCACACCTCGCTATGTAGAGCAGAGATTCCTTGGCTCCTTATGTTGGAGTCTTCAAGCTGTATATCGTGGAATATTCTCCCTAATGGGATTCCTTTAAACATATTTGATGGGTGAAACCTCTATTCCTCTTCAAATAGTTATATTTTTAAATGGAGAAATGGCATGCTCTTTCAATGAAACTTCAACTTGGGTATATATATAAGGGATATAAGCTCTTGAAAAATACCAGGTTTCAAATGGAAGTGCTGACACAACCTTAACGATGGCATTGCGAATGGTGATGCTATAATTAAGCTTCGATCGCTTTTGGAGGGGTGAGAGAGAGAGAGAGGCGTAGGAGGTTATTGTTCAATGAACTGCTTTGTCATTTGCTGCAGTGCTTCTTAATTGTGTCTCATTACAGCAAGATGATCATTACTCTACTTGTCTGTCTGATTTAGAGACCACTAAAAGTGTCTTGTAACAAGCAGTCGTCTCCTATGCAACAGTCCTTTAGCTCTCACCCTCATTACTCAGAATCTGTCCAATTATTTGTCATTAAAGTAATAAAAAGGACTTCAGCAGAAAATGTGGGAGGTAATTGTTGGAGGTCTGCCGACGAAAAAATGAAAACTGTTTTCAAGGCACTGGGAAGGTGACATCGTTAATTAAGTGTTAGAGAATATGTAAATCAGTCACCATCTCAAGAGACTGTAATAAAACAGAGAAAACATTATTATCACTCGAGGTAAAAGCAAGCAGAGTGATCCAGGTACTGCATGAGTGTCATCATTGCTGCTAATGATACTTGATCTGGCACAGGGTGCAAGGTAGAGAAACAATGAGTAGGCCCAGTGCGACTCAGTGTTGTATATATCTGAACCAGGATGCTTCCATGAATATCAGCCTTGAATACCAGATGTCTGCTGGATTGCCAGACCTGCTTTGTTATTATTATCCATCATTACCTAGCTACAGTGATAGCCAGGGGAGGGTCATCATAACTCAAGGACAGAGCATATGCTTTTCATATGGAAGGCCCCCAATGTTGATGTTGGTGTCATCAGTTAAACAATATTATAGCAAATAGGATATGTGGTATAGTGAAGAGATCAACTATATCACATGGGCTACTTGCTTGTAGTCCTTGTGTTTTCTAATTCTTCTGTAAACAAAAATGCTGTTCAGAAACAGTTCGAGGTTTCAAAACAAAGTAACCACGTTGAGGTCCATAAGTAAGAACAAAATTTGGATTACTGAAATGTGATCAAAGTGGCATGAAAGAGAGGGAGGCTTTTGTGGCCCTATTATAAAAGGGTTGTTGGAAGGGGTTGGAATTCAATTCCTTCCTTCCTTCCTTCCTTCCTTCCTTCCTTCCTTCCTTCCTTCCTTCCTTCCTTCCTTCCTTCCTTCCTTCCTTCCTTATTTTTATTTATTTATTTATTTTTGTACCAGGAACGGTACAAAGAGATCTGCCCAGTCACACTCATTCCCTTGGAAAAAAATTATCAATCTGAATGCTTCTTGGTTAAAGGAAGACAATAAAAAACCTTGCTGTTCATGACTTTGTTCTTTTATATGTAGCATGTGGAGATGCATCTCAATATGTCTGTCTTCTTGAGAAAGGAGAAAATGGAGGATGGAGGAAAGGTGGCTAGCAAAGGAAGCAAGAGAAAGCAACAGGCAGCCTACAGGACTACTCTGCCTTACAAGGAGCCTCAAAACTGAAGACATGGGCATGCAGGCCCACTTGCCCCCTAAAATGGGTGTTATGTAACACACTGTCTGCTCAAGTAAGTTGTGGCTGAAAGCAGGTAACAGAAAAGTAATGCACTAAAGATTTGACCCAGATATATCATCTCTGAGATTTGATCCCCACATGACAGTACACAAACCACAGAAAAGCGGATGGGAAAGCTTATTAAGAATTGTGCTTGCGGCTGACAGAAGAGCAGCTGGACCAGACGGAAAACTGTCTGCCCTCAGTTTGCTCAGGGGGAAAGACCTGTTCCCAGCCAGCCAAACATCCTTCAGATTCATTAGCCAAGGAGGCATTGTGAGAATTGTGCAAACTCACAGCCCCCTGAAGAATATGGCATCTCATTTGCCCTGCTACTAGCTGCAACATAGAACAGAATGAAGTAAAAAAAAAACATGTTGTCATGTTAGTGAAAGTAATGATGACCAAGAAGCAAGGCACGGTCCCAAGCCTTCTCAAAGAGAAATACAAGGCAACAGCTAAAGTAGAGATGATCGTGAAGGGTCTTGCTGACCAGTTAGGAGCTATTTTCATGATGTCACAATATAAAGGCTTTCTTTTTCATATGCTCGAAACACTAAGAAGTCATGGGTGGACTCAGCTAGAAATGAGGGGAAAGTGGTGATTCAACATCAAGCATGGGAAAAGTTGCTTTGATGGACTATAGCTCCCTGAATGCCCCAGGAAACATTAAAAGTAACTTTTCTAAGATCTGATGAATATGGTAAGCTAATAGCTGCAATTTTTTCTTGTTACATTTTGCACTTCTGGTTTTTCAAATGAAGTCTATAATTAGTGTCTCTATATTCTTGCTTACAGAGGGTGCAACAATGCAGCAGGAAAAAATGTGAATGGATCCACTGTGAAATTGCATCCAGGAAGTTGGGTTTCCCCAGGTTGATTTCTTTAGCTGACCACACAGGAGCTGGCAGAGAGATGGAGGAAACTAATCTTGTTTGCAGCTTGTTCATTATTTGAATGCTCTCTTCCCCACACCTGGTGCCTGGGTCTGCTTGGTTCCCTCATCTTCCCTATCCATTCCAGCTTTTTCTTTCTTTTCTTTTCTTTTTTATTTTATAGGCTTGATGCCCTAGCACTAGGCCAACCAAGTGACCAGGGGGTGGGGAAGGGAGGAATTGGCAGGAAGACAGAAAGTTTTAACTTCAGCCTTGTTTACAATTTCTTAGAGCAGCTCTGCTCTGCCTGTCCAGATTTGCAAGAGGCACAGTTAGAGCATTTCTGTCTAATAAGAAAGAAGTCCAGGTGCCATGACTCAATTTCCAGTTAGAGCAGAGCTTCCTTAAAACTCCCTCCCCTCTTTTTCCCCCCTTTGGCCAGACAACTGCCCCAGCACTAGATTAGCAAGCTGAAGGGAGGGAGGGAAAGGGAAGCAAAGGTGAAAGCTGACCAAGACACCAAGTGTGGGAATGAGAGGAGTTAGACAGCAGCACTCCAGTACTTTGGCCATCTCATGAGAAGAAAAGAGTCCTTGGAAAAAACCTTGATGTTAGGAAGGTGTGATGGCAAGAGGAGAAGGGGACGACAGAGGATGAGATGGCTGGACAGTGTCTGCAAAGCTACCAACATGAACCTGACACAACTCCGGGAGGCAGTGGAAGACAGGAGGGCCTGGCGTGCTC
Organism: Pogona vitticeps; assembly: GCF_051106095.1. Taxonomy (NCBI): domain Eukaryota; kingdom Metazoa; phylum Chordata; class Lepidosauria; order Squamata; family Agamidae; genus Pogona; species Pogona vitticeps. The sequence goes on from NC_135784.1 coordinate 239,704,456, forward strand.
TGGTCCATGGGGTCACGAAGAGTCGGACACAACTAAACGACTAAACACACACACACAGACAGCAGCAGGTTTCCCCTATCCCCTACCTATCTCACTGCTGCTGAAGCCAGTTGAAATGGTTTTAAATACACTGGCATCAAAACTCCTCCTCATCAACTCAAACAATCACACCTCCTAAACCAACCAATGTGAAGGCATTCAATTCCGAAAAAAAGTAGAAACCCCAGTGACAGAGGGGGAAAGTATGGATAAGGGAGGGATGCGGGCTCCAGACTGATTCACATCAATTTTTTTACTTCATGTGCTCCACAGAAAATAACATAAATCAGACCATCCCAATCCCAGAGTATTTCCTGCATTATTTGTCAATGTAGTCTCACATGGAGATAGGAACATCTACATCCAGAAATCAATAGGCACATTCCTTATTGGAGTCAGAAGAATTTTATATGTATGTCAGCTGAAACTGTTATATTGCCTAAGATGCTATCACAAATGAATATTTTAATAGAAAGAGCTTCACACCTTATCTGTTGATCCCATGTGAATAATCCTTTCCAAGCATAACAGGATAAAACCTGTATGATCTTCTAATAAAGATATTGGAAACAATGCAGGGCGTAATATTCAGGGAAATGTGAGTACCTGGTACAGAAAATCCTCTTGTACATTCATTTAGGAGTATCTTGTGAAGTATCCTGAAAATCAAGGGTGATGGAAACACTGATGCAAAATTGACATGTTTGTGATGTTTGCTCACTCTACATTCGAAAATATTAGAACAGAAAATATGGGGTTCTTTTGCTCCTTGACCAGGTTGCTTTTTTTCCATTTATACATTTGGGAATGCCAGTTCCTCATTCAATGATGCAGTGCAGATGCATTCAGCTGAATGCAGTTATACTTTTGTTTTATATCTGCCGTGACAACATGAAGAGGCCAGGAATGGGGAAATTAGCAGGAGGACCATTGACTCTTCTCCAGCCTTAATATCTTTGAATACCTAAATAGGGCTGAATTCTCACAACTATCTGAGAAAGTGTACATAGTAATAATACTATTTATTTAACATAATGTCTAGATAGCTTCTCATAACACAATGTATATGCCTTTCACACCAATAAACCAACAATAACACTCAGAGTGATGTGTGAATATCACAAGTGTGCATCCTAATCTTTATGTATCTATTTCCACCACCATGCTGAAACAAACTGCATAAATCTAGATCCTTGCTCTGAATTTCTCCCTTCAGAACTAACTCAAAGGCCCTAATTCTTATATGATCATTTCCATTCAAGCAGAAAGAAAAATCAAGGATTAGGGCCCTTCCACTGTAGTTCTGCTCTCATGAAGGTAGTGTGAAGGCCTAATCCTTCTTCTTCCCTCATGATTTTTTTCCATGAGACACACTCCCCCATTTCCTTAGGATGAAGTCACTCAATGTTTACAGCAGGGATCCCCAACCCCTGGTCTGCGGCCCAGTGCCAGTCCGTGGCCTTGGCCAGACCGGGCTGCAGAGACAGATCTCCCACTCACTCCGCACACACTCCCTTCCCCATGCCCCCACGCACAGCCCCTTCGTGTATGTGCGCGAGTGCGCATGCGTCCCCTGTGAGCACTCCCCATCCATTCACACATGCACATGAGTGTGTGCGTGCACTGCGTGAGTGCCCCCACCCCTTCACGCATGTGCATGAGCACAGGGGGTGCCCTACCCCCCACGCATGGACCCCATCCCCTCAACCAGTTCTTGGTCAAAAAAGTTGGGAACAACTGGTTTACAGAATGGAGCTAGTATCTGTCTTTTTCCTCCTTGGTGTGTACAGAAGAGAGGAGACTCTTCTTAAAAATCAGAGCCTGAGCTGATCCCTGATAATTGCACTTGCAATTTATATTTCAGCCTGATCACATTTTGCTGATGTAATTCCTGGAAGATCTATAGATATATACAACCAAAACAGTGAGCTGACACCCGGACTGTATAAGCTGTATATGTCTAGAGAGGCTATCACAAATTAGATTCAGGGGTGATCTGTCCAGTTTATTTACCTGTGGACAGAACGGATTGACCTTGACCAACGACATCACCATCAGTCACCTACCCTCATTTATTTTCAGTGCATTAGCAGTTGAGTTGGCATTGTTGCTACTGTGTTGTTTTTTTCTGGGGGGGATATATATTCAATTTTTTAAAAAAAGGACATGTATCATATAATGTTTTTAAAGAGCACCCCTTCGCTGGCCAATCAGAACTTTCATCCACTTGAAAGCTAAGAATGAGGACGAGACAGCCATGAGGATGGAATCACCACTGAACCCAGCAACATGTTCTTGTGTCTTGCTCATAGCAAACCTCTGCTCATCCCAAAGGGTGGAAACGTTGATACCTATTTGTAAAGCATGCTGTTCCATACTCTAAATGATTTCCATGGGCAGGGTTACAAACAGGGGTCTCAGCTGTCAATCAGTTTAGCGACTAATATATCAGATGCAATGGATAAAAGGCAGTAGGTTTGTGCCACAGATGATACAATGCTGTTCACACAAGGGGACCAGGGTAATCCCCAAATATCACGAGGCTGCATATCCGCTGCAATTTTGAAACTGGTGCAGAAGAGTGTCCCCAGCTCTCTATCCGCATCACCCCTGTATTGTTTAGATTGTGATATATTGGCTCTCATCTATTTAAACACTGCTTCCAAGTGCTGGTTCCATGTGTAATATACTTGTATGCTTACTTAGTGAATCATAAATGATACTGCCAATTGATGACATGACACTTTGAAGTCCCAGACAATTGCGGTCATAGCTGATGTCCTCGACATACAGCATCCCTGTAGAACATAGGCAACTTTCAAATGGTGTGTCAACCAACTCCTTTGACACTTCTCCAGATGTACGTATGAAACCAGCTCAGGGTCAAACCCTGAAATCAGCCTTCCTCAAGGTGCTACCCTGTAGATGTTTTGAAGGAATTCCCATCAACCTTCACTAATAGAGCCTTAGTCTGGGATAATGGAGTTGTAGCCCAAAACATCTAGATGGCACAAAGTTGGAGAATTCTGTCTTTTAATAAAATGCAGCAGCTGAAGTTCACAGGTGTAACAATGGGGTTACAATCACACACATACCCCTGGCTGCTTTGGTAACCCCTGATCCCATCAGATGTCTTGTTACTCTGACAAAAAACAGTTTTCCCCAGCATTGACATTTGAATTGCCACTTCTGGGACTTGCCTGGAGACATGCTGCTCTTTTAAATAGGTTGGAAGGGCATTTTTAACACACATGCCGGCACATTACGTATGTTTTTAAAAAAAGAAATGGACTTCTAATAACTTCCAGGTTTGCCTTTACATCTTGTTTTTTGTTGTTTTTTTGTTTAGTTTAGTTTTTGCATTTTTATTGGGCTGTGTGGCCCCTGTTGAGTCTGAAAGAAAACACTGTGACCAATTATCAGAACTATAAAACTATTGTGTGTATCAGAGAAGACTTTGCATGCGCACTCTGTATCCTCCTAAGAAAAACCCTCCCAGCACAATGTATGGCAAACATGGTTTGAAACGGAAAGATTTCTACAGAGCTGATGATTGCCCTCTGTTGTCATAGTTTAACCCAGAATTTGTAAACATGCCCTTTTTTGTAGTATACTTCCTGGAATCCCCTCAGTAGTATGACAATTCTACTTGTGGCACATTCAATTCATATGAAAGTTTTCCTAGTGCGACCACACTAGAGGCCTGTAATTGAAGGTAAATATCATTTGTTTGGTTGCTTTTATTCACTGTGCCAGAAACCAGCTCTGACAATGTTTTAAATTAGAGTTAATTGTAGTTATTTGCTCCTAATGACAGAGTAATACCCATACAGAATAGATTTAAACTCTATGCATACTTTCAGTATAGATAGCTCTATATCCAGATATCACAGCTGGCAAAGAGATGGTGTAAATTGGTTTTATAATTTTTTTTTCCTAAATCAAAAATGGACAAATGTACTGGAAATGTAAACGAGAAGATGCTAAGAGCTTATTCACCTCATGTACTCAGATTTCTAGCTACAAAAAAAGAGTGGAGTCTGTCTATGTTGGAACAGCTCTGATGCCCTCATGTGGGAAGATATGTTTTAGCATCTGGCAAGAGAATGCCGAGGTTTGTACGTAAGGTGAAATATAAATGAAATATAATAGCTTAATGACATCAGTTGAAATTTTCTTGTCTCTGTTGAAGCATGACTATCATGCAGGGTGAAGACAGCGTAAAATAAAACTAATTAAAATGGGCCACTGTTCCTCTGAGTGTGCACTCAGTACGAGATATTTTTAAAAGTGCAGTGAGGAAGAAGGAAGTGGATGCTAGTCTTTTGGGTGCACTTTTATTATATCCGGTATCCCCCCACCCACCCTCTTCATGGATTGCTGCCTTGTCATGGTGAAGGGGTTTGAGAAATTCAGAGAAGCTATGGGCTATGCCGTGCAAAGATACCCAAGACGGACAGGTCATAGCGGAGAGTTCTGACTAAATGCAATCCACTTGGAGCAGGAACTGGCAAGCCACTCCAGCATTTTTGCCAAGAAAACTCCATGGACAGAAACAAAAAGCTAAAAGATATGACACTTGAAGATGAGAACCTCAGGTCAGAAGGTGTCCAACATGCTACTGAGGAAGAGTGGAGGACAAGGACAAATAGCTCCAGAGCTAATGAAGTGGTTGGGCCAAAGTCGAAAGGATACTCAGCAGCGGACGCACTTGGAAGTGAAAGGTAAGTCCAATGCTGCAAAGAAAAATACTGCATAGGAACCTGGAATGTAGGATCTATGAACCTTGGGAAGCTGGATGTGGTCAAACAGGAGATGGCAAGAATAAACATTGACATCCTGGGCATCAGTGAACTAAAATGGACAGGAATGGACAAATTCAATTCAGACTATTATCATATCTACTATTGTGGGCAAGGATCTCGTAGAAGAAATCGAGTAGCCTTCATGGTCAACAAAAGAGTGGGAAAAGCTATACTGGGATACAATCTCAAAAATGTTAGAATGATTTCAGTACAAATCCAAGGCAGACCTTTCAACATCACAGTAATCCAAGTTTATGTACAAACCACTGATGCTGAGGAGGCTGAAACTGACCAATTCTATCAAGACTTAACACCTTCTAGAACTGACACCAAAGAAATATGTTCTTCTCATTACAGGGGACTGGAATGCTAAAGTAGGGAATCAAGAGATAAAAGGAACAACAGGTTAGTTTAGCCTTGGAGTTCAAAAGGAAGCAGGGCAAAGGCTAATAGAGTTTTGACAAGAGAACAAGCTAGTCATCACAAACACTCTTTTCCAACAACACAAGAGGTGACTCTACACATGGACATCACCAGATGGGCAATACCACAATCAGATTGATTATGTTCTCTGCAGCCAACGATGGAGAAGCTCTATACAGTCAGCAAAAACAAGACCTGGAACTGATTGTGGCTCTGATCATCAGCTTCTTATAGCAAAACTCAAGCTTAAACTGAAGAAAGTAGGAAAAAATCACTGGGCTAGTCACGTATAATCTAAACCAAATCCCTTATAAATACACAGTGGAAGTGAAGAACAGATTTAAGGAACTAGATTTGGTGGACAGAGTGCCTGAAAAACTATGGATGGAGGCTCATAACATTGTACAGGAGGCAGCAACAAAAAAAATCCCAAAGAAAATGAAATGCAAGAAAGCAAAGTGACTGTCCAACAAGGTCTTACAAATAGCAGAGAAGAGAAGGGAAACAAAATGCAAGGGAGATAGGGAAAGTTACAGGAAATTGAATGCAGACTTCCAAAGAATAGCAAGGAGAGACAAGAGGGTCTTCTTAAATGAACAGTGCAACGATATAGAGGGAAATAATAGAAAGGGAAAAGCCAGAGATTTGTTTGTGGAAATTGGACATATTAAAGAAACATTTTGTGCAAAGATGGACATGATAAAGGACAAAAATTGTTGGGACCTTACAGAAGCGGAAGACATCAAGAAGAGGTGGCAAGAACACACAGAGGAATGATACCAGAAAGATCTGGATGTCCCGGACAACCCAGATAGTGTGGTTGCTGACCTTGAACCAGACATCCTGGAGAGTGAAATCAAGTGGGCCTTAGAAAGCATGGCTAACAAGGCCAGTGGAGGTGATGGCATTCCAGTTGAACTATTTGAAATCTTAAAAGATGATGCTGTTAAGGTGTTACACTCAATATGCCCGCAAGTTTGGACAATTCAGCAGTGGCCGGAGGATTGGAAAAGATCAGTCTACGCCCCAGTCCCAAAGAAGGGCAGTGCCAAAGAATGCTCCAACTACTGTACAGTTGCACTCATTTCACATGCTAGCAAGGTTATGCTCAAAATCCTACAAGGTAGGCTTCAGCAGTATGTGGACCAAGAACTCCCAGAAGTACAAGCTGGATTTCGAAGGCGCAGAGGAACTCGAGACCAGATTGCTAACATGCGCTGGATTATGGAAAAAGCCAGAGAGTTCCAGAAAAACATCTACTTCTGCTTCATTGACTACACAAAAGCCTTTGACTGTGTGGACCACAACAAACTATGGCAAGTTTTTAAAGAAATGGGAGTTCCTGATCACCTTACCTATCTCCCGAGAAATCTATACATGGGACAGGAAGCAACAGTTAGAACTGGATATGGACAACTGATTGGTTCAAAATTGGGAAAGGAGTATGACAAGGCTGTATATTGTCCCCCTGCTTATTCAACTTATATGCAGAATACATCATGCAAAAGGCTGGACTGGAGGAATCCCAAGCCGGAATCAAGATTGCCGGAAGAAATATCAACAACCTCTGATATGCAGATGATACCACTCTGATGGCAGAAAGTGAGGAGGAATTAAGGAACCTTGTAATGAGGGTGAAAGAGGAGAGTGCAAAAAACGGTCTGAAGCTCAACATCAAAAAAACTAAGATCATAGCCACTGGTCCCATCATCTCCTGGCAAACAGAAGGCAGAGATATGGAGCCAGTGACAGATTTTACTTTCTTGGGCTCCATTATCACTGCAGATAGTGACAGCAGCCACAAAATTAAAAGACACCTGCTTCTTGGGAGGAAAGGGATGACAAACCTAGACAGCATCTTAAAAAGCAGACAAAAGTTGTCTGCCTTGCCAACAAAGGTCTGCATAGTCAAAGCTATGGCTTTTCCAGTAGCGATGTATGGAAGTGAGAGCTGGCCCATAAAGAAGGCTGACTGCCGAAGAATTGATGCTTTTGAATTGTGGTGCTGGAGGAGACTCTTGAGAGTCCCCTGGATTGTAAGGAGAACAAACCTATCCATTCTAAAGGAAATCAACCCTGAGTGCTCACTGGAAGGACAGATCTTGAAGCTGAGGCTCCAATACTTTGGCCATCTCATGAGAAGAGAAGACTCCCTGGAAAAGACCCTGATTTGGGGAAAGTGTGAAGGCAAGAGGAGAAGGGGACGACAGAAGATGAGATGGTTGGACAGTGTCATCAAAGCTACCAACATGAATTTGACCAAACTCTCGGAGGCAGTGGAAGAAAGGAGTGCCTGGTGTGCTCTAGTTCAACAACAATCCCCCCACCCAAAAAAATAGTATTGCCCAGGTAGCTCTCCCAGAACAAAGCACTAAGGCACATTTATTTCGGCTTTGATTCTCACCCCTTTACATTCCCAATGACATAAACATACATGAAAAACATGTACACATAGTATGCAAAAGTTATATTCTAGCTGGGTAGAGCTCATCAGGAGTGAGTAGTGGGGAAGCTTTTGCCTTCAGTCCTTAATATCTGTCATTTTAGATGGCTGTCTCATGATGCCTAATGATAGGGAATATCGTGTGCTTTTACTGCATTGAATTTGACTCTTTGGGAGAAGGTGTACAAAATCCATTTGTAAAATAGGTGTAACATCAAAAACATGGATTTTGCCATCGTAAACTGAACTTTTATGGACACAGGTACTCAAATTGACAGCTACATCCAGGAAACTCTTAGCATGCCAATAATTAGGATAAGTAAATTCCTCATAGTGCGGTTTTAAATTGACTTAATATTTACAGCGTGTGCATTCTGAAGACAGGCACAAAGAATTGTGCTCTTGACATGCATGCACAGCCAACAGCATCTCAAGTACATGTGAATCATGGCAGAATCAGCAGGAATAATCTATCCTCCATATCCCTTCTGGCACATATTCATAATTCATATATATACATGTCTACAAAGCCTTTAATAGCTGTGATTTTCATCAGTTTTGTAGAATGGGAATCCTGTTTAGATACATAAAATTTTTATGAATGTTTCTGCATCACCTCCTTGAGTTTGGCTTAGAACTAGAGGCCACCAGCCAAACCTCAGTTTATAACATAACAAGTATAAGGTTTTGTCTTCAATCTTTCCATAGCATGATGCAGCTCAACAAATTAGTCCTTGGTTAATCATAGGAATGTCTGAATAGGCCCTATCATTCTTCACAAGATGATGCAATCTACTTGAAGTTTGGCAGAATAATAACTAGACATCCCAGACTCAAAAATACTATCAAATGCCTGAGTGAGTCATGATCTAAATGTGCTTTATATAATAAACAATTTACATGCACTGTAATATAGTTTCTGTTTGCCACCATATTCTTCAAGTTAAAGTACGGTATCCTTACCATAGCAACAAATAACAAGACTTTTTGTGTCTGTCTAAGGTTAACTCTACATTTATAAATGATCTGAGGCATTAATTATCTCCTTTAGATGACTCAGCTGGGTTCACCACTGTTGCTGATGTTCTCTATTTTCTTTCTGAGTATTATTATGAGACACAATCAGTCCTAAGCATCTCCCCCCATGAAGTAGAGTCAGACTGGCTCCCAAGTTTGCCAGGGAGCTGATGGGGATGAAAGGAGCAAGGCAGTGACTAGACTGATGATGGCAGAAAACTTGGAGTGAAACTGACTGAACACAGGCTAAAACCCATGGGAAGACCTGTTCCGTGGCAGAGGCAGCCGTAAAGAAGTCATTCTTCTCTGCCACAATTGCATCAGCATAGAGAGTCATCCAGTGGAGCAATTTCAATGGGTGAAGGGCCTTTTACCTCACAGCCCACAGGAAGAGAATGTAAACCACACTATAGCTTGCTGTGAAGAATTTGCAGGACACTTTGCAGGCAAAATTGCTCAGATCCGCTCTGACTTAGATGCTGTAGTTGATGCAGAATCTGCGAATTTAACAATGCCCCCTGCTTATTCTGTGTTAACTGATAAGTTTCCATTTGTGCAGTTTGATGGTGTGGACAGGACCTGGAGAGGTGAAGACTACCACATGTCTGCTGGATCCTTGCCCTTCTTGGCTTATAAAAGCTGCCAGAAAGAGACTGGTCAAGCGGCTAGCAGACGTGGTGAATGCCTCCTTACAACAGGGTAGGTTCCCAGCACACTTAAAGAAGGCACTAGTAAGCCCATTGTTGAAAAAGCCCTCCTAGGATCCCATAATATTGAATAATTACTGTCCAGTCTCTAATATTCCATTCTTGGACAAGGTGTTGGAGTGGGTGATGGTTTCTCAGTGCCAGAGGTTCCTGGATGAGACAAATTATCTAGATCCATTTCAGTCTGGCTTCAGTCCTGGTTATGAAATAGAAACTGCTTTGATTGCCTTGGTAAATGACCAATGCGTGAAACTGGACAATGGGAGTATGTCCCTGTTGGTTCTACAGGACCTCTCAGCAGCTTTTGATGCCATTGACTATGGTATCCCTCTGGGCCATTACTCTGGGATGGAGCTTGGAGGCACTGTTTTATGGTGGCTTTGGTCCTTCCTGGAGGACCGAGTACTTAGAAGGTTGTGCTGGGTCTCCTGTTTGACACCCTGGCCATTGGCCTCTGATGTCCCTCAGGGTTCTGTTTTGCCCCCTATGCTGTTTAACATCTACATGAAGCCACTGAGAGAGATTGTCCAGAGTGTTGGGGTTTGGTGTTGGATGCCACCTAACTCTAGCTCTACTTTCCATCTAAATCCAAGGAAGCTGTTTCAGCTCTAGATCAGTGTCTGGTATCACTAATGGACTGGATGAAAGCAAATAAACTAAGACTTAATCCAGACAAGACAGAGGTGCTCCTGGTCAGTGGAAAGGCAGATCAAGGAAGATGGATTCAGCCTGTGCTGGATAGGATTACACTCCTGAAAACAGCTGGGTGTGCTCCTGGATTCTTATCTGAGCCTGGATGCCCAGGTTTCAGTGATGGCCAGGAATGCCTTTGCACAGTTAAAATTAGTGTGCAGCAGCACCCATTCCTGGAGAGGCCTAATCTGGCCATGCCTTTGATACATGCCTTTGTTACACCCCAGATGATTACTGTAACAGGTTGTATATGGAGCTGTCTTTGGAAAGTGTTTGGAAACTTCATTCAGTCTAAAATGCTGCAGATAGGTTGTTAACTGGACTGTTTACAGGGATCACATAACTCCCTGTTATAGCAGCTCCGCTGACTTCTGATTTATGAGCCTGCCTGAGTGGTGGAACCAAGAGAAAGTCCTTCCATCATCATGGAAGGTCTTTCTCTTGGTTCCATGGAAGGTCTTTCTCTTGGGAGAGGGCCTTCTCTATGGCTGCTCCTAGATTCTGTAACTCACTCCCATAGGAGGCCAGACTGGCCCCCTCTCTGCTGTCCTTCCATAAGCAGATGAAGACCTTTTTGAGGAGAAAGGTGCTGTAAAAATATATAAAATAAAATAAAATAAAATAAAATAAAATAAATACCATTCATAACCTGTAATCATTTACTAATAGCATGTATGGTGTTTGTTTGAATTAAAGCACAGCCACAGTCATCTCGTTAACTAGTCTAAGATCAGCAGAACTATTGGCGTCAAGTGCTATTCCCAAAACAAAGATTCGGCTCCAAATCTTGAAATGCTTTCATACACCGTCACACCCTTGGAATCTGCATGCACATACATCAGTACTCAAATTCCTTTGCTTCTGATTATATTCCAGACATTCTGGCATAGTAGAAAGTTTCAGTTGATATATGTCTAGGCTGCAAACCCATTCCAGGGCTCCCATGGTGAAGGTTTGTAGTTTTGCTTCTGCACAGCACTGGGATGAATCCTAGGAACTGCTCCTGGTATCATTTTTTCCCTACACCCACCCCAGCTACTGAAACTTTCTGCATATGTACATAACCAAAACCACATCTCTGAAGTTTGCAGGATTGTAGTTGACGGATAACAGATAGAAATCAGGGACTTTCCTGGGCAAAATCTGGATGCTTTTCTTCACCTGCAAAGCACACTTGAGATTTAATCAGTGATATACCCTATTGAAGTTAAGTTCTACTAGAACAAAAGAGGTAGCGAGAAAAGAAATAGAACCATTGGGCACATGCAGGTGTTTAGTGTGTGAAGATGCACTTTTTCTTGTATTTCAAAAAGTGGAATTAGGCTGTAATGTCAGGGCAGGAAAATGTCACTTAAGAATGAGATTTAAATTTAGCAGAAGTATTCCAGCTCCTTTATGTACTCGGTAAAGCACCTATAAGTTTATTCTATCATTATTTCTATACAATATAGCAAAAAAGGCCAAAGGTTCAAAAGAGCCACATGGAATCAGACCAGATCTCTATCTAATCCCGCACTTGGACAGCATCAAAATAAGAGCCTCTGTGAAACCCACAAGCAGAAAGTCGGTGCAACAGCCCCTTTCTGCTCATGTTGCTTATCAACTGTATTCCAAGGTGTGCATCTTCCAATGACATAGATCCTATATGACCACCATGACCAGTAGCCACTGAAAGCCTTATTCTCCATTCATATGAATTATCCTGTCTCAAAGCCATCCACACTGGTAGTCACCACATGTTATGGTAGCATAATTTGACTATATGCTGTATGAGGTTCTGCTAGCACAAGACAGATCCATTCTGGCCAGGGCAATCTCAAAATACGATCAGCAGAATTCCTGGAAGGAAACCACAACACCGAACCAATTTGTTTCTAATCCAGATATACCTTTGGTGTGTTCTAACTTTTCCTGCTCTACACTGAACACTGCTTCACTAACTTCTGGCACTTCCTGATTCTTTATTCTTTTTTTGTATTTAACCATTTAAGATAACAATTATCAAAAATTCTGGCATGCTATTTCCTGTTTTGTTTTGGACTCTCTCACTCTTTTCTTTTCTTTTTGACCTTTTGTTTGTTAGTTAGTTTTGTAATTAAGACCACTGAATCAAGAGCATTTCTCATTTGTTTGGCTTCGTTTTTAGTCTCAGGATTGAATTTACCTTATACAATTTACCTTGTAAGCCAGGTATAGAATTGAATTTTCTAAAATTCATTGTGAAGTATAGTCCACACAGTGTTTCCTCAGTGTTATTATTTCATTTATTCAATGCAGTGTTGCCTGACTTTCCAGCTGAAAAACTCCCAAAGCAGTTTTTGTATGAGAGAGATCTAATGGGATACAGTTCCTGCCTGTAAAACATGATACAGAAAGAAAAAAGGAAGAGGAGGGAAGATAAAACAAAGTAAACTCATGCAACAGTTCTAAAATAGTTCCTGTCATGACCAGCTAGACCAGAAACACTTTAGAAAGAATTAGAAGCAAATTGAGCTGCACCATCAGCAGAATCACTGTTTCTCACTTCTTCTGTCACCACTTGATAAATGGCTGCTAAAAGGGGACAGTTGTAAGGTAACATTATTTGGGTCATATCACAATACTATGGAGTCACACTACTTTTGCATTTTTGTGAGATGCAAAATAATGCTGATTCCCAACACTTAGTAAGGCGCCAAGCTAGAAAATGCTCACCACCCAATATATAGTGGTGTTTGCTTTATGTTTTTGAGGTGCTTGCGCAACACAGATTTGCATAATGCAACTATGACATAATTGACCAATCAAACATCTAGGTGGACATTGTGACATGTGACATCCAATTACATGGAAAGAATCTACTTATAGCAAGATGTCCTACAGCTCCTTTCTTAAGTTATCACAACATTCCCGGGCAAACATATCTTCCTCAGAGTGTGCACTTATTTCTATTTTGAGTCCTTCAGTGCCTTACTGCCACATAATGCAGCTAAGCAAAGCCAAAAGCTTTGAACTTTACAACTAATCCCCCCCCCGTTTTAGAACTGTTGTTGCTTACCATTATTGTTGCTATTTTTATATATATATAATGCAAGTTGTTATGATCAGACATATTTTAACAGAAAAATTTATGTGTCCATACACCATGTTTGTTTGTTTGTTTGCTGCACTGATTAGTGATAAACACTACTCTGAGTGGATTACATTCGAAGTGAAACAAACGCAAAATAAAACAAATCATAAATGTAGTAAGAGACAAACACACCTATAATCAATAAAGCAACCATCAAATAAGTCAATAAAACGATGGTGCTTTTTAGGGTTAGGCTTGTACACTATTGTACTTACACTACTGTACTTCTACTCATCACCTTGAGTACCTTTATTTCAGTTGCAAACATCTCTCCAGCAATATACAGTCTCCCCAACTGTCTACAACTGAATTTCAGCCCAAGGGAAAGCATCATTAGGTGACTCCTTATGTGGAGCTTTTGTAGAGGAGGAGTTGTAGGAAGCTGGGGAGGTTGTAGCGTACGGGAAATGTAAGAGATAAAAATTAAAACACAACACACTTAGCCACCCCACCATAACGCAAGTTATTCTGAAGTGTCCTGAAGACGGGGCAGAAAAGCAGATGCCTCTTCCTTAAGAGAAGAAAATTTATGGAGACTTTGAGGACAGATTTCAAAGCAGGAAAAACCATTGTGACGTGAAATGTCACTGAGATGAAGAAAAGGCCAAAACAAAATAACAACTCATAAAAACAGCACTAAAATTAAGGTTCTGATACAGATTATTTTCCTGGGACTCATTTTTTGTTCCAGCCTCTTAGTCATGCATTACCTTTTCTATCCTGCCAAGTTAGTAGCTTCTCAGCTCATTAAGCCTAGTGGCTACAGCATGTACTTGGAAAGACAGTTAAGCTGATCATCTCAGTTTTCCCCAGAGGATAAAGTCTAATTGCTATTAAGGTGACCATGATGTTCTTGCATCATCAATATTGACATTTATCATTCCCAGTGGATAAGTTCTTCCTTGCTTTGGTATTGATACCTTCTCATACAACTTTTGTTCTCTTTCCTTTTATCTTTATCGTTATTACTTTGCTCAAAGGAGAGTTACAGGCGCTACATTCAACTTTAAGTTTCTTTGCTTTAGTTAACTTCCTTTGAATAATATTTCTTATTATTTCATATAAATTTATTCTATTTTAAAAATCTCCCTTAATTGTAGCCATGATTCAGATTTTCTTCATGGCTATGGACATTGGTGTCTACAAGGGGAGGTGGCTTCCCCCAATCCTACTTTTATGAATTGTTGTAAAGTTCACAGAGAGAATCCATATATGATAGTGGTACATGATATGCATACAAATTATGTCAACATACCACTATGCAGCTTCTCGTCCCTCTGTATAAAAAAATCCTGTGTACAATTTTGGTTCAGGAACAGATATTTGTAGGAGTCATGGAGTCAGCATTGGATCCAGTCAATGCACAAATTTTTGAGCCGTGGCAGAGTACAAAGTGTATTTATATGCACATAAATACATTTATCCAAGACAGACACTACAGGGCCTGACCTTCATAATTAGCTCCTGCACATCAAAAATTAATATGACATTACTGTTCTATATGGAACAGAGTTTCACAAATGACTGTAATTGATGGGATTAACACAGCAACACCAGAATTATCTCCAAGGAACAATACGGGGGAACTGGGGAAAGAAGCAAGAAATGTAGTAGCTGTTAGGAAACCTTGAAAGTGACACTCTGCACTAGCAAGTAAAGAGAAAACAAAGATAGGAAAGAAAACGAAACACAAGAAAGAGAAAAACAATGCCTAAAGGAAATCAACCCTGAGTGCTCACTGGAAGGACAGATCCTGAAGCTGAGGCTCCAATACTTTGGCCATCTCATGAGAAGACTCCTTGGAAAAGACCTTGATGTTAGGAAAGTATGAAGGCAAGAGGAGAAGGGGACGACAGAGGATGAGATGGTTGGACAGTGTCATCGAAGCAACCAACATGAATTTGACACAACTCCGGGAGGCAGTGGAAGACAGGAGGGCCTGTCATGCTCTGGTCCATGGGGTCACGAAGAGTTGGACACGACTAAATGACTAAACTAAGCCGCCTAGAGTGGTCGTATTGACCAGATAGGCAGGGCATAAATAAATAAATAAATAAATAAATAAATAAATAAATAAATAAATAAATAAATAAATAAACAGGCAAACGGACAAACGAACAAACAAAACAAAATTAATGACTTAAAGTGAAGTTTTGCCCTAACCACTCAAAACCTGAAAGAGAACACAGGCACACACACACACACACACACACACACACACACACACACACACACATGCACACACACATGCACACATGCATGCACGTGCGCACACACACCCACACCCCAAGTAGTGTAATAAGTTACAATAACTGTCTTTAGAAAAGGCTATATAGACTATGTCAAGGCAAATCTGTAATACAACTAAGCTATCTGCAAAGAGCAGCTACACTCAAAAACCTTCCCCAGCATTTCAGTGATTAGAGTGTGTAGGACAGTTCTTGGGCATCATTGAAGAGCAAAACTCTTAGTCTCCCTCTCTGTTGGTGCAAGTACAGGATCTTTATTATAAGTTATTGAAAATTTGGATTTTCCTTTTCTCACATTTCATCTCATTCTGTCTTTTCTGTTTCAGTGTTTTTACAGAACTCTGAATTCCATACAACAGGTGCATAGAGATTTCCACTCTTCTCTGTGACCATGCCTAGTCTCTTTGGTCTGATATGTGGTATTCTCTGAAATGTACACATAGACAGATTCCATTAGAACTTTAGTATTCAGCCAAACACAGTGCACAGCCCTAATGCATAAATACACACCAGTCTCTTTAAATATCTAGCAAATCGCAGTAATGGAGGAACTCAAGCAAAATCAGAAGGTAGATGATATGGGGGAAGGACACTGAAACCTTTTCATTTGTCATTTTGCTTATAAAAATTGTGTGAAACTATAATGACGTAAGTACGTTTTTTTCTCAGCATAGCAAATAATAGCTACAAAGGAAGATTTTCATCAGGAAATGGGTTAATTAATAACATTTTAAACTCCCCTAGGATTTCACAAACCAACCCACCCATCCACATATTATGGGCCTGATCTAGATCCCCCATTCAAAGCTGTAAACTTTTTAAAAAGTCCTAAAGTGACAGAGATGTATTAATGCGTGTCTTTTGTCCCATCTAACTTGGTTCTTGTAGCGAGCAGCCCTGCCCTCATCTGTCCGTCACAGCTGAACAGTGGAGTAGGAGCCAATGAGAGGACAGAAGGTGGAGCCAAGGGGGGAGGGGGCTGGATATAAAGGCTGGTGTATGAAGTATGAAGAGAGATTCTGTGAGTGAGAGACAGTGTGAAACTTATGAGTGAACTTAGAGTGGGTTAGAGATCTGTAAGAACGCTGAATGAAACAGAGAGTTAATAGAATTTTAAAGTTAAAGTAGAATTGATTTAAATACAAGTGATTAGCAACCTGTGATTTACTTATCGAATATTAATCAGATGTTAACTTCTCTGACATAATAAATAAGTTTTAAAAGCACACGTGTCTCCTTGATTGAATGGTATTGAAGCAGCGATACTTGGTGGCAGCGAAGAAGGAAGAAGAGCGAGAACCTCATGAAGACCTGAGGGAATAGAGGCTTCAGAGGGGATCGCCACAGTCCTCAGTGTCTGGGTCTGACCATCCAGAGTACATAGACTGCAATTTGATATTAACAACCCATCAAATCAGTAAAGGATGGGGGGGGGGGGTTGTTCATGCACATCTACAAGGTCATCTGTGCCTGATTGCATAGTTAAGGCACATGCTAATTAAAATTGTTTCCTCTCATTTTGACAAGTGAGAGAACCTCTTAAAACTAGTATCTTCTTGACTATTGAGCCATTTAGTAATCAATTCTAAAACATGAGCTCATCAGGATGAATTATTTTTACATTCTCCAAAGACATTTTGCCTTGCAGATCCTTTTGGCTGCACATATTTACATACTAAATTCTACCAGGGATGCTTAGAAGAATTATCATTTTAGATTTAATGGTATCAGCTGGCACTTCACAAAACTGGCATTCTGGTAAAAGGCAAGGCGTGATGGAAACAGCTCGCCTGGAATTTTTTAAATACGCCAAGATGGGAGTTAAAATTGTCCCTAACATGGCAATTTGAAGCATGCAGTCAGATGCTCAGATGTATCCAGAGCCCTGCTGACATAAGAGCTGACAGTGTACAAAAGAGAAAGGAATGGTATATTTGATGGAGAGTAAATTAAACTTCCTGTTTTTAAATTTTATTTTTCTTATCCTATGGGTATGTGCCTTTTCCTCATTCTGGGGATGTGGCACCTTCCCCTCATCTATGGATCCAAAGTTTCTCTTAACCTGCCCAGATAATGTCTCTAATAGAGCACTGTGAGCTGCAGAGCTTTCCACAGGGACATGGGAAGGAACCTAAGATTGATGTTCCTCCTGTAAGATAAGAGCTTTTTTCTCAAATGGGGAGACCCAGTGTGACATATGATCCCTAGGATTCCAATCTCTCTCTCTCTCTCTCTCTCTCTCTCTCTCTCTCTCGAATCATGTGTAGACTTCACGTCACCCTAGGACAAGATGAACAACTCCTAGAAGCACTCAGGTTCCCACTGGCCCACCGAAACCTTACTGGCCTGTATAACTACCTTCCAGCCCTTGAAGGAAGGCCATATAAGCCTAAATAATATCAGAAGGCAACGTTTTCCTGAAATGGTCAATTCTACCCCACAGGAACGATGTAGGGTTCTTGTGTCTTCACAACAGTGAGAACGTGAGGCTAGGGACTCACCCAGTGGTTTGGTAAGGGGTCCATTGAGACCCCTGTGCAAAATCTGATTCTGCACTACAGCAGGAACCCCCCCCCCTTTTATGGTGGCCAATAACGATTATTTAATAAAGTGTGACCCATGTTTATTCCATAGTACTTGTCTTGCATCATTATTCCAGGGTAAGGGGGCAATGATAAAATGCCAATTCTTAATGAGGTGATGTAAAAGAGGAAGTTGAATTTGCAATGTATATTGAATTTACTAAGAGAAGCAAGAAAATGCACTGCGCAATCCTGGAAATCAATACAACCATCCCAGATCACTGACAGTTTTTCTTAAAAATAGGGGAAGTTGATTGATTCAACAAAGGAAGCCAAAGCCTTGAATTTGCAAGACTTGATGAGGTTTGTTACTGCCCACTAACCACACACCCTAAAAATCCAATTGAGGCTTATTGAGACTGTATTTTTTGAGTGACTTGGAAAGATTACTAGTATACTCTTCCTAATTTGGGTAGGCTCAATAAGACTTGATATTCAGTGACCTGGGAAGATTAATGTATCAATGTTGGTGAAAAGATTTTTTAAAAAAAAAAAAATTTAGATGTTTAAAGATTTTAATGGCTCCTCCTCAAACTGGGTGGATGTAACAAGTGGGGCACCCAAGGGCTCAGACCTGGGCCCTGTGTTCTTCAATATTTTTTATTAATGTCTTGATGAAGGGCTGCAGATCTGTTGATGATACAAAACTAGATGGGATACCTAATACCCTCGAAGACAGAAACAAAACTCAAATTTATCTGGACAGGCTTGAGCAGGTGCTCAAACAGGACTAAAAGCAGGAGAATGAAATTCAACAGGGATAAATGCAAAGAACTGTACCTAGGAAAAAGAAAACAAACATACAGTTATGAGACGGGATACCTGGCTCAGCAATATTACAAGCGAGACGGATGTTGGAATTGTTCTAGATCACAATATGAATATGAGCCAACAGTGTGATTTGGCTACAAAAAAGGCAAATGCTATTTTTGGATGCATAAACATGCATGTATATTCTTTAAAAAAAAGTATGTGGTGGCACTGCGGGTTAAACTGCAGAAGCCTCTGTGCTGCAAGTGTGGAAGACCAGCAGTCGTAAGATTGAATCCACCCAACGGAGTGAGCTCCCGTTGCTTGTCTCAGCTCCTGCCAGTCTAGTAGTTCAAAAGCATGTAAAAATGCAAGTAGATAAATAGGTACCACCACGGTGGGAAGGTAACAGCATTCCATGTCTAGTTGCGCTGGCCATGTGACCACAGAAACTGTCTTTGGACAAATGCTGGCTCTATGGCTTGGGAAATGGGGATGAGCACCATCCTCTAGAGTTGGACACGACTGGACTAAATGTCAAGGGGAACCTTTACCTTTACCTATAGTCTCCAAATCCTGCAAGGTACAAGTTATCCTCTATTCAGCACTGGTTGAGTAGTGTGTCCAGCTCTGGACACCACACTTCAAGAAGGATGCTGATAAATTGGGACAAGTTCATAGGAGGGCACCAGGGATGATCAGGGGGCTGGAAACCAAGCCCTATGAGGAAAGACTGAAAGAATTGGGCATGTTTAGTCTGATAAAAGAAAACTGAAGGGAAATATGATAGCACTTTTCAAATACTTTATAGAGGAGGGACAGGATGTGTTCTCAATCATTCCAGAGTGCAGGACACACAACAATGGACTCAAGTTAGAGGAAGCCAGTTGGAGCACGTTTAAATCTATATATTAATAGGTGTTTGGAGCAAGAAAATGTCATTTCCTTATAAGTACCCCTAAGAAATATAGAGACCGAATCTGTGGCATATGCCTTAGTTAACTGTATGTGCCGAATGGGTTTTGTTTCCGAAATAGTAACGGATTTGGGAACATCTTTTAGTTCCAAAATAATGAAGCAATTGTGGTAAGTCTGCGGAATTTCCCACATTACTTCTTCTCCTTATCATCTCCAGACCAATGGTCTAGTGGAGAAATTCAATGGGACCTTAATGAGTATGATACGCACATATGTAGCAGAGAACCCAATGACTGGAATAATAAATTGCAGTCATTATTACATGCTTACAGGGGCATATCTCAAGAAAATACGGGGTTTAGTCGTTTTGAACTTTTATTTGGGTGCAAAGTAAAAGGGACCCTAGATTTACTTCATTAGAACTGGGAAGATTATAAAGAGGGTGACCCTGAATCCATTGTAGAGTACATGGAGAATCTAAGGAACACTTTGCAAAAGTCCTTAGAAATAGCAGAACAAAATTTGAAGCGTGCTCAAGAAAAGCAGAAAAGCAGGTATGATAAAAAGGCCCAGGATAGAACATTCTGTCCAAAGGATGAAGTACTGATTCTGAGACCCATAAAGGGGAATAAATTGCAGTTAGCATGGTCAGGACCTGTAGATTTGTTATGACAGCATTGGAAAGCTAAAGGAACTAGTGTTAAGAAGGCTCAACATGCAGCTGCAAAAGCACTGAAAATCCTGCAAAATGAACTCCTACCTGAGAAACCAGCGATTAATGGGAGAGAACCCGATGATGAAAATCTTGATAAATCTGAAATAAACCAAGTGTTTGAGATTGCACTTAAAAGGAACTTGCCTGTGAATTTTGAGGTGACCCAGGAAAATGGTCCCCATTATATGAAGAGTTTTGTGACAAAAGTACCTGTGGTCAAGTTTATGGGTGAAGGTGAAGGCAAGAGCAAGAAGCTTTCAAAGAATAACACAGGTGTAGCTGTTCTGGAGGAGTGGAAGAAACTGCCTATTCTTCCCACATTTGAGAAAATGATGCCACTAATCAAAAACAAAACGAACTTAACCCAAAAGAAGCAAGCTGAAAATATTCAGTGGACATCAGGGTGCCAGGTCATCTGAAAAGGGTGTCATCTGAAAAGGGTGCTGACTTTAGGACCTGTCCTTATTGCACCGGATTTCGACCATGAGTTCATCATCTACACAGATGCGTCGATTGTGAGACTGGAAGCCATGCTGTGCAAAGCAGATGACAGCGAGAGTCTACATCCAGTAACGTACATCAGAAACTCCAACCTGGTGAGAAACATTTATCTACCATCAAGAAAGTGTGTCCAGCTATCGTACAGACGCTGCAAAAGGTGAAGCTGCACATTTGGGGGAGACGATTTGTCCTATGCACTGACCACTCTCCTCTTTTATAAGTAAGAACTATTCGACAACAAATTGATGAGATGGGTACTGATTCTACAAGACTTTGATTTTGAAATCCGCAACATAAAAGGAACCCAGGATTGCTGACGCCTTGACTCAAAGGCCAAGTGACTGGAGAAAATTCTTTGTTTTCATCTGAATTCAATATTAACTGATCTGTTTGTGCAATAGTTATGTGATAAGCTTAAAGTGCAAGGTTTGCTTGGATATTAATAGACTAAGTGATATGTATAGTGATGGTAAGTATCCCTAGTAATGTAAGAGGTTAATATTTGCATTCTTCCCTATATTTTCATTTGTTTATGAGGGTAAACCATTACATTTCCCCTGCTATCAGAAACTTATTAAGGAGGGAGGAGTGTGGTGTCCGCCCAGGTCATGAATATTGATATGCTATCTGCAAGAATGCTGGAGAGGTGGAGTCACGAGATATAAGAGTCTCTGCAAGAGGAGGAGGAGTTTAGATTGGGAGATTTGAGTTTTAGGGATTGAGAGTTGGAGAGTTTGGAGTTTGGGTGGATAGAGAGAGGGTAGGCAGTTGAGGGTGGATGAAGTGTGATATTTGGTTAAGAGTAAAGACGTTGATTGTACCTTCATCACCTGTAATAATAAACAACTTCTATTTGGTTCTATTTAAAATGACACATTGCCTGGACCTCTATTATTAAAAAAAATGTTGATGTAATCAACTGGTAGCAGTGACACAATATGTAGCTTGTGCCCTGTGATTGGTGAAACCACCAAGGGACAGGAGGGAATGTGACAGAAGGTAAATACTGAGTTAATTGGCAATGAAATCTCATTGTGGGAGAGAAATGAGTTAGTAGAGGAAATACATGTTTCTCTAAAGTCTATCTTGACTTTGAGTAAATCACTGTCTTTTGGGCTCCTTTCTCCCAAGTGGTTCTATATTTGCCACCATTTACACAGAATTACAAAAAAAAAAATCCTGCTGTGTCTATATGCTCCACTGATGTGATGGAAACTGCAACCCCAATGCAACCCTTTCCAGGCTGGTGGGCAGATGGTTTACTGCACTAGAAGCGGGATGAGTTGTGTCAGTTCCTCTGCACCTAGTGATGGCAACAGCCTGGTGGTTGAGAGGTAGGGACCTGTCAGCCCTGCTGGGCTCCAGCCGCTGCCCAAACATCCTGTGTTCTGGTATTGCAGCAACCCTTTCATACTCTTCAAATTGTAGTGATGCAACTGCAAACTCTGCCAAACTTTTATTGGACTTCTGTTTCGAATTGTCTTTGTTCCTTGGAAAGAAAATTATTGTTTCATCTTCTTAAGATCAGCCATATGGCACCTCCCAGGATTCCATTTTGTAAATTTCCTTTTTGCTGAGTGGACATTCACAAACAGTGGGAGTGCATGCATGCTGATGATATTCACTACTTTCTCACACACTCTCATTCACTTTCCCTTTCTACCCCAGGTATAAACAGTTTTATTCTTCCTGCAACTGGACGAGACAAGTAGGTTTAAACAGAATTATGAGAAGGCAAGTGTTGTAGTGCACAGTGCTTCTGGTTAGGGTTGAGCAACTCTGCCTCCTACTCCTTTTTCCCTGTCCTGCTTCTAACATGTAGTCACTATTCTGTAGCCACCTGGCATGTTGGAATAAGGTTGTTAGAATGAATAAAGTGAATTAGAAAAGTAGAGAACTTGTTGGTTCTTTTTTTCTGAGTAAGTTGACAGGATTTTCTCATCACACTCTTCCTGCACCATTCTCGTGCATTTTCACAGTACACCTCTTCATGATTTCTGCACTTTTCACCAGCATTTCCTATGCAGTTATTTAAAAGTATGCTGCTTTATATACTGTCCTATAGCACTTAAAGCACTCTCTGGGTGGTTTACAACATATTTGTACATGCTACACCTTGCCCAACCACCTCCACCAAAAGCTGGGTACAGTGGTGCCTCAATTGATGAGAATAATCCGTTCCAGCAAAATCACTGTAGAACGAAATCCTCGTCAAGCGAAAATAAAAAGCCCATTGAAATGCATTGAAAACCGGTTCAATGTGTTCCAACAGGCTAAATACCTAATCGTCCAGCGAAGATCCTCCATAGGGCAGCCATTTTCCGGTGCCTGTAAAGTGAAAAATGCCTCCCAAAAACAGTGGGGAGCCATTTTGCACAGTGGGTGGCCATTTTGAAACCCGACGATCAGCTGTTTTCAGATCGTCGTAATGCGATTTTTGGCCATTGAAACATCATTTTGCGATCGCAAAAGAGATCACAAAAACCTCACTGTCAAGCGGATTCATCATTTAACGAGGTAATCGTTAAGCGAGACACCACTGTATTCCATTTTACTGACCCCAGAAGGATGGAAGGCTGAGTCAGCCTTGAGCTGGCTACCTGAATCTGTTGGGATCAAACTCAGATCATGAACAGAGTCTTGGCTGCAGTATTGCACTTCAACCCTGTGCCACAAGGCTCCTTATTAAGAGGCATAGCCTGCATGCATTAATCTTCTTTTACAAAAATGTGTATTGTTCTTGGACCATGAATAGCATTGTGTGTTTTTTTACATGGACAGATGCACTGGCATCTTCAAGAAGCTCAGTCCCATTGAAATCTCCTTAACTGCTTTGGTACAGTTTATTCAAATTTGAGAAGAGAGCGTGACATGCAACATGGTAATTTTGTAGAATGAAATCCTGCAAAAGCCAGTATTAAGTCATGTCCAGATTAGTACGTGTGAGCCTAAACGTGTTTGTCCAGTCCTAAGCACCTTCAGATTCAGACAGACCAGGTTTGTTTAGGATTGTAGCCTTAAAATGTGTTTTCCCTCCCCCCTTGATTCATAATGCTAGCTTCTCCCCACCCCTATTTCTGTAATGCATGTGCATGAGTGAGCAAGCACACACACAGAGTCTTGGCCTCTCTGCTTTTAGCAATAATTTGCACATAATGGAACAGCCAGAGGGGGGGTTGATCAATGACCTCTGTCTCCAAGATGCTGTTCCAAGGGAAACACATCTGCCAACATAAAGTATTGGAGCAATCATAGCTCAGTGAGCGCCGTAATAAGCAACTGTTACACTGGAGCCATCACTCATGTTCAGTTACAGACCTGAAAGGATACAGCACCTCAGGGAGCAATGTCCTTCTATAAATTTGGGCAGCAATGAAGAATGATTTGCAATCAAGTAATAAAAGGCCTAAAAAAGGTCCACCATGCATACTAACATCCAGTACAGCTGACAAAGGAAATAAAAAAACCTTGGCATTGTTTGCTCGTTATGTAAACTACACAGCTGTCCAAGCAATTAAGATATGATTTTGGGAATTCTCTCGTAAAAATTTGCTAACAGTGCTTCCACTTGTGAAAGTGACATTCTTCTTTATCAGTAAAGTGCATTTCATTAAGGTAATGCAATTTCATCCAGCTTAACGGTAGGAATTGCTTTAACCTTATGGCGAGAGTACGTAAACATCATAAAATTAATGGCACCCCCCCCCCGCATTCTGAGAATAAATCTGCAATGCTTGACAGCATCAGTCACGGGATAAAGGAGTTCGGCTGCACCTTCCGTTTTGCTATTTCAGAGATCTGGTCCTCACCAGCAAAAGTCCCATGTTGGTTGACTTGCTGAGAAACACGTAACAAGCCAGAGCCAGCAATATTCCTTGCCCTTAATTCAGGATTATAGCCAATGGAGAAAAAAGACTGAGTTGAAGCAAAGGAAAATAACTCCAAATCAGACTGAAGAAGCCTCTAAAGACAGGTGGGGAAACTGATGCAGAACCTTCCTGATAAAAACTGCTTCACTCTTGCGGCTCTGGTTCAGTACAGCTGAACCAGCACTAATGATAGAACACTGTCTTCACTGGTGCCCAAGGTCTGCTGACTAGGGGACACGACAAGACTCGGAGCTCCGACTTTCAGTCTACGAGCACCACCAATGTTCTCCATCCCACAAAATCTGCAAACTGAGAGCCTGTCCACATAGTTCAACTGGAGCGGGCTGGATCAGGCTAAACAAAAGGTCAGAAAGAGGCCTGTGACGGCCTTCCTCACTACTCACAAAGGGAGGTCATCACGTCACTTTAAAACCCTTCACTCTTCTTTACTGCCACCAACCATCCCTTAATGAATAAATCATACAGCAGGCCAGTATAACTTTTAAAAATAAAAACTTGGTTTATTGAATACAAAAAGAAAGGAATGGTAAATCACCGTTAGAGAAATAATCAATTACTGTTTCTCAGGCACTAGCTCTCACAGACTCTTTCACACTGACACTAAGATTACTTTAACTCGCAGCTCAGACACTCATCTCTCATCTATCTCCTATCTCCTATCCAACCACTCACACCTCACACACACCTTATATATCACAGCTCCTCCTGCCTCTGCACCACCCTCCGCCCTCTCATTGGCTGAGATTTTCCCTCCCAGCTGTGACGGACAGGTTATGCTATGGCTGACCATAACAAGGCCCAATATGTGGTTGGGTGCAAAACTTTCATCCACGTGGCCTTCTTAGCTCAAGTGACACTAATTTGACAACCTCCTTTATGAAAACAACAAAAACGAAAATCCCCTTCCTTAATGTTTCTCTCTCTCCATTTTCTTCTGGGAGGAAGCTTTCCATTTTAAAAATATTTCTTCTAAGTAGTAGAGTATATCACCCATCTTCACAGACTTCTAAAAATTCCGTTTGCTTCTTTCCTCCGTACAAGGGGGTGCTGATAAGTATTGAGCCATTCCCAGAAAAAAATGAGCTAGGAAGTTATAAATTGCAGGGTGTATTGGCCAATTTGTCTGTATTCAATGGTGCAAAAATCAACTACCTATGATTTTGTTATCTTTCATGTTCAGGTCCAAAGTGAATATGGCAGCACCTCCAGAAAAGTTCAATGTGGAAGAGCATAGGACCACAATCAAGTTCCTGTTTCTCCAAGGGAAAGGTGCAAAGCAGATCCATGATGAAATGTCACAAACTATGGGTGGCAGTGGCCCGTCATATGCAACAGTTAAATGGGTTGTCAATTTTAAAACTGGCCATTTCAGTTTAGAAAGTGAGAAACCCAGTGGAAGGCCTGTTTCTGTCATGATCATGGAGGACCACTAAATATCAGCCAAAAATATTGCTATATATCTGAGAACATCACAGGAGAGAGTTGGTGCCATTATCCACAATGACTTGGAAATGAGAAAGCTGGCAGCAAAGTGGATCCCCAAACTTTTGACAAACAAAAGAGGAAATGTGTGGAGTCATCGGTGGCTGGTTTGGAACATTTTGCAAGAAATGAGTCAGATTTCTTGGGCAAACTGGCAACTGATGATGAGACATGGATCTACTCTTATGATCCTGAGACAAAGGAACAGTCTAAGGAATGGAGGCACAGTGGTTCCCCCAGGCCAAAGAAGTTCCGAGTGCAAAGGTCGGTGCAGAAGCAAATGGCAACAGTTTTTTTTTGGGATAAGAAGGGAGTTCTGCTGGTGGATTACCTCCAACAGGGTTCATCCATCAATGCAAAATATTACTGTGCTTTATTGACGAAGTGGAGGCAAAACATCAAGGAAAAATGTCAAGGAAATCTCTCCAGAGATGTCATCCTGTTGCATGACAACACCTCGCCACACACTGCAGGTGAAACAATGGCAAAACTGGAATCCTTAAGCTTTCAAGTGATGCCCCATCCACCCTATTCTCCTGACCTGGTTCCTTCTGACTATTATCTCTTCCCCAAACTCAAAAAACACTTAAAGGGACAACAATATGGGAGTGTTCTGGAGGCAACTAATGCTGCAAATGAGTGGTTACACCAGCAGTCGGAAGAATTTTATTTGCAGGGACTTAAGAAGCTGCAGGACAGATATTGCAAGTGCATTGACTTCCTGGGGAAATATGTAGAATAGTGTGGCAATTACAGCTTCCTAGCTCAATTTTTTTCTGGGAAAGGCTCAATACTTATCAGCACCCCCTTGTACATATAGAGGAGCAGAGAAGTGTTTAATTTTCCAATATCACGAAGTGGCTAAGCTGACTTCTTAAGCCACTTAGCAATATTGGAAAAGTGAAAGCGGACAGCAAATCTAAAGCCTCAAGTCCCACTTTGGTTCAATCCCAGTACTCGCATCCACAGGAACCCAACCAAAATGGAGCGCTCCTACCAGCACTAAAGGAAAAACAAAAGCTGTAGCCCTTTGATGAGAATCAAGAAAGGTGCAGCTAGGAATACTCTGAGGATGGGCTGATTCACTCTAGCAATTCCATCATCTGATGACTAGCAAAAGGAATAAATCAGCCCATCCCTGCAGCAGACAAAACACCAATACAAATGCCCAAGCTGGTTGCACCCTAAGCTTACTGCTGCAGGCCAGAAATATTTGTTATTGATATCCAGTGACTGGAAGAGGGAAATCCCTCGCGAATGTGCATTTTTCTCACCTACAGGATTATACAAATTAACTTGCTTTGTTTGGTGACTCATCTTCAGGATATAAGCATAGGATTCCTTTAAAGTCTGATTACACAAACACAGGTCTCCACAATATTGATGTGCTTTCTGGTCTAATGACAATCACACCTCCTAATGCAGAATTAAGTTTATTTCATGCTTAGATTAGGCATCCTTTAGTCTCAAGAGACTATGGTAACGTGCTCTGAATAGAGGACTTGGAACAGCGTCTAGTGTGGCTGAAAAGGCCAATTCCACACTAAAGACAAGTACAATCTATCCCCCGTCCAGCTCCCTGATTTGGCTGCTTTTGTAACTGCCTCTTTGCCTCAGCCTGCTGGACAAGTGTCTCTTCAAATTGGGAGAGGCCATGATGCACTGCCTGCCTCCAGGCTGCATGCTCAGATGTCAAGGTTTCCCATCTGTTGAGGTCCATTCCTAAGGCCTTCAGATCCCACTCATAGATATCCTTGTATCACAGCTGTGGTCTCCCTTTGGGGTGATTTCCTTGCACTAATTCTCTGTACAGGAGATATTTTGGAATCTGACATTCATCCATTCTCACGACATGCCCAAGCCAGTGTAGAAGTCACTGTTTCAGTTTTATTTCATGCTACAGCAGAGCAAAAAAGGAAAGGTTACAAACTCTACTAATAGTTTTAAAATACAAAGTGAAATAATAGCAATTTTTCAAAAAATGCCACAAACACACAAAAAATTTAAGTGATCCTATGAAAGGTGATATAAATGTGCGTCATAAGGATGGTGATCTGTCTACTAGAATTTAGCACTGAAGCTCTCTGTTGCAATTAACCAGGAAGATCTTCAGCAAGAGCAAGTCCCTTACACATTGTCTTTTTGAATTCAAGAAGCTGTGGGGGGGTTGTCACTTTATGAGCTGAACATATCAAAAAAACTAATTTCCTTCCAAAGTCCCCATTTAGCTCTTTCAAAATTCCTTCTCTCCATGTAACATCTTGTCACTGTGAGAATATGACTCCCCCCCCCAAAAAAAATTCACAGCATTGTCTGAAAATTTTGTTTGGTATACTCTTTGTCATTTTCCATTTTATGAGGGGTAGAACTAGAGGTGTGTGCATACCACCCACTTCACTTTGGTCTGCATTATTTGTCTTACCCATCGCAGCCAATTTGCTTCGAACTGGTTTGTAGCCCACCTGCTTTGATTTGTATCTGAATCACCTTTCTGTCTCCCAAAGAGCTCCTGAGGTGATGTAGATTCTGAAGTAAAATATTATTAGTAAAAGTGTGGTGTCTCCAATTGCTACAGAAAGCAATGCTTCTGAATTCACCTCCAAAAGAAAATTCACTCTTTTGTTTTCTGTCATACACACCAGGCTGGAAAAAAAACTCATCTTATCACTGGGTTTTACTCTACCTTTTCCTTGATACAAGTTACTACTCTATCTCTTCCCTGATAAAACTACACCAAACATTATTCTGTTATTAGAAGAAAAATATTGAAGGGCCACTTAATGTCTCAGTCTGAGGAGACAGGGCCAGGTATTTCCCCAAAGAGTTTGTCAAAGCTCCGTTAAGTGTCATCTTAAAATTCACTGAGGAACTATAGTGCAATTTTCAATTCTCTGTAGTAACATTTTCTTTACACATTTCTCCACAAATACTTTCCCCGATGCCTGAAAAGGGATAACAGTGGCCAAAATTACGTCGTTTAAATTCCAAATCCTATATTAGAAGTACTCAGTTTTTCTCCAGTCATGCATAGGGTCACAGCCCCTGCTTGCTGCTTTTAACAGAATGGAATGAAACACAGGCCTGAGGAAAAATATTGGAGAGCATTACACCAGGACAGGCATAACTGTGGAGAATTGAGAGTCTCTAGGTCAAAGTGTATGATACAAATAGAGTGTAGCTATAAGCAAGAATTCCTTAAGTGCTGATTGTCTGATTGTCTTAGCACTAGCTTTCTCATCCATCTGTCTTGGAAGTCAATTGGCTTTGCTTTGTGATCAATCATTGGAAGTCAAGCAAGAGCTTCTTCTCCAAGTATGTTTGCAAAGGCATAAAGCTCTGTGGAACCAGTAACACCATCTGATGACAATATTGGTCGGTTTGACCCCTAGGGATGGGAGAGTTCTCTTTCCCACTCTTGAGTGGCACACCATGAGAAAACATGTGTTGTTTAGATTTTAAAGAGTCAATTCACTTCAGTCTGTACAGCATTCCAGATCTCAACAAGACTGTTTGCTTGGAGGAGAAACGTAGGCCCGTCCACACTGTAAGATTCTGAGTGATCTAGTCAATGCTTGAAAGGTCATCATCTTCAATGCAATTTGTTTTAAGTCTTGGTTAGAAATGAGCACGAACCACAAAAGATCTCAAGATCGCAGCAGAGGTGCAGGACAAAGAGAAGGAGGCAACAAGACCATGTAGGGAGGTGATGGGGGTAGTGGGAAAGGGGTGGGGGGCAGAATGTTGGGGGTGGGGCCAACAAACCAGGAACTCTGTGAAATCATTTTAAAAGTTCATAGTTTGGGTCAGTTTGAGTTCATTTGTTTTGACAGACCCGAACCCACCTGAAACAACAAATCAGTGATTTTCCACAAACGTTCTGGTTCATTTTTCAGTTCTTGCCCATCTCTGTTCTTGGTAACCATCTGCAAAGGCAGACAAATGAGCTATTTTGCACCTCAATGAATAATCCCAAAAAGATTGCACGCCCTAGCCCCTTGTCAGAAAGATACGGGCCAGCTCTTAAAGGGAAAGGATGGATCATTTTAAGTAGAAACATAAGCAGACAATGTCTTTTTTTCCCCCATGCCAAACAATGCTATCAGGGAGCCATATACCATAACCATATTGACAGGCTCTAAATTTCCCCTACACTAATAGTTTCCAAGTGCTCTGAAAGTAGTTTCCCACAAGACTGGCCACACTGACAACTGCTGACTCATAATATTCCCTCTATATTAAAAGCCAGGGTCATCTGTTGAAGCTGAAGGATGGAGTGGGGGCTGTTCAGGACAGATAAAACAAACTGATTTGTCTCATAGAATATTATTAAGATGTAGTGAGGGTGATTATCATGTGTGGCTTTAAAAGGGAATTAGACAAATTCATGAAGGTTAAAGCTATCAGTGGATACAAGTCAGAAGGGCTTGTGTTACCTCCTATACAATAAACAGTCCATCTTGCCATGTCCTTTCCTGACAAATGTGACATGGATGGTGCAGCTGCATCCATATTCTGCCGGTGAGATTCCCAGAGGCAACTGGTTGGCCACGTGTGTGATCCAGATGCTGGAATAGATAGCCCTTTGCTCTCATCCCTCAGGTCCTCTGGGTGATGAGAGCAAATGTATGGCCCATTTGGACCATACATTTACAATTCTACTAAAAACAATTCTACATTTAAAACACTGGTGTTTCAGCAGGCCTTCCCCTCAGTCAATTCCTGATCTTCCCTCTTTTTTCCTCTCTCCTAGTGTTTGTCCCATCTTGTCCAAAGTTTCTCCCCTTATTTAAAATTGTTTTAATTATATTGTATTACGCTTGTTGTAAGCCGCCTAGAGTGGTCTTAAGTGACTAGACAGGCGGGATATTAAATAAATAAATAAATAAATAAATAAATAAATAAATAAATAAATAAATAAATATAAACACTATAATTTAGAACTTAGCTTCATATGTTTGTCAATGACCACCAAAACCTCCAAGTCCCCCATGCTGAAATATTTCAGGGACTGGGTTGTTGTTGTTGTTGTTGTTGTTGTTGTTGTTGTTGTTGTTGTTGTTGTTGTTGTTGTTGTTGTTGTTGTTGTTGTTGTTGTTTTAAGTCCACCATTTTAGTCCTTCCCACTAGAACCTGAAGAAGGTTAACTGCAAGCTTAGTTAAGCCAACAGGGAACATGAAGACCACGTGGTACATTTCTTTGTTTGAGAACAAGGCTGGCATCAGAATTTTTTTAGTAGGCCTAAAATGTTCTTTCTTGGCAGTTTCAAGAAATATGATGAAGAACCTAGATTGGGGGTGTGTGTGTTACTTCCCCCCTCACAGACGATGAAACACAAACAAGAAATTTAAAAAGTGCCCAGCAGCTTTAGATCAGCATTTAATGGCTGGCAAGCCCCACCCACCCCCACACACGCATACACCCCTCTACACCCCTTCCCAACAAAATACAAAAGATCGTAAGACTGTTTCTTCCATTTCTAATGGAGCCACAGAGGGAGAAGGCGCAGGAAAAACAATTAATACATCAGAAATCTCTGCCAGGCTTTTATAGCATTACAGGCTTTTTCCGCTATAAAGAAACATATTGAATCTTTAGAGCACAACCCATTCTTCACTGTTTCAGTTGTCTCCTTTTGTTTACACGTCCCTGCCACCCTTCTTTGTGAATTGAATGCTAAACTATCTCCAGGGAGATGTTAGATTGCTTACAGAATGCCTCAGCAGATGGTGGTTTCTGTTGCAACAGAAGGCTGTGATTACACCTGAACTCTGCAAGAACTCTAAACTTAAACAGAAAAACAAGATAAATGAGGAATCCTTAAAGTTCCCCTTCCTTTCCACAGTTTCTGCGGCAAAAAAGGAAATCAACCCATTGTTTTTCAAATTTGGCACAAGGTCCTGCTCGCAAAGTTTGTTCATTACACTGTTGGACCACCAGTTTAGACTTCTGATAGCTCTTCACTCCACATCCACTGTGGAACTTTGCATTATTAGCAATGTTCTTCATCAAGACGTTCCTATGAAACCCAAATGAAATGCAACTTAAAATCCAAACTTGAAAATAACTAGGTACTAATAATGAGTTACTGTACTTATAATTTCATCCTTCCCCAATACAGTACTAGACTACACTGCAATGACATAGTAAGAATGAGTAATGCTAGCGCTCCCTTTGTGAGACTACTTTGGTATTTTAGTTATTTTTACTGTTATAGGGATGTGATCTCATGGAATAGGAGGAAGGAATGTCACACAACTCAAGCGTCAATTCATGCTGGGGTTGAGGAGGCAACAGCCTAGATGGAAGAAGAACATAGTTTGTATCACAGACCAGCAGCTTGTAACACATAACTAAAAACTAGCTATTTAACTGCTTCTGCACAAATGATATTTTTTAAACACTACAAATCTAACAGGATCAACTATTTTCTGCACTTTGGAATGGTAGCTGCAACTAGTTACTTTTTGAAGTAGTTTTCCCAACCTTGCAAAAACCAGTGGATTGCCATCATGTATTGCTTTGTATTGTTCCATAAGAACTGAGGTTTATATTGCCACTTCCTCTTCATATTAATTCTTGAAATATCTAATGTACTGTACTTATTTTACAATCAGTGTTACGACATGTGCTGTCAGGTCACATCTGACTTCTAGTGAATTTCTCCACGCCCCTCCTTGGAGTGTTAAATGGAAACCAATGCATTACAGGCTTATTTGATTTTAGCAGTACTTAACATTTTATTTATTCTTGGGATAGGAAATCCAGGCACAAACAAAATGATATCTCCCTGCATACTTACCCACTTGCCTCTTCCTTGACTTTTAAGTGGCATACTCATACATCATGGACATTCGGGTATTATAAGATTTTTCTGTAACCATTTGTTTGTGTGTTTGTGTGTGTGCATGCATGTGAGAAAGGTCAAGAAAGGACTCTTTTTCTGAAACAAAGAGCACAGTATGAAGCAACTGTACTTGGATTCCTAATCACTCTGGACACCCAAGCATGTAGACATGTTGAGCATCCAAGTAATAACTTACAGGTGAGATCAGAAGTGACTGAGTCAAATCATGACATTGTACACAGATTTAGTTGCTTATAAACAGTAGTAGACGAGGGATGTGGTGGCGCTCGAGCGACATGGTGGCGCTGCGGGCTAAACCACAGAAGTCTGTGCTGCAGGGTCAGAAGACCAAGCAGACGTAAGATCGAATCCACGTGACGGAGTGAGCGCCCGTTGCTTGTCCCTGCTCCCGCCAACCTAGCGGTTTGAAAGCATGTAAATGTGAGTAGATAAATAGGGACCACTTCGGTGGGAAGGTAACAGCGTTCCGTGTCTAAGTCGCACTGGCCACGTGACCATGGAAGATTATCTTCAGACAAAACGCTGGCTCTGTGGCTTGGAAACGGGGATGAGCACGCCCCCCCAGAGTCTAACACGACTGGACAAAAATTGTCAAGGGGAACCTTTACCTTTACCTTTTTAAACAGTAGTAGAAAAACAAATCGAAAATAGCCATATGATTTCCAAAATTCTTGATATCAGTGCTTCTCTGCAGCACGTCTGCAGAGTCTTCTGCAAAAACAACGGTGCACTTCTACCATTTGAGGAGAAATAAAATGACGACACAAATGCACACTCAGTACACTCACTTCAACTGGCAGTGGATGTTTTATTGTGCAGCCCTAGAGAGCAGAGAATTAGGTAGATCTGATATGGATTTAACATTTCTTGCACTTTGCAGTAACTAGATCTATAAATTAAAAGGAGAAAATGTGCAAGACAAGCACTAAAGCTGAGCAAGCACCATTACTCAAATTTGGAGGAAACACTGAGCGTAGGTACTTCTCAGCCTATAAACATGCCCCCTTACCGGAATGGAGGGGTATCGTCCAGGATGACAACACATGGCTGGCCCAGAAACATGAGTTCCCTTCTAGCTATTAACACAATATCATAACAAAGATTAATAGGTAAAATACTACATCCTTTGGAACATTTGTTGTTTCCTATTGGCAGACATTCATTGACCAGAGAACATGAATAATGGATACTGCAGAAATAGATCTTCCTTAGGTTCTTTCAAATGATTCTTTGTCTGTACAGCTCCTTAAATCCAGGTCACTGTAGTTACAGAGTCTGAGTTAGAACTAATCTTTGCTTACAGATCAAGGCAGGTCTCGTAATTACAATGTATGCAATTTTAGCACAGCATGTGGTACTCTAAAAATTGGACATACAAACATATTTTAGATCTACGCCTACACTATACATGAATCGCAATTTTTTTCTATTTTTCATTCATTCATTCATTCGTTTGTTCGTTTGTTTATTTAAACCCAGACAT
The DNA here is from genome assembly GCF_051106095.1 of Pogona vitticeps. NCBI lineage: Eukaryota > Metazoa > Chordata > Lepidosauria > Squamata > Agamidae > Pogona > Pogona vitticeps. The sequence continues at coordinate 239,739,131 of NC_135784.1, forward strand.
CTCTCATGTTCAGTTCAACAGTTTCCAGTGGGGATGGATGAATCTGTCAATTTCTCTTTTCCCCATATTCATTTTTTTAAAATCTCATTTTTGTATGCTGGATATCTGAAGAAACTGGCAAATCTGGGCATAGTCTTATCAAAAACAAACTCAACAAAAATCGTACTTATTTCCACAGGCTGATCTTCCAGTATTACAAAGATGATGTTCTACCATGTGGCTGTTAAAGATAAGGAGCATGTGCAAGGAAAATAATGCTGCTGCCTCTAACTGAGCACTGGAAATGTGGCACGGATTCAAAACCAGATTTTTAAGTGCTTGAAAAAGCAATACTCTCTACCCACAACCACAGATCTCAGTCTAGCCTTCTCGCATGTCTAATTTTTAAGAATCTTGTGTTCTGTGCATTGAATTTATGAAGACATTTGCAAATTTTGGAAAGTTCTTATTCAAAGAAAAGAACCCAATGACATTCCCATTCAGTGATATGATGTAGCTATGCTAGCAGATCCTGTCTTTTTTCCAACTAGTGAGATACATACTGAATGGTCGGTTAGTTATTTTTCTCCCCACAGGTAATTAAACCCATATAGCTGAATGTTTTTACTTTTGTGACTGTTACCACTAGCACCATAGTAGATGTCTGCTGCTCTGTTTTGATCTCCACATTTTAGGTAAGCTGGAAGAAAATTTCATAGAACAGCAAAAAATCAAAAAGAAGCATGCATTAAGATATTTTGGGGCTCAGGATATCTATGTTTCTGCAGTTTTTAAAAATTATATATGTCATCTGTATCTTAATCTGAGTATAGAAAACTAGTAATGCCTGATTGAAACTTCACGTAAACTAAAATATTGCTTCTTATCACATCTGTGGACAGTACTACCTATGTACTGGCCGTTTTTGTAAAGATATCACTGTCTCTTAACTCCTCTTAATGTAAAGATTGCTTATGATGTTGAAACTGCAGCTGGAGCAAAATGTTTTAGCAATGATTTTTTAAAGACATCCTAAGAAAATTTGTTTTTGTGTATTCCAGAGAGGCTTGCACTCAATGGCAGCATGATTTCCATCAACTAAGACTGCAGTCCTGTACCTCTTTACCAGAGGAGGCAGTCCTATTGAATTCAATGGGCCTTACACCTGAAAAGATGTACACAGCATTGCACTGAAAATTAATAAGGAAGCAGGCTGCTAATTACAGAAACTTGGGAGATTAGAAACTGCTGTCCTTGTTACACTGCAGAGCACACTAATAGCTCCTTCAGTGACACCTAGTGCAATCGGTAAGGATGAGGCAACATTAAACGCAGTCGCTGAGACACATTGCCTTGTTAATGTAACTTTGATTTCCAATAAAATGAGCTAACTCAATAGTGCTGAAAGGCAACCATTTCTTTTAGACTCAAATTTGCATGCATATTCTAATTCACAGTTGGACCTTTTTTAAAAAAAAAGTGGCAATGCTTATGGACCATGCTTTCTGCTCAGTTCATCACTTAACTGTTAGAACCAACGGGTCATTAATATCAATAATGAGAGAGAACTGCAATTAGGATCCAAATGAAATATGCCATGCCTCAGTTGATTTATTAGAATGTTTGTCAGTACAAAATACTGTGCGCCCATAGACAAGACTGCTGTGCTTGGACTGCTGCCTTCTTTCTAAATAGGAATCAAGAAAAATATTCACAGGGGCTATCATTTAATTACAGAACAGAAATAAGAATATGAAGCAAAACTTTTTTAAAAAGAAGGAAGCAGTGCCTTGCTAGCTTATGCTAATGTTGGGAGGCATATTACCGATTACTGAGTTTCTCAATTAGCAGGTAATTATTTTCTTGCTGCTGATCTGACCTTCCCAATCCTTCCATCGCACAGCTCCCACTGGCTCCTCTTTACACAACAAGTCAGATCTAAGCCACTTGCCATCATTTTAAGGCAGTCAATCCTTCATTTATCTAGGTGGAAATGTTATCTAAGGGCGGGGGAGTCAAAATGAATGGAAGATACATTTGACAACAAAGGCAATGGCAATGGACTAGACAGAAATCGATGTGTTCTTCCTTGCAAGGGTCTTTCCCATCAAAACATCCCATAGCACAGAAGTTGTCAATCCCCAGCCCGCACCTTGTGCCGGTCTGTGGCCTTGCCGGAACTGGGCCGTGGATATGGATCTCCAGCCCCCCCATCCATGTGCGGTGGGTGTGTCATGCTCATGCCCCTGCTCCCCCCCCCATGCATGGAGCTCGCTCCCTCAGCTGGTCTGCAGCCCCAAAACAGTTGGGGACCGCTGCCATAGCAGATGGGGTGCAGTACTTGGCCACGATTGAATTGCTTTTTTGGCAGTGAGAAGAAGAGACAGGGGCCAGTGGTCCCCAGCCTTGGGCCCCCAGATATTCTTGAACTAAACCTCCCAAAAGCCTGCACCACTAGCTGTGCTGGCCAGGATTTCTAGGAGTCGTAGTCCAACAACATCTGGGGACCCAAGGTTGGGAACCACTGATCTAGCCAAATACCTATGATATCCTGAGGGGCTAATCCAGAATGACCAGGACAAGGGTTACCTTTTTTTTCCTGGAATAGAGCTCCTGGAATCCTTCAGCTACTATGACCATGAACCAGGCCTGCTAAGGAATCAATTGCCCAGAATTCTGTTCATTCTAAACCACACACCAAACAGTTCTGTCCACCCCAGTTCGCACACAGGAAGATCCGTTAACCCCTTGAACAAGCCGAAAGTATTGTTTATTTGAAGAGGGCAATCTCCAGCTCGTGCAACAGTAAGATGGAGATCCCATGAAGTACTATATGCCCAGAAGGATTGTACTCCATGATTCGCAAGAGGCCAGTCGGCTTGGAGTTATTGGCCTTGAAGTATCAGGCTGTACCTGAAATAACTTTGGGTGTAATCAGAAAGGGCTGTTCTCCTATAAAGCAACCCTTCTGTACATACAGGAATCGCCCCAGTACAGCTCCAAAGAAGAACAGCCCTCCTACTGGTCCAAAAATGGTCTGACTAATGCATGGAGCAGAGTTGGGCTGGTTCACAGTCTCCTTTACATCCTCTGACTGCCAGAAAATAGCTTGCACTAGACTGTGCCACAAACAGTCCAAAACCCAAAGCCATCTACCTGATTGCACCTTTTATCAGTTGTCTTTTTCTCTGTTTTAAAAGAGATTCCACAAGTTGATCAAAAGTTTATCAGAAATTTCCTTCATCGCTTAACCCCTATTTTAATGCAGAAGCTTTGTGAAAAAGCAACTAGAAGTACTGTATAGCTAAGTATATAATCTCCAAGATTTCCACTTTTACATCAACACTATCTGATGGAGACAATAAAGCAAAGCTACCGAAATCAATGGGGTGTATATTACTCTAATTGATTTCAAGGAGTCTGTTCTAAATCTACATCCAAAGCCTTGTTAGCAACCCCACAAACAAATAGATTTAATAGAGGAAAAAAGACTGCCATGAAAGGTGACAGATTTCATTAGAGGTTGCTAAGCAGTCTGGATGGCTCACCGTTAGAGATGCTTCAGCCGTGGATTTCCTGCATCCGTTGGAACTGGACTACGTAACACTTGAGATCTCTCCCAATTCTGTGACTCTGGTACCACTGAATTTTAAATATCAGTGCCAAACAGCAAATATCTGGTGAACATTATCTTAATTTGTTGCTGTTCAACATTCACTGATAAGGACTCTGGTTTCTTGAAATCCACGTCTGAAACTGCCCACTAACTAAAATGCTCTATAAAGGAAAGTCGATCATCATGCTTTAAATCTTTTTCCACTGGAAAGGTTGGGAACAAGTTTTTGTCTAGATCTCTGTCAGACTTCCATCAGCACAACAGACTTTTTCTGAATTCAGTACAGATAAAAATCCAGGAAACAAACTCAAGAGAAATATTTAAACTGAAATCAAATCAGGAATATCAGGACACAAAATAACTTTGATCCCTTTACCTAAAGGCACATCAATGTGATGAAAGGCTAGTCATTTATTTGAAGGTCATGCCTTGCCTGAGGGTGTTTGCCATTTACCCTCAGCGATTTCGTCCTCAGAAAGGTCAAAACATCTCAGGTGCTACTTTATGGCCACTGGATAATTCATACTGAGAGGCTGTTTTTATTCTTTGTCTTGTATCTTTAACATCTATATTTAAAAACAACATCATTTAATGGACTTTATCATGGGCATCAACTCCTTCTCATGTAGTGGTGGGCCGAGAGACGCACAGGTTCTGCCCAGTTAGGCAGTCCACAAGTCTACATCTTTATCGGAACTGTTATTTTATATTGGAAGTGGCAACTTTGTTGCCTAGATTTTATTTTTAAATGATTTGCTGGTTCATTCAATGCATTCAGGACTGCCTCTGAACCGTATGAAAAGACATCTTGTAAAGGAATGTAGCAAATGCATTAGTTTTAATTTCCAAATAAAGTTCAGTCAGCTTTGGTTTCTGTAACTGATATGAGTTATACCAAGAGCGCAAGACACACGACTGGACCTCTACACATTGTTGGATTACAACTCCCATCATCTCTCATTATTGATTATGCTGGCTGGGGTTGACAATACCGGGGAGGGGGGCAGAGGTGGGATTCAGCAGGTTCTCACCTATTCTATAGAACCGCTTCCTAAATGTACTATTGGTTCTTAGAACCGTTTGTTGGCCTGAGATGAATGAAGGAGGAGGGGCCAGGTGACCAGCGACGAGCGAGGGGGAGGGGGCACAATTAACTGCCTCCCTTCCCACTCCACACTGAGCCATCTGAGGTGGGATATGGGTGAGAGAGATAAAGCCCTGGAAAGAGCAGAGGTGTCACTGGGGCAAAAGGGGGGAGGATGAGTCCTTGATGTCATTGGAGGAAAGCCCATGGCCTTGAGGCAGAGGGGGTGTGTGATTGACAAGGCATGAGGGCAGGACACAGAGGGGAAAAGTTTTGGGGTGAGACCACTTCAATCAAACAAACAACCGTCCTCGTTTTACTATGATTTTTTTCAAGTTAAAGGTACCACATAAGACTGTTGCTCTGCCTAGAAACAGTTTTTTTTAAAATCCCAGATAATATCCAATGCATGAACCAGTGACAGTCTCACTGATCCACGCAAGCAAGGTATGCAATAGAAAAGTCACTCACACCACAAAGAGATGAAACCTCCAAGCCTCATTTAGAGTAACAAAGAACTCTTCCTCCTGCCCCAAAACTGACAATTTCGGGAGACAAATGGCACACAGAGATGGCCCACTCTGTTAGAAGGAGGAAGACAGCTATCAGTATTTTAACACTAGTAAGACTTACTATTCTTGAAGGCCATATATCCAGGGCCAAAAAAGGAAAACACATAAACATATCAATAGATAAGGGGAATTGAAACTCTTCTCTCCAGACATTCAGACGCATCTTGACCACAGGTCAACATGGGGGGTGGGTGGGGGCCGGAGGGACTCCGAGGGGGAGGGACCATCATGAGAAGGCAGCATTCTCCAGAAAAGACATACATGAGAGCATACTAATCAAGCATTTGTTGATATTGGCTGTTGTGGGTTTTTCGGGCTCTTTGGCAGTGTTCTGGACTGATTGAGGTGGTGGGGTTGAGGTGGAGTGGCAACAGATTGAAAAGAGACCATACCTTCCAAGCCAGAAGGAAGTGGGGGGGGAGAAGAACTCCTCAACAGGTGTGCAAAGGCAGCCTCCAGGTAACAACAAGCAGGGCTATCAGTCATTTCAGGAGCAGGAAAGGGGATGGAAGCAATTTTTACTGGTGAGCTATAGGGTGAAATAGGAGGTAAAGGGAAGGAGAGATGTGTCAGTTCTCTGTCAAACCTGGTCATAAGCACCCACTGTGAGGTGTGTGTTTGTGTGTGTGTGTTTGGCACATGCCCATGGTGAGGTTAACAGCAGCGGCATGGCCAAACAGATACACTTATCTAGATATCTTAATCACGTGAGAAGTAGTTGTGATGATAGGCAGTAGGGAGACCACTGTAGAAGAAACTCTCATCGGATCCCACTGTCCTGGGCATTTATTTATTTATTTATTTATTTATTTATTTATTTATTTATTTATTTATTTATTTATTTATTTATTTATTTATTTATTTATTTATTTATTTGCCATTTGGGCATAGAAACTGTTGTTAATTTATTTGAATCCCACCACTGGAGGGGGGTACATATTTTCCATTTCTGTTCTGTAGGAAAGCCAGCCTGGTCTTTTCCCCTGTTATCCCTCCACCAACAATCAAAACTTCTTTTTTAATTAAGACATGCCTCAAATTGCTAACTGGATTCAGAGAAAGGCTCTGTTAATAGCATATGTTGTACTTGTTTTTCTCTTGCGATGTTTTTAATTGGCTTTTAAAATTGTTTTGATTTGTCACTTGGTTCTGATATGATGACTTTTGTGTTTCCATACTGTAACGTACATTTTAGCTGTCTCTCTTTTATATAAAAATAAATATTGGGACATGCCGCAATAGAGTTAAACTAGACATGTGAAAGGCCTTCAGACAAATAGATGGAAGCAGAAGTGTCTCTGCATTGCTGCCAGGCTGGTCAGCATCAATCTTTCATTTACGTAAATAGCAGCTCAAGGAGCTTCCATACATCTCTATTTTAAACCAGACTTCCCCAACCTAGGTCCCTCCATATTATTTAGAAAACATCGCCCATCAGTGCCACACAGCATGGCCAATAATCATAAATGATGGAGGGTGTGGTACTCCAGAATGTCTTGAGGAATCTGATTGGGGAAGGCTGTGTTGGAGTTTTATTTATAACCTAACATGCTGTCCATAGCATGAGTGACCGGGATGTCTCAGAGAGTTATTGAGACTTGAAGTGCCCATTAATGAGAAAGGGATGGATTCTGGGGAACTTATAGCTGTTCTCCTCTGTGGATCTCTGCACTTCTAAAAGGAATTATTTTACCAGAAATTCAAAACTCTGCAGCAGGCTGGTTGAAACTGACAGGAAATGAGAATACATGAAATAGCTGCCTTGAGTCCTTTTGGGGAGAAAGGTGAGATAGAAATATTTTAAATAAATAAATCATATAAATAAATACAAACTAATTCCCCAACTGGACATAACAGGGCACTAGAGTCATATATTTAATGATAGGAAAGGCTTTTTTTGTTGATTGTGGAGTTATATCTATATCTGAGTAGAGAAATCAACTGCATCAACTATCTGCACCACTGTAAGAAAATCAGTCTAGAACATATAGTGAGAAATACAGAGTTTAATTAGACTTTCATATACTAGGAGTTGGCAACTATGATCCTCCAGATGTTGTTGGACTGCATCTCCTGTCAGAGACAAAGCTGAGGGATCACCAGAGCTTCATCCCAAAAATAGGACCACATGGTTATTCAGTTGCCTTCAATAATCAGGATTGAATCAGGTTCTCTCTGTAGGAATTGCTGTACAGTACAAGTGATACAACATATTTACTCTTAGATTTATACTGTCATATGAAGAATAAAGTACAATATCTGGCTTTTTTATTACTTCATTTATATAAAAATTATGCGTTGTTTTGCCAAAACAATATCAACTAATACCTATTAATATCTAAGCATAGACTTAGTATGAAAAGAATTTATTATACAGCTTAGCTGTATTAATTTATGTTGCAGTTGTGAGTAATCTCTTAATAAGTAGGTATTAATTAGTACTAATTATACATTAATGAGCTGGCACTGGGTATTAATGCAAAGGTTTAGATTCATTCTAACACACTTTCCAGGGGGAGAAATACTAATTTGAAAGATATACCTATCTTATTGGAATCCTCTTCCCTGGCTGAAGATAATTTTCTACTAACCTTGATAGAATGTTGTTAACAGAAAACATCAGGAATATGTTCATTACCATAGTATATTACTGCTTAAGGAGAGTGAAGAAAACAACAATAGCGCCATTGTAATAATCGTAATATTTGAAGGCTTCTTAATTTTTTATGTACTTATTATTTCTGTTAAAAGGTCAATACCAAATGTGGAGTCAACATCCATACAGAAAGCCGCTTTAAAAGAAAAAAAGATGACTACAGTTCGAAATATCATTTACAGGTCAATCATGAATCTTACCTTGGAGAGCTCTGTGATTACAGCTTCATAGATATGCAAGCCCGGCTGAGCAGGTACATTTTTGTCACAGGTCAGAAAAGTTTTGGGCACTCCCAAGCCAGCTACACTAGAGCACAGAGTGCTGTCCTCTGAAGATGCCGGCCACAGAGACTGGCGAAATGTTAGGAAGAACAACCTTCAGAACACGGCCAAAGAGCCCGAAAAACCCACAACAACCATCAGAAAAGTTTATTCATCCATGTAGGGTTTTGGATTCTGGGAGTCCAAGAAGCAACTTTTCTAAGCTGTGGGATTTTGTGTTGTTGTTTTTTTAGCCTTTTCTCCTACAAAGTTATTAATTTTTTTTTTCAACTTTTCTTTAAAAAAAAAGTCCCACAGAAACCAAGGGAACGTAAGCTACCCTGCTTCCAGCACAGGTATGGTAGATATTATTGACCACTATGTGGGTTTTTTCTAGAGCCAGGAGACTTCCAGAGATTCACTGGAGGCACAGACTCTCTCAGAATTCCCTTCATCACACTTACTCAAATGTCCAGAACTTTCTTTACCCTCTCACTGATGTTCGTATGTTAACTGCACCACAGAATTTCTGCCGAGGTCACGAAGGGGCATCCAATACTGAACTTCCTTCCCCAGGAACAGGTCTCTTGCTCTACCATTGGAGGAAGGGATCTGATGTGTGCTACAACTGACAACAGGATCATACTTTTCTCTGCACAGAAACATCGTTTAGTTTGGGCTACAACTAATTCAACCCAACTCTGGCACAAAGAAAATCTGTGGAGAAAAATACGGATGACTTCATCTACTGCAGGCTTCATGTGTCTAGTTTTTGAATATTTCAAGCACGTGATTTATTCAAATCCAAAATTCTTGAAGGACAAGAGTGGGGGAGTTTTTATTTTTCACAGGAGCAGCCGCTCAGAGTCCACTAATGTAGGCTACAACATGGTAACCAACCAACCAGAAAATTCTATTCTGGTGATAAACAGAAAAATGTATAGAACTGTCTTATTGGAGTCAGACAAAAAAAGAGTAGGCCGCCTCCTCCTTCATTCTCCTCCCTTCATTCTCAAAGGGAACTCTGGGTCTGCCAAGCATGTCAGATCACTCATGTCAAATTATTCTTGATGGCATTGAGATGTGCGTACTGTCATCCAAAGGCTGGCTTGTGCAGCTGTCACATCCTTTTTCTTCTCAAGCCTTGTGCAAGAATCCAACCATGTTCCAAGCAGATTCATCTGCTAATTTATCATGAAAAACCAAACAGACAGGCCTGACAAGGCAAAACGAGGAGGGTAAGAATCAAGGTTTGGAGAGAAGGAATAATATTAACCCAAGTTGCTCATCAACAAACAGTCAATGCTGTCTGCTGACCTATTGGTGAACCTGCCCATTGAAATCAGCTTTAGGTTACTCCTTTAATAGCCACACCCCATTGCTTTAATCTCCATTATGTCATGCATTGGAGTGTCATAGGTGGCTTCAGAGAGTGAATAAAGGTTGTAGCAACCTCTAACGATCCAACTGGAGGAACTTCACATTCTCCAAACTCATTGGAACCTGTGGGATTTGTGGGTACAATCTGCAGATCCCCCTCAACATACACACACGCACACACACATTTAGCTCTTGAATGTCCATAAAAAATAGAGCAAGTTAATTTGCAAGACACCGAATGTGAGAAAAGCTACTGCTGTGGCCATCATATACTTACTGCAGTTAAGAAATTTCCTTTCCTACCGGTGCTTTATCTATAGTGCATCTATCAATCAGTTAAGAGGACTTATAGACATACAACAGCAATTTCATAACCTCACCACAAATCAAGTGTTATGTGTTACTGAGAAGATTGATAAGACAATTTAACAAACTGCTTCTTTGTAGAACATGCTAATGCACAAAAATGTTGTCATCTGCAGGGTAGTTTCATGAATAGAAACTGGGAGGGTGGGGAGAGAGAGACATATGTAAAAGTTATCAAATCTGCCTGAAAATTTAGTTACAATGTGTAACATATAGTTTGAGCCTGAGACGGCTGAGGGCAGAGCATCCCTTGTGTACGTGTATCTATACAGCTCTTCCATGTTATGGGAGACTGTAACCGGGCCACAATCCATATATAAATGCATCAGTATTCCTAGAAATTTATTTTCCATGCTATCCAGAAGACTAGGAAGTATATATCAGTATCAGGGCTAGTTCACATGCATCTGTGGCTACCACACTCTCTGTATTCTTTCAATATGTGTGGGTACACATGGAGCCAAGCAAGCTAAATTGTTCTCACATGAGGTTTAAGCCAGAGCACAGTCTAAGCCACTTCACTTGCCTGGAAGCTTTTGCTTGGTTTGAAAACAGGAACATCCTGACACCTTGGGGCAAGTTCAAGGCTCCAGTCTTGAGATCTTAGGTAAAGCACGTGGTTTAGGCAATTATCAGAATTGTATAAAAATTTAAGGCTGTCTTCTTTGCCCTCCCAACCCCGGAATAAAGAAGTGAGACAATAATTATGCATTAAACACAGGCCACACTTTATTAAGCATAATCAATATTGTCATTCTTTGGCAAAGGGAGGTCCTGCCATAGTGCGGAATCAGGTTAAAGTGCAGAGGTCTCAAAGGACCCCCTAAATCAACAAATGGGCAAGTCCCTGGCCCCCAAGTTCTCACGGTCAAAGACTGTGAGAACCCGGCCAGCCACGATTTGACCACCCCAGACCTCAAGCCACCTGTTCCTTGTTGACTGTTGGTCCGGTTGCGGCCCCAGCGCATCTTCCCCCCCCAAGCACTGTAATCGCATGATCCACAGCGCTGGGAGGTCAGATAGGGTATAGCTTACCTGAGATTGCAATGGGACTCACCAAAAACCTGCTGTATCCGCATCACCAACTGGTATGACGAAATTTCCACTAAAAAAATGTGCCCACTAAATTTCCACTAAAAAAAAACCTGCTCCAGTGTGGGATCGGTGAAAAATCCCCGCATCCAAATGCCAATTAGGATACAGGTCAAAAATTCTTATCCGGCCTCATAGGCAACCAGGTAAACTCACACTAGAATATAGGGCGGGCGGGTGCCAGCAAACGAAGAGGGTGGGGAGAGGGGGGAATGTCCCTTAAATAACCTAACGTTCCCCCTTTCCCCCAAGCAGTTACCGTGAGACTGAAAATCTCACATTATCCAGGGAGGTGGGCAAAGGCGAGCTGCGCCGCTGAAGCTTGGCTCAGCAGCAGCTTGAGCATTTCGGAGCAATGTGTGCAGTATATCAGGAAATGTTGATGCTTCTCCTTTATCTGCTATCTTGCCACTTCTTAACTGCTACCTTGAGTAAATCTACTATTCCTCTGTGACAAGGGAGGGGAAAGTGTGATCATTCAGCTGTTGTTGCACTGCAGCTCTTGTCAATCCTAAACACAGCAGCTGATGTTGAGGGGTAGAAGAAGCAATCTAACCAATTCTGGAGGGCCATAAACTGTCCACCTCTGATCTAGATAGTCATGGGGGGGCCTGTCACACTTTTACTCCTCCACCCTTTATTCACCCTAAAAAAACACTATTACTGTTATGTTCTAGCTTTATTTGTGTTAGGGGTATTTACATAAATAACCAAACATAGAATTCGTGTTTTCCATATTAGCAAATAAAATGCACCAGCAGAAAAACTATTCATATTACACTTCTTGCATTTTACTAAAAACAACCAAGACACAATGGAATCTCAAAGGTTGTTCTCAGAATCACTTACAAAAAAACATTCTAAATGCCTAACGCTTATTATAGAGAGGTGACTTATATCTCACGTTCATTAACACTTTACAATGCAGCATAAGCTTGTGAATATCGCTTGTTTCACATAATCTTACTCTTTTTTTCTTTCACTTTTTTGTTTGTTTTGTTTTTGTCTATCAGGATATGAACTGGGGGTAGGGGGAATGCTCCATTGCCAGTTCACCTGGTGGTGTTTGTTTTCTCTCCAGCTGGCGGCAGTTCAATCCATCCACAGCCAGAAAGAATCCTTTCCAGGTTTTCACTTTCTCACTTCCACTACACCCATCCTTTGACCGGCAGGCAAATGAAGCCATTCAAATATTTGCTTATCTTGTCATCTGTTCTCATCAGACCTTGCAATTCCTGTCATGCCCCACATGTCATTTTAAAGCATAACGTCATTAATACCTCCAGTGCACTAATGGATGCTTCACACATGAACGCATTAATGAAATGTGTTATTGTTTTCCCTCACAGGACATTAACAATCCCGCTCACTTCGAGGCCCCAAAGCCCTGCAGTGCTGCTGAAAACCACTAGCTATCAAATGAACCCTCAGTTACGCCTCAGTAAGTTTAAGTTCAAGTTTATCACTGAAGCATCACTCATGTGAAGAGAAGATACAAGCCTCTAAGGTCTTTTAGGCCCAGCTTCAATTACCATAAAGAGAAACAGGAGGCAGTAGCTGGCGGTGGCGGCAAGCGGGGGGGGGGGAGTGTATGGAAGGAGGGAGGGAGGAAAGCAGCATAGCAGAAACAAAACCCTGTCAAAATAAAATAGGAAAGATCTGTGTGTCACTGTACTGATTTGTTTCTTGTTTCTCCCTTTTGTCTATGGGCTGATGGTTTGAATAATGAAGACAGGATTGCTTTTCTCTTTCGAGTATACAAACATGGGTGGTCTAGTTTTCTGCCAGTAAAGCTGACATATTAAGTGGGATTAAAGATCCTCTGGCAACCGAACATTTGAATCTGGTTTCTTAAACCTAAGTATGTAAAACAGACTGGATAGGTATATATATTTATATGTCATACATATACACATACACAGAGAGAGAGAGAGCACTCTTGTTAAGTATAGCTTCAGTAAACAGGCTGTGCTCTTCTTCTGATAACGCTTCCTGTCAAAGAGTAAAAGGGGTTCAGATTTTTAAAGGAGGCTTAAAAAGATTTTTAAGGCCATGCACTATTTATCTAAACTGAACTGAGTCCTTCAGGAAATTCCCACCTGGTAAATGTTACATGTGCTATAATTTTCCCTTATGGGAATAATTCTGTATGCACACAAAAATCCCACTAAAAAAAGCTCACAATGCTGCACATGTATCAGACATACCTAAAATCCTTCATGTTAGCCTGCATGGAGGCTGGCTGCAATTATAAAGCTATTGTGACCGGGGGTGGCCGAAGATATGTTGCGACCTGAGGGAAAGCAGTAAGAAACACCACCACTCAAAATTCAAGGCATGCAGTACCTTTGAAAAACACACACAAACAAGCACCTGAAACCACCACCTCCTGCTTTACAGTAAAACAACAGAACAATGGCATGATTTACCAGAACACCCCAAATCTCCTGCCTGAGCCAGTTGCTTTTAGAAGGCTGACTCTGGCTTCAACAACTGAGTCAAACTCCAACTCTGAATGCTCAGTTCTGTCATTAGCCCAAATGGCATTCCCATCACCAGGTTGAATTGGTTTTTCAACATTCTCTTCCACAGAGGGGATTTTCTGAAGAGGGGAGCCTCTTTTGCCTTCAGAGGCTGTCCCTGCAATCCAAAATACTGCTTTTCGGGGGTCCCAGATCACATAGAAAGCCTCTACACACAGAGGAGCTTCTGCTGCTAATGTGGTAGTGGTGGGCCTTCTCAGCATGCTGCAAATCAACTGTGGCTCATCGCCTCTCTGGTTTAGGTAGCCAACTCTGTCTGCAACATCATGCTCTTGTCTTCCCTTACAATTAGCTAATCAATATATCCTATAAACCTGTGACCACTTTCTGCTATTACATGTGTTGCTCAACTTAATTCCCTAATATTCCCAGCCAAGCATTTTTCGTCACTCAAGCGATTTCTTTCTCTCCTTCATTAATGAGAGTATCAGTGTGCAGTTGAGAGTTAACTCATTGACTACATTTGCAAAAAGTCATTGTGGTGTCTTTATGTTAACCCTCTTGCATCCGTCCACCATGCATCTCTTTACTGCTCCATCAAAAAATGTTCATCTAGGTTTTATTTTAGGGATAGTTCATGTGTTCCCCCCCCCCACAATACTTTGAGCTTTCATGGCAGCCCAATTCATGGCTTTGAAGCAGTATAAATGATGGGGGGGGACACATGCTAACCATCTCTGCACATACTCACCTGACCCCTCCAGGCTGGTCGTGTGGAGGTCCCTGAACCCACCCTACTTCCAGGGGTCCAGCAAGTGCCAGTTGTACCCCTCCCATCCTGTCCTGAGTGATATGGCCTAATGGTGGGATGTTGCCAACATGGGCAGGGCATTCTGGGAGTTGTAGTTCAGAAAATAACAGTTCCAGGCTCTCCCTCTAAGAACATTTGGTTGAACCCAGAGAGAATCCTTCTTCTCTGGGTTGTAGCCAGTTCACATGAAGATGTTGGTGTGGGACTAGCATGCACAGGCTTGCACTCACTCCTTGCCTTACTTTGAATGCATGAATAGAGCCAGTATTTGCTCAGGTAGCATATTTTAGTCTACACCTCTCCTGCTCCTTATTCCCTCACCTTTCCCCATCATCCTCAAGGCTGTGAGACAGCTTATTGCTAATTTGCATGGAGGGGGGCTGAAGTAACAAAGCAGAACCAGCTACTACTTGTCCCCACCCCCTTACAATCTCTCAGTTATAAAAGAAGCTTCATCCTGTCTTATACCTGCATCACACAACAAGAGGAGCTCCAGTGCCATCCTGTGGCATCCACAACTGTTGTTAGGGTTAGGGTATAAATCCTGCTACATGAACACATCAGGGATGAAAGAGACAGTCTTAGATTTCATAAATTCATTGATGCAACCTTTGTTTTCAACAGAAAAAGCCCCATGTATTTCCAGTTAATATGAACTTAGGTATCAAGCAGGGGCCAGCTCCAGCATTAGGCAGCCTGAAGCAGCTGCCTCGGATGGCATGTCACTGGGACATTGATTCAGAGCCATGTAGAAGGACAACCCAGTGCCCTGAGTTGTCCTTCTACATGGCTCTGAATCAATGTCCCAGTGACAGGAATGTTTGCAGGTGAGCTAACTATTTATACAAATGATCTTTTCCCAGTGTGTCACAAATCATGCAACTGGGGAAGAGATCTGGTGGAAAAGGCAGCCCATTTAGTCTGTGTCCAGCAAATATCAGATCAGTATATGCCTTCCCTACTCATGCAAAGCACTCTGGCAGCACCGCCACTGTTACACACAGGGGTATTTGAGCAGAGAGCAAGCAGGTGCCAGGTGGAGTGGGGAGTCCATAGCAGCAAAGTGGTAGCGACAGAGCTGCATATGTTACATAGCCAGCTTTCCAAGGTCTCAACTACTTTGCTGCTAGAATGGCCACCTAAACACTGTGAATAAAGAGGGCATGCATCACCAAAAGAGAGCAACGGGTTTGTGCAAAATATGCCTGTGCGAATCCACGTGTACAGGTACACAGGTACACATTATTATAATTTCAGTAGAAATAGAGTGCTCCTCAAGGTCAGAGTAGATCAATGGTTCTTAACCTTTGTTACTCAGGTGTTTTTGAACTGCAGCTCCCAGAAACCCCAGCCAGAAGAGCTGATGGTGAAGGCTTCTGGGAGTTGCAGTCCAAAAACATCTGAGTAACAAAGGTTAAGAACCAGTGGAATAGATGATATCTATTGAGCATGTTTTTTTCAGAAATGCTCTGTGTGATTCTAATAGCTCTACCATCTATTGTTGGCAGGTAGCCCCCTCCTCCATTCCCTGGTCCATGGATTCAGCAACAAGTCGTTCAGACAAAGTGAGGTTTATTCCAAACGAGAAGGGGGCTGCAACAGAATGGAGTTCACATGGTTGGATTTCCCCAGGTCTAATCAACTCCACTAGTCCTGGCTTGGTTCAACCCCAAGTTAACAGCAATGGGGTGTGCGAGACTCCATCTCACGGTTGGGCACTGTGTGTGGCCAAATCTCTTAAAAGCGAGGACCAGTACGTCTGCAATGTGGGCAGGGCACGTGGTGTCTTTGGGACCTAACTGAAGCCTGGGCTGGGTTCAGTGCCTGCAGTTGCTCCTACTGAAGGCAGCATTGATGCTCCTTTTGATGCTTCCATCTGTAGCATCAGAGTTGTGTTGGAGTTGCCTCCCCTAGCCTTGTTCCTGGCTGGGATTTGGGGCCCTTCCTCTGTTGTCTCTCCCCCCCCCCCCCCCAGTAGTAGGGTTAGGGCAGAAGATGAGGGTGTGGGTTTTCTTTCTCCATTCCCTTCTACTTATTTATTTTATTTATTACATTTATACCCCGCCCATCTAGACCGAAGTCTACTTTTGGTACCCACAGTTGCACAAGGATCCCCATGTGCTTCTGTAGATATGACTGGAGGCAGGGGGAGAGCCATTATATGTTCAGGGAACAAAGGGAGGGGGGGGCCAGCCTTGAAAGCCAGGCTGGGAAAGCTCTCTGCTTGACATGTTGAAGATCAATTGCTAATCAGTATAAACCATACCGGCATTGGTAGACCAATGGTCTCAGCAGCTTTATACCTCCTCTGAAATGAGATGCATGCAGCAATTTATGAAGTGTGTAGGTGCTGCTCGTCCGCAATATAACATATGTGCATATTTTAGATGTTGAGGTCTGTGGCATTTTCACTGCACTGGGGTTTTCAGTCATGCCTTTCTAATCTCTTCCACAAACGCTCCTTCTGGTCTACCGCCAAGAAGAATTACAAAACCCTCTCTTTTTTTGCCCGTTTTACATTACATAAATTAAATTAATAGTGACCACCAGACAGAATTTAGGGGTAGTTCTGAGGCATGCGTAACTTTGTCCAACATTCCTGTTTTGATTAGCAACTGCGCGTCACAAAACAGAGCTCTCATTTATTTTTGATTCTTTTTTCCTCTCCTCGCGTTCAAATGTATGAGCAATTCTACTTTTACCATTTCCTTTTGCCGTTGGATGAAAGCACAGTTGCAGCAGTCGCCCGAAGCTATTCCATTCACAGTGTCTTTAGCCAGAGCAGCATCTAGCCAACGTTTTCATTGGAACAATGCCCAGTTGTGCCTCATTTATTCGGGAAACTATCTTCTGCTGGAGAGCATTTAGAGATTATTACCCATGAACCCTGCAGTGCAATATATATTGCTCAAAATGTACCACGTTTCTACTGATTATAGCTTTACATCACTGACACTCCATAGCCTTCAAGCCATTTTTTTTTCACTAGCCCAGAGAGATTCAAGAGGGCAAACACTGTTTGGTTTCTTTAAAAGTACAAGAAAATCTAGTCATGCTCATAGGCTTTCATTTATAAATGCTTTATTAAGCCTCTAACAATGTTCAGCTAGCACAATGGGACAAAAAAAAGGCCATTGGAGAATTTGGTAACTCTTATGGATCTCTGAGCTGCAGATGACTCAACACTCCTGCCCAATGTTTGTATTATTTCCCCCTTGTGTGTTGGCAGAATCTTCATGCCCCTGTACGGAGCATCACAAAGCATAACACATGTAGGACAGAACATACCCCTAGGTCCTGATCTTACTTATACTAATCAGTCCACATGATACTTTCATCATTGTTAGCTAATTCTATATGGTGATGCATGGATATAATGGTTTGAGTTTTTGGATAACCGCTTTTGTAGTGCTTTTGTGATCACATCTCCCGGAATCTCCCACATGCTGGGACTACTTTCCCAAGTAGCTTTCTGAGGCTCTAATTCCATAAACTCCTAAGGGGGGAAACAACAGCTGGTCACAGAGGAGACATGTTTAGGACCACACACACTAGAAGGATCACTGTTAACACCTATGGCAATGGGTGGAGAAGGACTGCAGAAGTGGGATTATCCCTCACCCCCACTCCTTTGTCCTTCTAACGAGCCTATTCAAACCAGGGGGAGGTAAAACCAACTTGAAGGATATATCAGTCATCTCCTACTAACTCTCCTCAGACCGAAGAATCTACTTGGATGAGTAGTGAAACATTTCAACCTAACAAGAAACAAGTGCAGCTGCCATGACTCAACTTCTATGTAAGGGAAGGCATCTCCTTTGAAGGTGTCCATTTTCAATGTATGGGCATTATTAGCGCAAAACCTGAAAAAGTTGCTTTATTGGACAATGACTCCTGAAGTATCTTAAATAGTTAATAATTTTAATGAAATGTTTTATTGTTGGGTTTTGTTTTTGTTTTTTGTTTATTTTGGCTATTTTATTATTTTTATTGTGCTTTGGGGGCTTTAGCATTGTAAACCACTTTGGGATTTGGGAAAAGAAAAGCAGTATATAAATGCCTTCATAAATAAGATCAGCATTAAAAGGTTTAAACTAGTGATAGCTGTGGTATTTGAGTAGAGGAAACTGAACACTTTTGCCTGTTCCACATACCTGATCTAAACACTTCCCCGAAGATGTGTTTAATCCCACAGGGGCAGTAGGACTGAATCAGGGAAATGGGAAGATGGGACTTTATAATTCTTCTACCATTGCTACTGCTCCATTTCAAATTTCCTGCTGCTGTTTTAATATAAAAACTTCCAGGTGATCCAGTCCTCCATGAAATATGTCTATTTGGCCCTCCATGTTAATAGAACATTATCTCTACAACAGTCCTCATAAGACTCTTGTTTGTGTTCTAGCTTCCTTTCTCCAAGGGAAATGGCTCTCCATAAGCTTTGGTGCTCACATATCTAAAATTCTTGCAACAGCCTTCTCCTCTGCTAGGGGTAAGCTCTGGAACTGGCATGATTCAGTCCAATAATTCTTTTACCATTACAGGGACTGAATGGCTCTCCCTGGAATCAGGATCATAATTACAAACAACTAGAAGGATTCTGCTCAAATGAGGTATTTTCTTCAGGTAGGACAATCAAAAATCAATTAGGACTTAAACACAAGACGGCATTGCCAAGCCCTGGAGGTGCAATAAGTAGCACTTGGCTTGCCTCTTCATTACCACGATAATCAAGAATGACACTGCTTAATTATTTGCAATGATCCTACATAATTTGTTTCTGAAGTGTTATGCTGAGTTAGGTCGCCTCCGTAGGCAGCCACCAACAGTTCCTTTCCACACAGTTTATTCTAATCATAAACTAGGAACATAAATCAATTGCTCTGCAAGTTTTTAACAACCCCTTCCAAAAAGCAAAAACAAACACTCTTGTCTTTTGACTTCTCTGTACAGTATTCATACCCTGGGATCAAACTACAGGATATGTTAAATACAGAACTTGGAAAAATCTACTGACCCTGCTGATTATGGGATCTGGGCTGCTCTGATTCCAAAAAAGTAACTGTGACAAACCCAGACCTACTGGGATATGTCACACAGTTTCACTAAGCTGCCACCAACCATTCCCTATAAGAAGTCACACAGACCAGGGATGGATTTTTAAACAATAAAAAGAATAAGGTTTATTTAAATACACTCACAGGAAAATAAACAATCAGGTGAATAACATAAAGTAACGTGGCTTAGATTCACTCATACATACACACAGTTTGGTTCACACAGAACCTTAACTTAAAGCACAGACCCTGAACCTATCAGTTCTGGCTAACCAACAGACACCTGAACCTATCAGGTTGGTACTCTGACACACAGTAGTACCCTGTCTGACACACAGACTTCCACAACAGCTCCTTCTTCCCAGCTGCTGCTCCGTCACAACCCAGTGTCTCTCAGCATCTCAGCATCATCTAAACTCTCCACACAGGCATCACATATTTATACAGTACAGCCCCTCCTCCTGATGTCCCGCCTTCCACTCCCCATAGGATGGAACTTTCCCTCCAAACCCATGACAGACAGGTAACATCAGTGCTATATGTAACACCTCCCCTCTTTATAAGTTGTTTTGTAGGGGGAAAGCTAACGTGCTTTTCACCAAAAAACAACCTGAATAAAACACACAACAACAGTTATACATACCATATTATACTTACTTATACTTACATTCTAAGTTAAACCATAGCAAATAGGCATTTAAACATTTACCATCTACATTACATCAATTTACCTTTATTCATACAAACCAAATTCAAAACCAGGTACATTTAACTTTTGTCATCATTATACACACATAGTCCATGTTCTTTCGCCGTCTTCATTCTTCAGGTCTTCTTGATAAGGCGTCAGCAACACAGTTCACTGACCCTCTGACCACCTTCACTTCAAAGTCATAGTCCTGTAGGTTTAAAGCCCACCTCATAAGTTTGCTATTGTGGGTTTTCATTGTCTTTAACCATTGTAATGGTGAATGGTCAGTACACAGAATAAAATGTCCTCCCCAGATGCAAGGCCCGGCCCCCTGGATCGCGTAGACCATGGCCAAACACTCCTTCTCCACGGTTGCCAAATGTCTCTCACCTTCCTGAAGTCTCCCACTCAGGTAGGACACTGGATGCTGGTCACCATTCTCATCCTCCTGGCACAGAACTGCTCCTACCCCGCTGCTAGACGCATCGGTGTAGATGAGGAACTCCCGGTCGAAGTCTGGAGCACGCAGCACAGGATAGTTGATTAACGCCTCCTTCAACCTCTGGAACGCCGCCTCACAGTCGCTGGTCCACGGGATGCGGTCATCAGCCTTCTTCCTCGTCAGATCGGTCAGCGGAGCCGCAATCTCGCTAAACCTCGGGATGAACTTTCTGTAGTAGCCCACCAACCCAAGAAATGATTTGACCTTTTTCTTGGTGTTGGGTCTAGGCCAATCACGAACAGCTTCTATTTTGGCCTCCAGGGGTTTTATCACTCCTCCCCCTACCATGTGACCCAAGTATTTTATTTCTGGGCTACCCAGCTGACACTTGCTGGCCTTTACTGTTAGCCCTGCTGCACTTAACCTCTGCAGCACTAACTCCAGGTGTATCAGGTGATCTTCCCAGGTATTACTGAAGATCCCTATGTCGTCAATGTAGGCCACTGTAAAGTCACTGAGCCCTGCCAAGGTCTGGTCCATCAGCCTTTGGAATGTGGCTGGTGCATTTCTGAGACCAAAGCTCAGGACTTGAAACTCATAGAGACCAAAAGGGCTGCAAAAGGCAGTCTTTTCTTGATCCCTGGGATCAATTCTTAATTGCCAATATCCCTTTACCAGGTCCAATGATGAGATGAACCGACAACCCCCTATGGTTTCAATCAGGTTGTCTAGCCTGGGCATTGGGTAGGCATCAGGAGTGGTTACACGGTTTAATTTCCTGTAATCAACACAAAACCTAATGCTCCCATCAGGCTTGTCCACAAGGACTATCGGAGAGGACCAAGGACTAGAAGAGGGGACGATTATGTTCTCCCTCAGCATCTCGTCCAGCTCCTTCCGCACCTTGTCCCTATAGGGTCCCGTTACTCGGTATGGGGATACTGCCTGCGGGGGTGCATCCCCTGTGTGGATCCGATGCATCACTCCCTTCACTATCCCCGGCTTGTTGGAAAACACCTGTTGATATTTACTAAGCAGCATTTTTAGTTCTTGCTGCTGGTCTTGGGTGAGTGCAGGACTGATCTTTACCTCCTCTGGGTTGTATTTTACTTCCCCTCTACCCTCCCAGAAGGGTAATTCAGCTTCCTCACTCTCAGCTGCTTTTATCGCGAATAAAACCCTCTGTTCCCCTCTGTAGTAGGGTTTTAGGGCATTCACATGAACCACCCTCCTTGCTTGGTTCTCCTCCTGCTCTATTAGGTAGTTCAGGTCTGACATCTTGGAAATGACCCTATATGGTCCTGCCCATTTGAGCTGCAGTTTATTCTCTCTGCAGGGCCTAAGCCAAAGCACTTCCTCCCCTGGGTCAAAGTGCCTCTCTCTAGCTTTGTGGTCATACCATGTTTTCTGTCTGACCTTCTGAGCTTGCAGGTTTTCTGCTGCCAGCTCTAGATTTCTCCTTAGGTCATTCATCAAGGTGTCTATGTATGTTACAACGTCTTGTGGGTCATCCTGGGTGATTTGCTCCCAATCTTGTTTGATCAAATCAAGGGGCCCTTTCACCCCTAAGTGTGCAGCAAACATGTCAGAGTGACCCCTTTGTAAGATCATGGGGCGATACTTTTTAGGTACCCCCAGCTGACTTCTGATCCCATCTCCCCCTTTTGAGATATTCCTCAGGGTTTCTCTATATAAAATCCCCTTTTCCTCCAGAAATCTCACTGGGGTTTCAGGTGTTAGCTGGGCGTCAGTCACCTGTTCAAAACACTTTTGGAGAGTGGCGTCTGCCTTTTGCTCCTGTCCAAATCTGCTGTCTGTGGTTAAGGTTTCCACCACAGCTTCTGAACTCCCCTCTGCTTCCGTCTCTGGCTCATCATTACCCCCCTGAACTGTCCCTGTGGTGGCTTGTGAGCGTGTAATCACTAGCACCCGTTTCACATGTTCAGCCAGGTCATTTCCCACGAGCACGGCTGCTGGCAGAGTCGATGAAATCGCTAGCCTCCAAGCTCCCCTCCAGCCTTGAAAGTGGACAGGTACCTCTGCTACTGGCAGAGAGATTACCTGCCCCTCAATCCCTGCCACCTTCATGCTCTCATTTGGGATTATAAACTCCCTAGGAATAATATCTGGATGGCACAGGGTTACCTGGGAACAAGTGTCCCGCAGTCCCCTATACTGACGGTCAAGTATTCCTACGTCCACCCCGGCTGTCTCAAACAACTGAGAATCTGTTTTCACCAGCAAGCAGCGTTTTACCTCCACAAGAGGACCATTTTCCTCAGCCTGATCAGCAGAGGTAGCTGTTCCAGACTGAGTAGCCATGGCAACAGGCTCCCTCAGTGACACTGAGCCTTGCTCTTTCTGGACACAGAACACAGCTTTTGGCTTGGTCCCACTAGTCTCCTGAGGCACCATTCCTTTTAGCTGCTTTAATTTCTCACACTCTGAGATAAGATGACCCTTTCCCTGACAGAAATAACATTTTCTGGTGTATTTTGATTCTCTCTCATCTTGTTTTGGTTTTCCCTCCAAAATCTGAGGTCTTAGTTTCATGTCTGAGGGCTTCCCTTCACCATGGGCCCCTCCCCCTTGCTGGCTTTTCCCTGGTCCCTGAGAGTACTTGCTGTAGGTTTCTTTGGGTTTACCTACAGATTTCCCCTCACCCAAGGGCTTTCTTATTTGGGAAATAAAATCTGCGATCTCTGCGGCTGCTGCCACAGATTTCGGTTTCCTTTCCCTCACCTGGAATTTCAATTCCCCATGCAGGACTGAATAGAACTGTTCCAGCGCTATCAAGTCTTTCAGCTGCTCATAGGTCTCTATCCCCTCCTGCGATAGCCATTTCTCAAGCAGCCTCACCAATTGGGCCCCCACTTGGGTAAAAGTCTGTTCTGGTTTTTTTGTGAGGGACCTGAATCTTTGTCTCAGCTGCTCTGCATTTATCCCATGTCTGGCAAACACCAGTTTTTTAAACTCTGCAAAATCTTTCATCAGTTCCTCAGGCATCTCGGCATAGACCTCAGCCAGGCTACCACTGATTAAAGACCGCATGATGGTCATCTTCTCAGTTTCCCTCACTGAGAAGTCCACAAACGCTCTTTCCACTAAGGAAAAGAACACCTCAGGACAATCTCCCTTGTGGTACACAGGGAATTTCTTCAGGTCAGCTTTAGACAATTGGCCTCCCTCAGAATCCCTATTGTTATTATTGTTCTGGTTCATCAGTTCCAGTTTTCTTAATTCAAACGCCATTTTCTCTCTCTGCAATTCCAATTCAATTCTCTGTCTCTCTAATCTTTCTTCCTTTTCCATTCTCTCTCTCTCTAATCTTTCCTCCATTTCCCTCACCCTCAGTTCATGCTGTTGGGCTAGGAGTATTTTTCTGAGTTCTGGGTCCTGCTCTCCTGTGCTGTCACCTGGCACTGAGCCAAATTCATCCTCAGAACCTTGGTCAATCTGGGGGTCTTTCACTTCACTCATTTCGGCCATCTGGCTTCGAGTCAAGGGCATAATCCCCCCTCAGAACAGGCTGCTTTAAAAGTCAAGCCTCAAAATAAAACGACCACTTTTTTTCTTCTTGCCTCAGAACCAGCTCTCCCTAGAGATCGCTGCTGTTCTTCAGCACTAAATTTGCAACAGTATCGAGTCAGAGCCTACCCCCCTCTGCTGGGCCTCTCAGCTGGCAAGCTAGCTCACTGTTACTATGCAGTTTTGCCTCAGTTTTTTCCCGCCAAAATCAGGCTGCCTCAGAGCACCTTAATCTAAGTCTCCCCAGTTGGCACGTTCTTCTACTAGCGCACCTCCCCGTGAGGTACACCTAGAAGATTACCTACGCGCCTCAGACTGTCCCTGACTAGACCCCCCTTGCTCTGGGCACACTTGCCAAGGCTTTGCTGGACCGCTGGACAACTGGACCAGTCGTATCCCACACGCTGGACACCAATCAATGTGACAAACCCAGACCTACTGGGATATGTCACACAGTTTCACTAAGCTGCCACCAACCATTCCCTATAAGAAGTCACACAGACCAGGGATGGATTTTTAAACAATAAAAAGAATAAGGTTTATTTAAATACACTCACAGGAAAATAAACAATCAGGTGAATAACATAAAGTAACGTGGCTTAGATTCACTCATACATACACACAGTTTGGTTCACACAGAACCTTAACTTAAAGCACAGACCCTGAACCTATCAGTTCTGGCTAACCAACAGACACCTGAACCTATCAGGTTGGTACTCTGACACACAGTAGTACCCTGTCTGACACACAGACTTCCACAACAGCTCCTTCTTCCCAGCTGCTGCTCCGTCACAACCCAGTGTCTCTCAGCATCTCAGCATCATCTAAACTCTCCACACAGGCATCACATATTTATACAGTACAGCCCCTCCTCCTGATGTCCCGCCTTCCACTCCCCATAGGATGGAACTTTCCCTCCAAACCCATGACAGACAGGTAACATCAGTGCTATATGTAACAGTAACTTCTTCAAGTTTTGGTTGAATATATACAGTATTGGGAAGCTCTCAATAAGCTACTATTTTGTACATTGAACACATCTTGTTGTTGCTTCTTTCTTGAAGCATGAGCATCACCATGGCTGTACTGACCTCATATGTAACAGCTTAAAAAAAATAATGTTCCATCCAAAGCAGGTCCTTCAACCCATTTGTTGTTGTTCTTCTTCTTCCTGAACTTTTTTCTCATTTATTTGACCTCGAATGACCATTTCTAATCATCTGTACTTATCTCACACCATAACTGAAATACTCTGGCTTTCTCTATTGTATGTGTTTTACATTTCTTTGCCCTAGAACTGGTTTGTTGTTCTTCCTCCTGATTGAAGAAAATTTTAATATCCTACAATAGTGTCTTTAATACTTGCAATTAAATAACATTAATTACTCAATTTAATTAATATTGGGTTGTTGCATTGTGACATGTGCTTGGAAGGCAAGGACGGTCGAGGCGGAGGGGCTCACACGCCTCCCTCGCCCCTGCCGCCTCGCCCCCCTGAGCTTCCTCATCATCATCGGGCAGCGGCGGCGGCAACGAGGAAGGCACTCGGCCTCTTTCCGCGACTTTGGTTCTTACGGCTTTCACTCAGGGGAAAGCCCGCTTCCGTTGTGGCAATCGCTTATTTAAGCGTTATCTAAGCGTATTTAATGGTGCATGTTTGGTATTAAGGAGATGAGCCGCTTTATACTAGGCCGCACTCCTCGTCCAGCTAGACCACTATTTATCCCCGATTAATGCGGTAGTAGATCTTCAGAGTTCCGGACGAGCGTCTTCCTCAGCTGCTGTTGTTGTTATTCATTTGCTGTGTTTTCTTCTAGCCTTTCTTTCAGTGAGTTCGCGGAAGCGTACGTGATTCTCCTCAGAACAGGCCAGTGAAGGAAAGCTGGTTCGAGAGAAGGGGAGTGTCCCAAGGTCACTAGATGAATGGAGATGATGAATGGGGCGGGCGGGGGAGATTTAGTGGAAAGTTGCATTTTGCTGCCTCTGACGTTTCAGGCCCAAGCCAACAGCCCCTGTATGGGCTGACTTGACACTTGTCGCTGTCGAGGCATGTCCGCAGGGAATCTTTAAAACCCAATTAAAAACATGGGTGTACATCCAGGCCTTCCCTCCAGTCAATACCTGATTTCTATTCCTTCTTATTTTATTCTCTATTTTATTGTAACTGTATCAAATGATTATGTAATGTTCTTGTGTTTTATTTTATCCTATACTGGAAGCCGCCTAGAGTGGTCGAGTAGACCAGATAGGCGGGGTATAAATCAAATAAATAAATAAAAATAAATAAAATAAATTTATTAAAACATAAGCAGCAGGGAACAGACTAGATTGGGACCACACCATGGGAGGAACTGACATTAAATCTTCTCTCCACTTATGTCAATCAAGTCTCTCCATTTTTCATTAATTAAGTACTGCTTTTTTCCCTTTAAAGTAGGGGTTGGGAACGTGGCAATGGCCAATTGGGTGCTTACACAATGCCCACAAATAGGGTGAGACTCCAATATCACCCTTCTGCCTGTATTGTTTAGCAGCCAGAGGAGAGTTCTTATCATGCTCCCAGTTTAAACATAGAGACAGGACATATCATTTGACACCTCCGAATCCTCATCCAAATGATGCACATCTTATCTCAACTTAGCTCCAAACATTCATGAGGAAGTTGTGGTCTTCCATGCCATAAAATACCAATGAGACCCATAAGAAATTGGGTTGTTCCACAGCATTTCTTAAACATGTATCTATATTGGAATGTTATGTGACAGCTGAGGATGTGTTTTATATTTGGGTCCATTCAGGCTGAAGACGGGTGTGTCCCTGACGTATACTGCAACCTGGTTTCTCTTCAAATGTTTGCATTCACACTTCCACTTCCCAGTGCAGCACCTCCACCTCTTTGATCACCTGTTACAAGGGTACCGCATAGAGACATACAGTGTTGTGGGCTAGGCTGCTGTGTTGAGTTGCCAGAAAGCTTTAAAACTAGAGATGCAGGTATTCATATTCATATCTGAATATCCCTGCGCAGGTGGCGATAACAAGGTCCAGCCCCATGGGGCCGGACAGTCCACTCTCAATTCCACTGCTGCTGCAAGCTCCAGGATCCTTCCTATCACTCCGGAGCTTGCGATCTGTGAGCCACTCTTCAGCCTAGCAGAGAGGCTTGTCGTCCTGCCTCCTCCCAGGAGTGGCGAGTTGATCGCGGGCTCCAGAGTGATAGGAAGGATCCCGGACCTTGTGGCAGTGGTGGAATTGCGAGTGGACTATCCGGCCCCATGGGGCTGGGCCCACATTATCTCCACCTCTGCATGGGGTATTCATATTCATATACAAATACCCCCATCTCTCTTTAAAACCCTTCTGTACGTCACTGAAGCTCTTTGGAAGGAATGGAAAAGGATTTCACTTAAGTCAAGTTTCATGCCACGAGCATCCACTTTGCACAAGCAGAGTCCCTGTTGCAAGAGAAAAAAGCAACTTGTTTCAGAAAACTGCACATTTACAAGGCTGGCAGTGTTTTGGAGAAACAAAATGCATAATAAAAAGCTGCACATTTTTAAAAGTGTGTGAGGTGCTAAAAATATGCACAAGCAAAATCTTAGACAATGGAGTAAATGCATAATTCTAAAAGGCAAAAAAAGGCACAGATTTTCTTGTTGGAAGGAAAAAAACCTCAGTTTCTCAAATGAACACAAAACAAAGATGGGGCAAGAATGTTCAGAGAAAGGAAACAAAACTGAAGCAGAACTTTTCAAATGTCCTTTGCCCTCATTCGTTTTCCTAATTTGACCTGCAAAGACCTTGGCATATAATATTCCCAGCCGCTGAAACTGCTAATCCCGATTTCCATTTTCTTTTGTTGCAGATCCAAGTGGGGCTTTCTGTCAGCGACTCCAAGCATCACTGTTGGCCTAGCACTGATATTGGGCCTTCCCATGCGCTCCTTTGAGGAGATCCTAAATTGGGTTAATCCTATTCTTCTTCAGCGATCTCTGGTAATTAAAAACTTCATTTACAATGTGAGCAGTAAACTTTATGATAATGGTTTATTAATACTTGACTTCATACTCCCCCAATTATAAATTTTGCAGCCATTTTTAACAGTGCTGAAGCTAGCATTATCTATTTAATGTATTTGTTTATTTACCATGAATATTTATACACAGCAAACTCTCCATAAATCAGCAGCATTAATTTGGGGACCTGCTGTAAATCTTTTCATAGAAATTTATGGTTAATTTGCTGGAATCTGATGCACCATCAACTGCAGTAAATTAAAGGTTATATTCTAAAATCAGTTTATGGGCTGTGCTTTGTGACAAAAACAGTGCAGGAGAGTGGTGCTGGGAAAGAGAAAGTAGAGGCCATTAGAGGCAAAACAGTGGATGGAGACCAATGGAACAAATGGGGAGGAAATCAGACAAATTAAAAGTAAATGAAGGCCACCAAGGCAGATGGCAGAAAGAGCATAATACTTGGAAGGAGGAGAGGAACTAGAAAATTAGAAATTAATTATTTAATTCCTTCAAATTACAGAATCACAGAATTGTAGAGCTGGTACACCAAAGATTTGCTCAACCTCTCAATGCAGGAAATCCACAGACGACATTTTCCTGACAGATAGCCAACCAGACTGTTCGCAAATCTCTCCAGTGATGGAGAAACTACCATATTCTGAGGTGGTGTGACTCAAACTGTGTAAACTCGTGTAAAAAAACTATTTTGTCACATTGGGCAAGCAGCAACATTCCCCGCACACTCTATGAGGCATGAGGGCAAGCCCCACATGTGAACCAAGGAGAAGCTGTGTCTTCCCAAAAGAAAAAGTTTATGCTTATTTTAAAAGGAGAGTGAATAGGGCCCAGAGATGTTGCTGCTTTTTCTGCTAACATTCACCAATGTACCTCTGCCTTTCAGTGCCCTCTACATTTTTATCCACTGAGGCAAATCTCAGAATGCTCCACCCACCTCAAAAGTAAGGTTTCTACTAAAATGGCTGCTCTTTCCAGATTCCATATGTTTACATATATTTAGTTTTGCCTCTGTGTTGTTCTTTTGTGTTGGGAAACAGTTCTTCTATATGTGAACCTCCTTCCACATGCCATGATGTATCCCTTTTTGCAAATACAGTACTAAGAGATACAAAAGTAGCATTATGAGTACCCAGTGTGTTGTGGTGGATAAAGTGATGGACTAGAACTCTGGAAAACAGGACTCAAATTCCTGCTTAACCACGGAAACTCACTGGAGGAGTGGAACTGGTAAAACCACTTCTGAAATACCTCATTTACTTGAAAAGCCCTATTGGGGTTGCTATATGTAAATTGGTTCCCTCATGACAGCACAGAACAACAGCAATCAACATTACGCAGCAGTGCTAACGCAATCCACTCCTTTTGTAGCACAACAGTTTTTAGTTAACCTTTATAGCTGGGATGGTGGCTACGCCACTGAAAGGTTGTTTATATCGCAGTCACTTCAAAAAAAAATTGAAAATTAAATGCAATTCTTAGTTTAAATAACATGAAAGGAAGTAGGAACTGTACTTGTTTGAAAGAACTGTTGAGATTGCTGTGCTACAAAAGTGGCCAGAAGATAAATTGGGTCTCTTGCAGTGATAGAAGAACATCTAGATAAAGCCATATTGGAAGATCAATTTAGATTACAGATGGGGAACCTTTTGCCCTCCTTCCATTGTTCCACTACATCGCTGGCTGAGGCTGATGGCTGTTGAAGTCTTCCACTTGGTGGGGCACAAGTTCCCTCCAGCTCTTTTAAATCAACAGTGTGAAGAGTTATGTGACATGGTCTAATGCAATTCTAGGCTCCATAAACAGAAACATGAGGTGCAGATTAAGGGAAGTGACAATGCTATTCTATTATGCTCTAGTATTTCCTTATCCAAAATACCCTGTTCTGGGCGCCAACACTTGAGAAAGCTGTCAACAAGCTGGGACGTGTTCAGAAGATGGTAAAAGGTCTGGACGTAAAGCCCTACAAGGAACATTTGAAGGAGTTGGGTATCTTTAGCATGGAGAAGTTTGGGAGATGATGGGACACCCATCTTCAGATATTGAAGGGCTGTCATGTGAAAGACGAAACAACCTTGTTTTCTGCTGAACCAGGAGATAGAATCCAAGCAATGGATTTCAGTTACAAGAGATCCCAACTAAACATTATTGTAGGAAGATCTTCAAAGGAATGGATTTTCTTGGAAGTTGGTGGACCCACCATTGTTTGCATCTCTCTGATAGAGGCTGAGCAGCCATCTATAGTGAAGCTTTAGTTGTTCTTTTCCTACATTGGTATATATTGGACTAGATGACCCTTGGAATGTCTTCCAACTTCATGGTTCTCTGAGTGCACAGCTTACAGCCCTGGATAAATGAATATATGAAATATATTGCCTTATGCAGGGGATCCCAAATATATTTGATCTAGAACATTTGATGCCATAAAGCCACCCTCTGCTCAAGGTGTCACCCAAGTTACATAAAGAACTGTCCATACTGAGGGCAAAGTTACAACACCAAACTTTGTGTGTTCTCTTCATGAACGCCTGGGAGGAGAAAACAGGTACAACGTTGTTGTGTTCTCTCTGTTCTCTCTCTCTCTTCTGCCACTAATTCGTGCTGCAAACTCAGTACGACAAACAGCATGATGCACATGTAAACAAGATTGCTCAGACTCAAATAATTTTATTTATTAAAATTAAAGCCTAATTAGCCTTTCAAGTCAAGCTGATTATGTCTTGTTTGCTATAATATTCATTCGGATACATAAAATATACTAAGCGGTGTTCCATCTGAATCCTATCAAGCAAAGTCACTGGAGCGTGAGACCTGTGGAAGCAGTGAAGCAGAAGACCATGCTATTACATGGATAAATGCTCCAGAGTTACTGAAGCAATACAAAAACAATCATAGAACATGGCTTTCTGAGGTCTCCAATGCAACTCATTTTAAAAAATAGAGAAACAGGAAAAAGCCATTCACTACCCAGAGATCCTTCAACTGCCCGCACTGCTAAAGTGGAAACCAATTTCCCTTTTCTATATATAAAAAAGTATCAAATACTATGACAACAATTAGAAACAGAAAAGTGTACAGGTTTTTTTTTTCCTTTTTCTCCCTGTGGTGCAGACCAATTTTCTTCTTGGCATAAGAGAAATCAAACAAGACCCCATGGAGAAATGCCAGTTCATTACTCAAGGGCATGCAAACTAAACTGAAAAAGAAATAATTATTTCCAGGGGCATTACCCTTGTTAGAACAGTAAGATGTTTTCCACAAAGGGAAGAAGGGTTTCTAGATTCTCAATTGCAGCTTGGCCTATCACAGACCGGGAACTCCGGGGAAAGGCTACTGAGGGCTCTCCCGGAAGGCAGAAAGTGTCTGCTCCCACAAGACTCTTCTGGGGACAATTCTAAGCAGAATTTGTTGTCCTTTTTGGCCTAGAACCTCCAAAATCCCCTACCAGTATGGTCAGTGAGCACACCTCAGGGATCAGAAGGCCTCTAAACTCAGTTTGGGAAGGCAAGTTTGAGGGTAACCTTGGTCCTGAGCAGCTGGCTCATACATACATATATATTTTATTACAGTCCTTAGACAAATTAAACAAAAATAATTGCAGTTTCAAACTTTTCAGGGTAAAACATAACGAAATTGCCACTCAGTTTAAAATCCATTTAAATCTTGCAGCTTAAATCCATTTAAAATCCACAATTTAGAACCATTTAAAATCTACACATCTAAAATTTATCTACCCTTTGATTTCTAGAATCTAAGTATCGCCATGCAGAAACTTGCAACGTGATAGGTGATCTTACGGTCTTTATCTGAGAGAAGAAACTGGAGTCTACTTTCTTCTGTACGACCTGGGATTTTTTAATCAGTGGGAAAATAATCTGATTACATGCAATCTCATAGTGGGGACAGGTAAAAACCAATGTGTTGCATATTTTCTACCACCCCTAGCAGCTGGCTCAAGGCTACACAGGCTGGCTCTTCTCCAGTGGGAAATCAAACTCCAGATCTTTGAGTCTGTAGCCAGTACCTAACTCCGGGCAATACATTTGTATTTAGACTTTCAGTCAAAGATGACTCAGATTCTTACAGCAACTCCCAAGTTTAACCAACTACTTCTCATTGCAGACCACATGTCTGTAGAGATTGACTTCCATAACAAGTGATTTCCTCCTCTCCACCTCCAATATCTGAAAGACAATCAGCATTTACAGACTCCAGCCTGTCTAGCAAGGGGTGAGTGTGTTACAACTTGAAGTGTTCCTTATCAATCAGCCAACCACAATAATTAAATACTGTTACAATAAAGATATTATATGTCAGGTTTTGCCTAGAGCAAACCACCACTTATTTGTTTATTTCAACCAATTCTCGGTTGAGATCCTTCCAAAAGTGAGGAATTCTGACAGTCTTAAAACATGCTTCTGGAACAACTCCTCTTTTTATATATATAAATTATTACTTTTTTAATGCATATATGTCTTCAGGTATTGTCTTAAATGGAAAAGAAGGATGTTCTCTGTTGGGCAATGCTGCCCTCTTGTGGCAACATCTTTAAAAACTGTCAAGAGCTTTTCCTCCTGTGGGGTTTGCATTTTCTTCCTGCCATTAATCGTGAGTTTAAACTGTGTCTAACGACACACAACACACATCTTCTCTGTCTCAGAGTTGAAGGGAGCTTTTGGTTTAGCATCTAAGTATTAAATAAAACAAAATATGCAAATCTGACCCAAACAATGACAGCATAGTGTGACAACAGGGCTTGAAATTAAGAGGGCCAAGTTGCCGGCTGTTCTGTATTACATAAAGTGGTACCTGGGGTTCCTGGTAAGAGCTAAATGCTTATCTCACTCTCACTCTCTTTCTCTGGGCATGGTTATTTTCGTTATAGGCACTGCAAGGTGAGATTTGGAAGGTTTGATGTGCTCCTACATCGCAATGACAGAGAATCATTCGGAATTGATTGCGTTGAAAGGCTGAATTGCTCCATATGATCTGATCTTTGATTTGATTGTGAAGGAGAAATCTGGTGCAGGGAGGTGGGGGTAGAGAGGAAGGGAAGGAGAAAAATACATAACACCACCTTGCAAAAGAAAATGTCTAGATGGAAAGTGGGATGGAATGCATGTATGCCCCCGGAAGGAAGGAAGGAAGGAAGGAAGGAAGGAAGGAAGGAAGGAAGGAAGGAAGGAAGGAAGGAAGGAAGGAAGATAATTCAGATAATCTGGAATGAATCATAGAACCCGGGTCCATTGCCGGTTTTGAGAATTAAAGATACTGTATAAAGGAGCAAAAGACGAAACAGATTGTGACGGAGGAGGTGGTGGATGAGGGTTAAAACTGTTATCGCACAAGCTGATGACTATTACAGCTCCAAGCTGCGTGTGCCACGATTCATTCTATAGTTGAACAGATCGTGAGGGTAAGTTAGGGGAGGTCTCTATGTTGACAGGACTGCCTGCCTCTAAATGCTTTTTATGCATTAATACATTGATGACTGTTTAAAAGCCATTCTGACATCTTGGCAGGAAGATTTTTGGACGTTTCTATTTCTTCCCCTTGCCTCCAGCCTTAAGTATTGTGATGCTCAGATGATGCAGTTCAGTATTCTATGGACTTTTTTATTCAGCCAGTTTTTTTAGCAGTCCAAATAAGCCATCACCCAACACTGTTTTTGCAAAATCTTCTTTTCATTGCTCTACAAATGTAGTGAGGGAGGGGCAAAGCCTTGATAAGGGAGGACAACAGCCATCCTTCCCAACAAGCCTGTCCATCCACAGAGACAAGAGAGAGCAGAAATGTAATTACGTATAAAAGAAACGTAAAGGCAGAAGTCAGTATCACAGGTGGTCAGTGGCCCAAATCCTGTTGCACAGCTCCACTTGCTTCATAGGAATGGCACCAGCTGTCACCCATTAGAAGCTTTCTTTTGCAGATTCCAAGGTGTGCATAGCTCGTACACAATGCAACAAAAGTGTGGGCATCACAAAAATAAGTCTTTAAACAGCATGAATCCTTCGACTGCAATGATGTCATTCCTGGCGCACTGACAAAGCTGACCCAGTAGGATTTCAGCCAATGTGTATAATAAATGGTAATAACAGAAGCTATTGTTTCCCCCATTTAAACAAATATAATGCCATATAAGTAGGTTGGCCAGATACATTGGTGTCTTTCACCCCACCAGCCATAAGCCAGTTTGCCACCTCTGCTCTTTGGGTGTCTCTAGACCCTGCTGCTACCAAAACTCAAAATGCTCCATTCACTGAGGTTTGTGGGCTTTCTAGACAATATCTTCAGTTTTCAGCACTTTCATGCTTTCCCTTTTTTGCTTCCACCAGACCAAAGAAAATTCATTAAAAAAAGTAGGATAGAAAACCTGCACAGTGCCTTTTATTCTGAGTAACAAAAGTCCTCATCTAGAAATACTCACTGTCAGTCTTCTTCCATTTGATGTCCTCCAGGTGGGGTGCAGGTCCTAGATTTCCCCAGCTCTCCATGATGATGAATCATAGCTCTCTATGATGGCTCTCTATGATGATGAATCATTAATACAGCTTCCTCCCAAATCTATAATAATTTTGCCAAATTGTATTTAAATGAAGCTTTTCCCCAAGGGATATTACACACACACCACACCCCTTCAGAGGGAAAAAAATAAAATAAAAATCCACACATTTATTTATTCTGTGCACTGCAATTGTCACACTCCATGCCGAGCTCTTTCAAAAGCTTGGTTTGACATCCTGCTCCCTGGGAGTGCCGATTTTGACAAGCCAAACAAGAAAACTGTCCACCCCACAAGTCCATTACTTGTAAATATGCTTCTAGGAACACTGAAAATGCAAGTCTTATTGTCTCTTTAAACAAGAAGAGGAAAACCTTTTCTCTTACTGTGCACATAAATCAAATGATCCGTGTTCCCCTTTTAAGGAGCACAGATTTCATGCCCATCAAAGCACTTCACTTTTCAAATTATTCACGTTCCTCTGTAAAGAGCAGGGCTGCTCAGGGAGGGGAGGGGGAGAAATCCCCATACAAGGCAAAAGATCCATACTGTCTTCGAGAGAGGGAGAGATTGCTTACTTCTTAGCAACTTACATTAACCATACTATTAGCTAAGTGGCACCACCAGAGCCTCCTCTGTGAAGCAAGAGGATCCATAAGCTAATGAGAACTAGTGATTTATCACTACTGGCATCCACGTTTGTCCAGAACACCAATACAGACTGTGGATATGTGACCTTCCATCTTCAGCATCCACCTGTCCATTATACTTTTAGAAGAGGTAGCCATGTTAGTCTGTGGCAGCATGCCAGGCAAAATAAAAGAGGAAAAATTAAAAAGCAAAGACAACAAAAACGTTGTGGCACCTTAAAGACTAACTGCTCTATTTTAATTTGAGCTTTCATTGACAAGTCCACTTCCTCAGATAGGAAGTAAAGGATAGAAGTGTTTGAGGAAGTGGCCTTGATCCACAAAAGCTCACATTAAAGTATAGTAGCAGTTAGTCTTTCAGGCACCGCAACATTTCTGTCTTCATTTTTAATTTTTATTTTGTTTTTTGGCCTGATATCCATTGTGGAAAAGAGAACCCTAAAAGGTCCCAAATTCAGTTTCTGAGGAATAGCAATTTAAATATACTAATATCAGTGTTTCCACATGAGTATTCACTAGAGATGAGCACAAATCTGAAAAGTTTCCTTCCCAGGAGCCCTGCTTCTGCCTTCTGTGCTGTGGGTGGATGCATGGAGGCGGCAGGCATGGCTCTAGAAGGGAAGTCTCTGATGACAGTGGCAGTGTTGGAGGTGGTGGCGGCAGCAGAGGCAACAGGACTAGGGAGGGAGGCAATGGGGGCAGTGGGAAGCAGGAAGGAGGGCATCTGTTTTGCAGAAGCAAAACAAAGCACGGAGGGGAGAAAGTTCAGCGCTTCATTTCATTTTGGCAACATAGGCTCCCCAGACTGGGTCGTGAACAGAGCCAACTCGATTCATCATTTTTTTTTCTGGTTCATAGTTTGGTTCATGCCCATCTCTTGTAATCATAGCCAGTGTTTGGCTGGCAGAGAAGCCGTAGGAAGCAGACTTTGGTAAGTTACTCTTTAGACTAATTATTTACAGTAATATTAATTAATTACAGTTGGCTCCAGTATCTGAAAAGTGGACAGCTGCAATTTAAGTAGATTTTGCACCTCCATTTTCATATTACTTTTAAGAAAAGCCATTCTACAAGCTTGTGGCTCAGGGTGGAAAAACACAAGGACACTTTCCCCATTTATCATGTTGTCTGCTCTGCACCCACAGTACAGGACAAAACGGTGGCACAAAGCGCAGTGCAAGATAGCATTGCAAAGGTATGATCTTCTGTCATCATTGAGTAAAACACTCATGACCTGCAAAAGAAACTTGTAATTGTCACAGCAAAAAAGCTGAAGCTATCATTAAGATTGTAATATGTGATAACGTATGTAGAGCATTGCAACTGGAGAAAGGAATGAGTTACAAATTACTTGCCATAGGCAACTCATTATTCCAAGCTGTGGTAGGAAGTAGCACTAAGTGCTGTTCCACAGGCATAGAAGGAAATTTATTGGCAGTTGAGCTGCTACAGGTCTTTTCCCCATGAATACTTATGGAACGCTCCACAGATAGGCCCCAACAGTGGTGTTCACTTGGCACTGGATGGTGAAAGAAAGCATTCCAGAGGTGTCGCAGGTCAACTGAAGACCATGCTAGGTCCCCAAGCCTTGAAAAGAGACCCAGACTGCCAGGAGTAGTACAGACACTCCTCACTTAACAACCTACCTGTTTAACCCCTCGGATTTACGACCCTCTCATAAATCTGGGCTTGACTCTTCACCACACCCTTCTGAACAGCACATGATTTATTACCCCTTTATATACTATTATTGCTCCACACTTATTGACCAGTTTGCTTAACAATCTAGTTGTAAGAATGGAACTTAGTCCTTAAGTGAGGAGTGCCTGTATTGAACTTTCCCTGGAGCTAACGGAAAGAAAATACAGCTATTGGCCTCCTCACATCCTATCCCAGATAAAGCAAAGTAGCTTTAGTAGCTTCACATGTGGTGGTTGCTGCTTCATGATCCCCACCTCCCAACAGAATTGCTGTGCCTTTGGACATGCCTTACAACTCTTGTTTCTGCTGTAACAGACTAGCCCATTAATTAATGTTGGTCATCAGAAGGAACCCAACATTGCCATCAATAACACTGGGAAGGCAACAATTCAGTTTGTGGATTAGTGTAACTAATTTAGCCAGTAGGTTGATGGTTTTGAGAGAAACCAAGAGACTTACAGAAAATAGAATGGGTTTCTATCCCGCTGCGGCTCTGTAGTGAGATATTTCATTTTTGGATCCTTTGAGGGGGCTCTTTTTGTAGTTTTTGTTATCCGTTGCCTGGCATTTGAGCCTATGAATCTTTGCCTAACATATTGGACTGCAAATCCCACAAATGGATTAATGACTGGAACAGTGGGATTTGTAGGCAACATATCTAAAAACTACCAGACTGGAGAAAGCTGTCCTGAAGCATGGGACTGAATAACTTGCATTCTGTCACTGATCTATTTCTCTTTTCTACATATTCCCACCCCACCACAATAATGGGTGCTGCTTACTTGCCCTTCAGAACAGTGGATTGCTTGTCTGGATTTGTAAAAGACAAATAGAGGATGTGATCATTCCAGGAACAGAACACAGATCAAGTGCTGAAGTGCAGTGATGAGAGGTTTATGAATGAAGAGAGGGGAGTTCTTAATCAGAAACATGTTGAGTGCCTCGAGGTACATGCAGCACCATTTTCTACAGTCCTGAATAACAACATCCTCTGCCTCCCCCCAACCAATTAACAAGTTGCTTGGAGCAACACTGCCTTATCTGTTGCATTTATCACCTGCATGTGAGTAAAATAAAGCAATTGGATTCAGCTGTGATTAAAACTCCTGAAAATATCCCTAGGTAGAGTTAAGCAATTATAAGGTTACAAACCTAACAATCATTTATTTGGGAGTACGTACTCGTAGATTAAGAACAAACTATGCAATGGTTATTTAAACCAAATCAATTATACAGAGCAGGAGGAATGTATATAATTAAAACAAACTGCAGAATTCAGATTTTCTAACACTGGGGCAGAATTTTATGCACGGCTGTGTGTGTTTGCTGTGCCATATGCAGAACTGCTTGCCACTGCAGTCTTGTGCATACCTACTCAGAATGAAAGCTATGGAAAGCAATGGGCTTTTCTCCCCTAGGAAGGGTATGGATGATCGTGCCAATGGTGGGATCAGGAACTACTGGTCTTCTGAACCTATATAATGTGAGGCATATTAGAGTCCCCCCCCCACACACACACAAAATGTTCAGGGCAGAGGCAAGAAGGGAAGTCTCAGGCAAAACTAAAATATCTTCTCTCTTCTTCAACTTCTGTCTCACAAATGTTCTAATCCAGTCTTCCTGAGACTCTTCTCTCCTGTGAAGAAGGCAGATAGATAATCACCCCCCTATTTTAACCTTTTAGCCCCCCCCCCAGAAGCCAGCACTGAACTATTTGTTCTCCTCCCTCTCCTTCTTGAATCCACCCCTTGCCATAAATAGTGAGGCAAAACCTTTTATTCCTAGCAACATGGGAACAAGTACTGTTATTTCAGCTTCCTTGAAGGAAGG
The DNA here is from genome assembly GCF_051106095.1 of Pogona vitticeps. Classification (NCBI taxonomy): domain Eukaryota; kingdom Metazoa; phylum Chordata; class Lepidosauria; order Squamata; family Agamidae; genus Pogona; species Pogona vitticeps. Next base: position 239,777,862 of record NC_135784.1, read on the forward strand.
GAGAAAAGAATTAGCATGGAACAAGTTACATTTAACTAGTCATCTAGTTAAACTAGTTGTCTAGTTAAATTACTAATTAACCAATTATTTCCAAGGACACATGGTTGCATTCAGAACTGGCCGAAACTGTGCAAAAATATTTTGGGTTGGTGGCTGATGATGCCAGAAAGTCCCACCGCTCAAATCCTGTGAGCTGATTCACTTACTTAATGTAGATTATGGTGTGGTGTAGTACAGCACTCCGCCATAACAAAGCCACATTTGTTGGGGAGGGGGGTGTTTCAAAAGAGAATGTTTTCAATCAACATGTCACTCTTTTTTTTTGTTAAATAACATTTTAATTCTAAGGCATTTTGGTATAAATTAATTCAAAGGCATTTTTAGTCTATGTTTGGTGCATAACTTCCAAATATGCGTTAAAGAAAAAAGCACTAAGGAAATCAAATCTTTAAGAGGACACAGCACAAAGACCACTTTAAAAAAACAGTACATACTAACATTCCAAAGAGGTAACGATAGGAAGAATCAATAATCAAGACTTCTAAATGCATAAAAATAAATCTTTATGTACAAGTTACCAGAAACAAAAAAATACAAAGATTTCCGTTTGTTAATAAATATACATGTATAAGGCAACATGGAAAGCAAATAAATTAAAAAAAAGATTGTTTGTAGTTCGGACTACAATAGTTTCCACTACATAACTATAGAGGATTCTTTTTTAGAAATTTGGCTGAACTCCACTGATCACTCACATAGCTATATTTGCCTTGTCCCCCTGTGCGCACAAGCTGAAATTAAAGTATACTTGAGTGCTGATCGAGATATTTGTTTCTGTGCACTGGATGTCAGTATGCACGAAGGTTTCATTCTAATGAAATGGGCCTCTTGACCAGGAAGCTCCATATATGCATCAGATTCCATCTGCCCAGAAACTATTACCAGTTTAGGGCTAATTACTTGAAAAAGAATAAAATGGCTACTTGAAAATGTTTGTTCTTGGTGGGCTAACTGAACCACTACTTACATTTGCCACTGCTATTTGCTGCCAATTCTCTATCTAGATCTTTTGGTGCATCTAAAAGTAGGATGAAGACTTCCAAACTTACATTAGCCCTGTCTTAATGAGGGCCCCAAGCAAAGCATATACTCAGTGTAAATGCCAAAAAATATTCTGTACGGAGCTAATAAAAATGTGATATTTTAAACTGTCACTTTTGTAAAAATATGTAACAGCTACTTGTATTCAAGACCTAGAATAATGAACTGTTCTAGATTTCTGCTGCTGCTGCATCCAGAAAGTATATGTGTTTTCTTCCTGTCCTTTTATCCCTTTCTCTCATCGGCTACCATTGAAGTTCTTGATCATTTTTTAAAAAATCTCATACATTATTTTTAATTTCATTTTTTACTTTTCATTCTTTTGTATATAAATTCAAATTTAAAAAGATCTATTTTAAAAAGCTCAGGGAAGTAACAAAACAATGAAACTGACTGCTCCAAGCAACACTTTTGAACAATTATAATTTTGTATATGTAGATGTACCTACTTAAAACCAAACACCAATTTCAAAAGCACTTGTGATGGCCCATTTGCACACGTTTGCACCTTGGCTGGCTTGTTATAAAAACTAGCATTCAAGTTCATACCTACTTCATGCCTTTTACATTTATATATCTGTCTTGAAAGATTTTCAGATTTATATACAGGTACCTCAAATGACATGTTTGCTCACAAGGCAGCCCTTTTAGGTTATAGTCCTAAAGTATGGTTTACCACTCTGTGCAAGAGCCTTGAACCTTTCCTCATCAATCTTCTGCAAACACAGGAATGTGATCATTCATTTCTGTTTGAAATAATTTCTATGTAACGTCTAAACATTGTAGTTGGTTTAAACTACTGTTAGTTGAATCAACCCAAGGTGCAACTATGCCTTATACTGTTGCTTTGTTCACTAAGCTTAAATCAGAATTTCCTCATGTTCAGTGATAAATGTCCGGACTAGAGCATAAGAGCAAGTGTGTATCCCAGGACTCACTCCGATCATCTTAAACCCTATCTGTATTTTTTTTTAAGTGTCCAGATTCCAAATTCATCCAGCCAGCTAGCCTTTTGGGAGTATGCTGGCCAACATCCTGCTAGACTGTCCCTGTGCAGAATGAAAGCTACCAAAGGAGCTGGTCATGTGACCAGGCTACACATCCTGTACTTCTTGAAATAGGCACTTTTGCAATATTGGTTCCATGTGTGGACAATAAATTGGATGCTGGACGATGTCTTAAAAAGTGTGCAGATTTTAACCATAGCAGAGCTCTGATCAGCAAGATCGTCTTTAAATCTTAGTCCAGTTGAAAGAGATGCCCAAGATGACCCTCCTGCAATTTCTTATGCCAGAATCAGCTATTAAATAACAGCAATAATAAATATGCAGGGCTTCCTGCAATCTGAAAAATCCTCTTTCAGGTCTGCTGAACTTGGGTTGCAACTTTTTACAGTTGCAATATGCTGAAGAGACCATGTGAACAACTCTCACAGATAGTCAGTCCATGGTTCCACAACAGGCATCTTCCCCCACTTCAAAACAATTTTAAAACCAAGCATAGCAAAGCAAAATAAAATCTATACTTCTATAAAAAAATAAAGACTAATTTTATAAATTAATTATGAGGGGGAATACAAATTTAGAAATATAATAAAGCACATATAAATTTAAAACATATATTAAAAATCAGAAGCTTTTCATTCTCGGCCAATATGCTTTCGTTCTTTGGTCCACATCTGTTGCCATGAACCAGGAACTAGCAACTTCGACATCCATTTTTCAACATCATCAGAATAAAGCAACAGTGTCACAAACACTGCACAAACTGCAGCACCTGTGTGCCACCAGAATTTCAATGAATACTTATGTGACTTCAAAATATTTCTCATAAAGATAATCAGGAGGACACACATTTACAACACAGAGAATAATAACACTTCAGACTAATTGTTTCCCAAGCGAATCACCGTAATCCATGGGACTTAATTTTGCCATTACTAATGTAAGTCCCTTTGATTTTGATGGGTCTCCTGTATGACTAATTATGAATCCAGTCCATTAATGTAGGAGGCCGAACATGAGCAAAATCTCAAATATTGTCCACAGTTAACCTGACCAGCAGACATCTAGTTCCAGTGTTTTTCATGAAGAAGCTCAGAAGTCCTCAATTCTTTCAAAACAAGCATGATGCTGGTTTCAGGTTGGGGATGAAGTTTCAGGAACAGCAGCTAATGTTTTCCATTTTGCAAGCCAGAAAAATGGTCTATGGTGCTTCTGTGTTACAAAGCGTAATATTTACATGTATACTCATAGGACAAAGTATGCCTTATTTAAATCTTCACCAGGCAGGTTGGCTTTTAAAAAGCACATGTGATTTGAGGTGGCGAAGCCTTTTCTTCAGGAACCAACATGCACGAATGACTGATGCTGTTGCAGGCCCAAGGACGTTGTACTCCCTGGCTTGGTTTTGCTCAATAGTTTAGAATTGGCTGTTGAACATAGAGAGCAGTGAAGATGGCTGTGGAGTAAGGGTTCCCATCATTCCCGCCACCAACAGTCCTGCATAATATATACCAAAAATCCTTTATGTTTTTTTAAAGCAGAGGGAAGTCTCTTTCTTTAGAACCAATGAGCACTTGATTTCTAAATGCTGCAGCAATTTTTTGTGAATGCAGACTTTTTAAGCGTTGTCCCTGACAGATTAGTGACTGACTTGTCATCATCTCTGCTGTCACTTCTTTTTCGGACTTCTCTGCAAAACAAAAAGTTTATTCATAAACAGAGCACTTTTGAACAAACAATGCCCTGCCCTCCATCAGTAGTTGATTAACTAACAGGAAATACTCTGGACTGGCTCAGCATCTCTCTCCTTGCATAAATCCCATTATCTATGGTCACGAGTCATGCTGCAAATATATCACAAATTCATCAAAAAAGAAATGATTGCAAGATTTTACTAAGTAAGCATCTATACCTGTACATCATGCCACTATTTCAGTTTGGCATGCTTCTTCTCTGGCTGTGATGCAATAAGAAAAAGCACATTCTCCTGCATAAAGTTCACTCCGATAGATATGTCATACAAGAGAAGTCACCAATTAATTGGATCCTACACAGTTAATTGACCTGTGTGATCAATTAATGCATACAGGAACAAGACTATCTCAGGATGTGTCAGTATCAGCATATAATTAATTTCAAAACACTATTCTAGAACAGATCTCTGCATGTTTCCCCACAGGTATGCTGTATCTTACTGGAATTAAGGGCTGGGATAGAAGGAAAGAGTAGATCTTGAGATGGAACTGTGAAATATCTGAGGCAGCTCAGAAGCCCCTCCAAAAGAAACAAGCAGAATTAACTGTCAGCAGAATAAAAAGTGGGAATTGGCTTTGAAAGAAGATTCTGATCTAGAAAGACCTGTATGGTTTGGGTCTAGTTTCTTCGAAGGACTGTATCTCCCCATATAATCCTCCCTGGTCGCCGACATATTTGGGGCTTTTCTTGGTCCTGCCACCATTGCAGGCATAGTTGGTGAGAACACAAGAGAGGGCTTATTTGGTGGCTGCTCCCAATCTGTGGAATTCACTCCCACATAAGGACAGGTTAGCCCTCTTCTTGTTATCCTTCTGCTGAGAGGTGAAAACCTTCCTGTTTAAACTTGCTTTTGATTTCCAAATGCCCTGGGGAGATCTGGCATTTATTTTATCATCTGCTTTAAATTTGTTTTGTTTTAAACTAGCATTGTTTTTAATATTGTTATAGGATTAATTGATTTTAATATAAATATTCTAATTTATTATATACACACACAGAAAATAAAACAAAATGAATTATGTATACTTTTCTAGCTGCAATATGCTACCTTGAATCCCTTTCATTAGGATAATGGCAGACCGTAAATAAAATAAATACACACACACACACACACACATATGCATGTATATGTACATACATGTTCATCCATGGTCTATCACTGGCTTTTCATACACGGTATATTAGTATATTGTTCAGAAAACAGGGCCCTTGTTCAGGGATCAACCATATGATTAAAATCTTGTTATAAAGAGAAGAATACTTTTACTATCTATTATTTGCTTCTAATAATAAAGCTAAAATGCCCGTTTTCTACCTGCTGTTTGTGTTATGTAACCAAGCTGCATTTACTCCTCAGAAACCACTGATGCACCAAACTATTTAAAAGGCTAAGTTCCTGGAAATGACCCATACCACAAAGCAACAATTAACTTTGAATTGCCATTTCCAGAAAACCTCCTCTGCACTTGTTGCCAGCGGAAGATGGGGAATTTCTCAACTTCATCTCATTCCAGGAATCCCGTATTTATTTCTATTATTTCAGCAACAGCCTTTGAACACAAACAAGCAACCAAGTGCTCCTGTTGATCATGTCACAGGCACTAGTCCTCATTTCTGACCATTCCGACCTTCCATTGGAAGCTCCACATATTTTAAGCAGGATGAGGATGAATAATATATATAAGAGCTGTGCCTAGAAAAATTATTTCTTTGGAGGAGAACTCCCAGAATCCACTACTGAACGTGGTCACTGGCTGAAGGATTCTGATTAATTACAATAAAAAAAGAGAACATGGTCTGTGGGGATTTTGTAGTTTAAAGTTCCATCTTGTGGCTATTAAGGGATACATCACTGGTGTTTAGCATAATCAAGCTATTGTAGTATAAAGATGCATTGTTCTATGATTCTCGTTGTGCGCAGGCGTGGAATGCCTTAAGACTGATAACCACACGACGCCTCTATGGCCAAATTCTTATCTTATGCTAATTTTGCTTGTTTTGCGTGCTTAATAAAAACGTCTGGGGTGAAGAAGGTAGCCATCTTCTTCTTCTTCTTCTCTACCGGTACCTGAATACTAACAAGATAAAGTCTGCAGTGTCTTTTTTCTCAGAGAATTCTCTCATCAACTGTTGCCAGGCAGGCCTGGTAATAGTTCCCTGGCTATTTTCCCACATTTGGCGGCCCGTGTGAGGCAAGAAGCACGGGACAAGCTGAGCAACGCAACAGCGCGACAATTCACACTGCCCTCGCCCGGCAAGGGTTCCAGACGTCACACATCCGCAAGGATCCCGGGTGAGTGTTGAATTTGTCAAGTTAGACACCTAGACTCCTAGCAAACATGGGGAGCTTTGTATCTAATCTTCAGGAAGTACAGGACCTCCACTTCTTATTAAAAAGGAATGGTCACACGACCACACGCACAGAAGTGGAAGATTTAGTTCATACTATTCGGGATGTATGCCCCTGGATCCCCGAAGAAGGGACATTGGACCTCAAGGAATGGTCTAAAATAGGCAGCTGTTTACAGGGACATCCAAGAGTTACAGCAAAAGTGCTTTCTACATGCTGCAAAGTGCGTACTTGCCTTCAAGGCTTGGCACCACCACGGAACATTCTTTTCGATCAAGAATTTGAAAATAATCTGTTCAAACAACTCCCTCAAATTTTGCCTCCCCTTCCTCTCACACCAGCCCCCTCGGTTCCGCTGCTGGACTCTCTGTCTCATTCTGCCCAGCCAACCGAGCCTCAGCCTGGGAACACCTCAGCATTGTCTCCCAGTCCTGCCGTTCATCAGGCAACTGAGAACAAAATTTCTAACTGTCCTTTAATGGATACAATGGGTGCTGCTTTAGAAACTGCTTATCCTGGCGTTCAGGGAACACAAGCACAGGCACAGGGAGATGCCACAGCAGTTTCTCATAGTTCTGAACTGCTCCCATATCAAGGCGTCCGCGAACTGCAACTCAGTCTCAAGGACAAACAGACACAGAGTCTCCTGGAATCCTCATCCGCCCAACGGCCGGCCCCTAGTGACTGGAGTAGGGGTCTCCTTCCACCAGCAGAAGGACTCATTTGCCTTCAAGGATGGCGAGATTTAGCAACTAAGCAAGCAGAAATTAATGCTGTTGGTTCTGTACGTCAGCCAATTATTATGGGAGAAGGTATATTCGCTTCTGCTCTTCAAGTCCGTCTCATGGACGCAGTTCTCAGTCAGCCAAGGACACATGGGAAATGGGACCCAGGGAAATGGGACCCAGGGTCGCCCCCAGGCCAAGAGAGAATAATAGGGGATCTGCAGGATTCATGTGATGTCACGGGCTGGTATACAAAAGAAGCTTTACAAGCATGCCATGTGTCTTGTGAGAAATCAGAAGGGGAGGAGGAAGAAAATGTAAGGGGGGCAGCCCAACAGGAGGCCTGTTTTGAACTGCCACAATGGGTCTATGTTTCTAAAGCTAAATGTGCCGCTATTCCTCAAGGCTACACTGTTCTGGTTTTTACATGCGCTGATTTTGTTTGTCTCAGCTTGAATGTTGTGCCAGGACTGATAACTCGCATGGCAAACATTCAGGTTTGGGGAAAAATCCTACTCAGCTGGACAGTCATAGCTGAGAAAGAGTGCCCCCCCACCTGGCCAGTAAGAGAGAAAAATGCGTATGGGGTGGGAGGAGGTGAGCCAACTCCTTAAAGCGCTTCCCCCATCACCTTCCAATCTGGAGAAAGCATTGTTACTCTCAAGCCACTTGTAACATCCTGGACACTATGTTCCATGTTCTTCCTAGAACTACAAATTCTATCACACTTTGCATTGCTTAGCAGTTTCCTGAATATCTCAGCGTGATGGGACCTCTAATCTCATCCACGGATTCAGTGCAGCCTGCTAGGACATAAAGTCTGTATTGTTTCCTCTGCCTCTGGAAGTAACAAATTCAAGGTCCACACCTGGCGCAATGCCCAGACTTCTTATCAGCGATTCTGGGCGTTCTGCCCAGAGAATGCCATTGTATTCGGACAGTCTAAATGGAGAATCATTTGGCAACCTACAGTCTTCTTGCAGAAGGGTTTTTGTGCAGCCCACAGAAAAATCAACAGACTGGACATAAACTTTTGCATCTATACCTTTGAGATATCAATTGGGCACGTCAGTTTTGGTATTGTCTACTAATGATCTCTCATGGTTGTTCTCTGCACTTCCTGGTTGTTCATGTTATGCTGGTAACTTCATCGATGAAGGCTTCTTACAGCTGATCTCTCAACAACTTCATCTGCAAGCTGTGGATCGCCTACCTACTGAGAGCATTCCTATTTCAAGTCAATTGCAGTTCTCTACACCCCTGACAAGGATAGGATCACAATTGTTGAATGGATGCACTTGCCACACACTCCCTTGAACTTGTACTCCTGTGTTAAAGCAGTTGCAAATTTGTTTTGCCAAGGCATCGTTCCAGATGTTGCCACAATTGTCAGGGACGTATTAACTCTATTTTTCTTTTCTGCAGGGTGATGCTGAATTCTCCAAAAGACAAACGCCTGCTTTCCTGTATTTTTTATCACTTAACCACTTGTTTTTCCTCCATATACAGATGCGTTTCACAGACGGTTTGCCTTTCCAAGGTGTTGTCACGTGGCAGCGTTTGAACTTTTTTCTAATGATGAGTTTAACTTTGTTGTAGACACACGTTTATAAGCTTTTTAGGCATTTGCTTTTTAAATATCTGTCTCCTTCCATAGATAAGGATTTGTTTTCACTGTTTTCCTGACTTTGTTACTTTAAAGCAGAACAGCATTCTGTTCCATTGCCCATATATGTTCCCACCCTCAACTTCCGGGATTTTTTACTGAAGGGAATGCTGTTGCTGATTCAGCTTTCAAGCAGAATTCATGTGCTTTAGTCTTTTTTCTGATCCTATTTGCTTCTCATGACATGTTTCATTACTCTGTAAATATGTTTCACAGAATGTTTTCTATCCCAATGACTCAGGCAAGAGACATTGTAGTTGGCACGTGGATGTCACACAAGTGCAGGTTTTTGCCTAAATTACATTTGACTGTGGATACATTTTCTGGGTTTATTTGGCATCTCCTCTTCATGGAGAGACTGCAAGACAAGTTATTCAACATTACATTTGGAACAATTGCTGTAATGGGCCATCCTAGGCCTGAAGACTGGACAATGGACCTGTCTATATATCATCTGCCTTTCAAGAATTTTATGTTCAATGGGGACTCTCACTGAAGCATGAGATTCCTTTTAATTCCACAGGGCAAGCAATTGTGGAAAGAGCACACTTAACCCTTAAATTTCTTTTGCAGAAGCAAACCTCAGGCAGAGGGGTTTCTGGGTCAGATTGTTCCTATGGTTGTTGCAAAAGTTCTGTATATTTTAAATTTTCTGCTTTTTCCTCATTAACAGGGTTCACAACCCAAGTTAAAGTTCATTTCAGGGCAGAAGAGCAACTTCCTCGACCGCTTGAGTGGTAAGGGATCAGTTCTCTTGATCACCTGAGGACAAGGATGCTGCAGTCGCACTGGACAAAGGCGCGGTTTAGATCCTGGCAAGATGGTGTGGATCTCTGCCATCCGACTCCTAGGACTGCTTGAACTGTACTTGGTTCCACGTATTTCTGCTCCGGACAATCAAGGCAATTCTTGGGTGCAACATGCTCAGTATATATTTGATGTTCATGGACAGAATGTTTCTCTTTTATATGAATCATGAGCTCACTGCCTGGTCTTATTGATGATCCAACCTTAATTCTTGCCTCTTTGCAAAGTATTTCAGAACATGGTCAATCTGAACTTCTTTTCCATGCTGTTCCTCCTACTTCTAATATTTCAAAGGTTCAATTTACGCACCACATCTGAGCTTTGTGTTTCTGTTGTATTCATGCAGGGAACTGGAATGCCAAGGTTCCAGGTTTCACTTGATCTGGACAATGTTTTAAAAGAATGCCTCCCTTAATCCCAATGGCCTAGAACATTCCACATTGGCATGGGAATATAGTGGGCACCCAAATCTTATTACAGGTGCGCTCACATTCATATCCAGGCATTATTGCATAAGAACAGGCATAACATTTTGGGTCTGACTTGTCGCCTGGAAAAAACAGTTAATGCTTCTACAAGAATCATGGTAGCTCTGCAGAGTGAAATAGACCAGTTAAAGCAGCTTTCAGTTAAAGCATCGCTAGTTGCTTGCTCATACTTATACTATGTTTTATTGTAATAGATACTCAAAGTATTATTTGCTTCCATAATTTGCAGCTTTCAATTGAGCATATATTAGTTGATTTGAGTGATACCATTATTACCAATAATATTAACACTACCCTATGGGATGGCTTTGCATACTACTAATGCATGGTATTATTTTACTGAAAATTTGTATTTGCCTTATGCTTGTTTTAATCAATGTTGCTTCATTAATTACTGTTTTCACTAAGTGATATCAAGCATCTGTACAATCAATGTCTTTATCTGCTAAGCAATTGTATCAATTCTAATATCATGTGTTCCTTTCTAGAGTAGGTGATTTTTATGGTGAGGCTGATGCACGATATACAGGTTGAGATGACATGGCTGTTGCCCTCCATCAATGACGAGCTTCCATGGACTCAGAAACCATCAGGAGTCTTACTGGCAGCAACTTGCTCATCCAAAATGAAATATAAACGGAGGGAATGTGGGGATTTTGTAGTTTAAAGTTCCATCTTGTGGCTATTAAGGGATACATCACTGGTGTTTAGCATAATCAAGCTATTGTAGTATAAAGATGCATTGTTCTATGATTCTCGTTGTGCGCAGGCGTGGAATGCCTTAAGACTGATAACCACACGACGCCTCTATGGCCAAATTCTTATCTTATGCTAATTTTGCTTGTTTTGCGTGCTTAATAAAAACGTCTGGGGTGAAGAAGGTAGCCATCTTCTTCTTCTTCTTCTCTACCGGTACCTGAATACTAACAAGATAAAGTCTGCAGTGTCTTTTTTCTCAGAGAATTCTCTCATCAACTGTTGCCAGGCAGGCCTGGTAATAGTTCCCTGGCTATTTTCCCACAATGGTCGAGCTCTGTGCATGTTTGAGTACAGAAAGAACAAACTATGCTCTTTGTGATTTATACACAAACTGTTCAGAGATGCCCTGAAGCCTAAAGGATAAAGCTGCTTGCTGAACCACCATGGCTGCCTTACCTTTCCCCAACAGCACTGACTGTGCTCACCACAAAACATGAGCCATCAGTTCTTGAGGGAAGCAGCGGATCTCTGCATGAGCAACATGCTCCTGCTCATGAGCCAGCAAGAAAGATGGGCATTTACCACTGTTTTGGTGGTTCAGCACAGTTTGGTGGATCAAGCCCACAGGTGTTGCGTTGGTGCCCCAGATTCTGTGTCCCACTCTCTTCCAACAGGTGCCCTGTCCAAAGCAGCGCCACAGGGTTCCCTGCCCCACCTCCTCCTCTGAGTGGGTGCCCACCAGAGGAGGCGAGATGCAGAATCTACGGTGCCCACACAACACCTGTGGGTCCAATCTGTCAAACTGTGATAAGTGCCCATTTCTTGTCAGCAAATATGAAGGGGTAGGGGACCATCTGTTTTCTTCCTCAGGAGAAGTCTTACCTGGGTCAAACTGTCATCTGTTTGTGTCACAGAGTATGACCACTCATGAACATACAAGAGGGAGGAAGGGACCCAGTAATGGCAAATATTGCAAAGGGAAATGGCTAGTCGTGGCCAGGACCCTGAAAAGTACCCCAAACTTTTGTGAAGGAAGGAGAGTATACCAGACATAAGAAGTTACATGTTGAGATTTTATCAATTTTACAAAGAAGTAACCTGAGTTCTTTTAAAACATGAAACACTAATATGGATAACATATGAACTTGTGAGAATTTTTTTAAACATGTGAAGAGCCATGTCCTCAAGTTAGAAAAAAGACCTGACTTTTAAAAACAAATTGAAGGAAGTTGATGTATTTCAACGTACCGAGCAAGGTGAAGTACCGCCTCCACAATATTAGAGCCATCTTTAGCACTTGTTTCACAGAACAGAGCACTGTAAGCCTGGGAGAAAAATAAAACACAATGGGAAAGGCTCACAGATCTGCCCATGGATGATTTCCTTCAGTTAAATTATTTAAACTGATTAAAAAATTGAAGAACATCTGAGAATAAGCTAACCTAAGAGAAGAAATAAGTCAAGAGACATGGCTATACTTCCACTGGATCACATGCATATGCTTTGCTGTACCATAAAAGTACCAATAACAAACCATAAAATCCAACAGCACTGTGCTTCTATTAAATTATGTGTGTGTCTATTTCACTTATCTAGATGTATCTATTAGATTGTATAGATATTATGCACAAAAGTATGCATCTGTTAAGTGTGAAATCATGAATCCCTGAATTTTAATCTAACATCCATATTTTAAAGCAAACTATAATCCTTAATCACTTATGACTCAAGTTCTATAAATCCAAGGCATACTTGATACTACCATTTTAATACACTCATCTAATACTACTTCATTCTAGCTAGGATTTTTTTTTGTTTGTGAACTATGGGATTTCTAGCACTCACCATAGCCAGTTTCTCTCCATAGCTTGTTGGTACGCATTTCTGTCCTTGCTCAGAAACCACTTGGCGGAGATCTGATTTGTTTCCCACCATCATGATGGGGATGTTTTCATGTGTTGCATCCTGGAATGATTAAAAGAGATTAGCTAGCTTCCATTTAATAAGCTTGATACTGGAACTTAAGTTATTAGAGTAACAGGAAAAACTAAAACATCCTAAATTTTCCTATCAAAACCTGATAGTGTCAAGTTTCCGTGTGGTTGGGTGTCAGGAGTTAGAATCCCTGCAGCACCTCCCAGGAGACCTAGAGCACAAACGGCCGATGGGCAGGCTGCACAGTCCCAAAGTCCTGCCACAGTACTAAACCTCTTCTGAGTCCTTTTATACCTAGCATTGACAGCACATCACTGTTCTTCATATTATACCTTTGTTCATGACAAAATTAAAGGTAAGTCAGTGTAAGTTTAAATCACATTATCAATGAACATACTGAAGCTAAAGCTTAGTGTATATATGTATCTTATGCTACTGTTTAAAAAACAAAAGTGGCTTCCTAGAAAGAAAACTTGATTAATTCTAGTTCGAAGACAGAATTGTGTTTAATGTTTATTCATGAAAAAAAGGTGTCAGCACAGTGACTGACTGCAACCATTATGTGGTTGTCCTTGCTTCAGAGACAATTTACATTTAAAGCAGTGGTTCCCAACCTTGGGTCCCCAGATATTCTTGGACTAAAACTCCCAGAAGCCTTCACCCCTAGCTGTGCTGGCCAGGATTTCTGGGAGTTGTAGTCCAAGAACATCTGGGGACTCAAGATTGGGAACCACTCATCTAAAGCATCCGCTTGGGGGAGGAGGAACTGTGGTTAGTAGCACAAAACTAAAACCTTCTGTCTTATAAATGTCACTCTTTGGATTCAGCAAACTGACTATAAGTGGGGAGCAACACGAATGGAAAGCATAACAAACTGTACGTGTATCTCAAAAGTTTTATACGGTTAAAATGCTTACCGCAATCATATCCACCCACTCTCGTACATTTAGGAAACTTTTCTCACAGGTAACATCATACAGCAGAAGCACTCCATCCGCTCTTCTGAAATATGATTTAGCAATACTGCGAAATCTGTTAATACCAAAAGTTATGTTAAATGCTACAGTAGGGCTTCTATTTCTCTTATTCTGTTATCTTTGGTCCAATCCACACACAAGTTCAGTTTACCAAACATACAGACCTGTCCTGAATCTATTTACCTTCTTAAGAGATTGTGAAAACACCAGCTCTGAAGAGAAAGCATGATAGGCCTCCCCAGTGAAATCCATTAGCATGCTGGGAAAAATCACTTTTACAGATTCTTGCAGAATGCTCCAGGGACACAGCAATTTGTCATGCTGGCTGGGGGACTCTGGGAGGTGCAGAGATAGAAAAAGCTGGGTACGGGGGAGCTCTTCCAAGCTTTGGTTCAGACCCAGAAACTACTTTTATTGGGAAGCAGCACCATGCTGCTCCGACTATGTGCACGATTTGCCAGCAGATCTATTCTTTCCTTAGAAAACCAAAGACTACTCAAAATAGGTAAGGCCTTTGGAGTCTTGTGGTACAGATTTTCCATTCTGTAAATGGAATATGCTTCATAAATTTGACGACTTGTATAAAGTTACAGGTGCCACATAAACTGCTGTATAAAACATTCCCAGATGAAGTTCTAGTCACCCCAAACATTGTCTTTGTTGCCTTGGTAAAACTCCAGTTTTAATAAACTAAGACCATAGTGCTCTGCATTACATACGTCTGTAGTCAAGCCACTTCCAACTTACAGCATCCCTATGAATGACCTCCAAAATTACATACGTGTAACTAAGTACTTTGGGACACAACACACCTCACTTCTCAGTAAACATGCGCTGCAGGATTGCACTGTAAATAAGTAAGACTGCAGTACCCACAGGGGGATCAGTTCCAAGTACCCACCACCACAGATCCCATTAACAGTGGATAAGCAAAGCAGTTTCGTTGGTATCCATGCATGGTTGACAGAGGGAGTTGTAACCCAGTCTTGACAAGGGACCGGGTTTCCTGCCCTCCTGTTTGCAAGGGAGGTTTCCCTGAAACCAGCAGCTGCTGCCAGCCCATCCCCACAAATACAGCTTCTCAAGTTCACCAAAAGCTGCTTCCCTTGGAGACGTCAGGCCACAAGTGCATTTCCATTAAGCCACCTGTATATGGCATAATTTCTGGTTCCATCTAGTGGCTAGTTTTGGTAATACCCCTTGGGAAAGTGTATTTCTGATTGGTTTGTTTTTTTAATATTTAGTGTTATCAATTTTTTTCAGGCAGTGGATAAGTGAAACTGTGGGTGCTGAGCCCATGGATACAGTGGTCCTACTGTATTTCAAAAACTGCCATAAGAAAAGAGGAGGCTCTAAGAAAAAAACACATTGACTCAATAAAAGAAACTAGGCATTTTCTTTGCAAAGGCCCCAGCAGAAGGATAGGACCTTTTAGAGGGCTGCCACATCTGAAATGACTCAACAACCATTTAAAAATAAAGACATTTTATTTAAAAAAATTTTAAAACATACTAACCGCTCTTGACCTGCTGTGTCCCACAGTTGTAGCACTGTTGGTTCCCCATCAACAATAAGCCTCTTCATTTGAAAGTCAACCCCTTGGAAGAAATTTACAACATCAATTTGAATCATTTAAAGAACTAGATGATGGCAAAGATGTAGCAACACAAGAAAACTATCCAACAAACCAGATTAGAGCAAAAAGGCAGTGAATAACAGATTTATTGAGAATTCAGTGGTCAGTTTTTGCAGTGGTTTTAGACCAGTCAGACACAAAACAACGGCTAAGAGGCAGGTTTCCTTGGAGGAGGATCTCTGCTGCTTATAATTTAAAAGGGGGGAAACTGCAGTCTCTACATGTTTGTCTTCCCTAATTGATAAAGAATCTGTGGCCACCAAGACAACTGGTAATGCCCACCACAGAAGGAAAATACAAGAAACATACCTAGAGTTGCGCTGGTGTTCCCCCGAAATTCATTTTTACAAAGTCTCATAAGGAAGCTGGATTTTCCAACTGCTGCATCCCCAGCAAGGACTATCTTGTATGCCTTTTCTGAGCTTGGGTATCTGGAGTTAGAATCTGTGGAGTCTGACTAAATATGACAAACACACATAGACACATTAGACTGTCAATGTTAACAGCATACTAAGCTCTTCTAGTATATCCTAGTATCATCACCAAGCCACAGTAACTTTCCAAATGATTTCCACGGGTTTAAGGGCTGCACTGCCACACACAATGCAAGGCAATCATACTGAATGGGAATTACTTCTGAATGGCCATGCAGACTCTTGTCCTAGTAAGTGTGCTTAACTGTATCTCAAACTGTGGTCTCTATTGCCTGGCCCAAAAAACCCACATGGTTATTAACATGCCCAACAGAGCTTTATGGTTCTCAGAGAATAACAGAAAAAATATTTTGAAATTGATGGGAACTTCAAAGCACTATATAAATTGTTTGGTTTTTTTTTTTTAATCTGCTGTTCAAAAAGTGAGGAAGTCACTTTTAGGATCCACTTTTAAACTGAAATATTTTGGATCAGAATGTCGTCAGATTGGACATCCGCTCAGGGACTGCACTCCCAAGGGGTTAAGGCCATAATGACTAATTGGCTAATTTTTAAAATCGTTACTTTGTTTTCAGAGATTACAGTATTTCAGCACTTTAAGAGGAAGGGCACAGAAGAAGCCCCCCTGAACAATGTAAGGACTATGGACACATTTGATCATTCTCCCAGGCAATGACAGCAACTTGTTGGCTGATCCTTCTATTCCAGAACCACACTGCATTGCTTCCAACATAAACCAAGAAGCACTTTAATGGAACCATTAAGTACAGCTATGTCAACATGATCTCAGTCAATAGGTAATATGCAAAAGCAAGTCCATATTTGGAAATATATATTTAATATATGCATGCAATATATACATATAGCTAATAGAAGATTTCATTATATGCAGTTTAAAATTGTTTTTTAAGTTATTAAATATTATTCCTTAAAAATTAATTTTGAAATGCACATGAATTCACTGCCCTAAATATATGCACATATACTAATACATACTAGAAGATTTTTAATTATAAAATTTATTTTTATTTCACAAAATATAATTCATTCTGTGAAAGCCACATTCAGTGGTACCTCGCAAGACGAATGCCTCGGGCAACAAAAAACTCGCAAGACAAAAGCATCTTGTGAGTTTTTAGGTGCCCCGCAAGACGAAGATATTTTTGTCTTGAGAGGTATGTTTTCCCATAGGAATGCACTGAGAATTTTAATTAATGCGTCCCTATGGGCCAAAAAAACTCTGAAAAAGTTACTTACCAGGTAGGGAGCTAGGGAAGCACCATCAGAGGACTGGAGGGGATCCCCCACAACCGCGATCGCCACTTTCAGAGGTCCCCCGGCAGTCCTCTGATGGTGCTGGGGAAGTCTTCAGAGGCTTCCGAAACAGGCAATCATGGTTGTGGAGGACCCCCACCAGTCCACCGATGGTGCAGGGGAAGCCTTCGGAGGCTTGCCCAGCACCATCGGAGGACTGGCGGGGTTCCCCCACAACTGCCGGCTTCTGAAGCCTCTGAAGACTTCCCCAGCATCATTTTTAATTTCCCGCCCTTTTCCCCTGCCTTTTTCTGTTCAGAGGCTTGCTGAGCAGCATCGGAGGCAAGCCTCCAAACAGAAAAGGGCAGGGGAAAAGGGCAGGAAATTCAAAATTGGTGCTGGGGAAGTCTTGCCCCACCAGTCCTCTGATGGTGCTTCCCCAGCTCCCTACCTGCTAAGTGACTTTTCAGAGTTTTTTGGACCATAGGAACGCATTAATTAAATTTCAATGCATTCCTCTGGGAAAATGCACCTCGCAAGATGAAAATTTCGCAAGACGACAGGACTCGCAGAACAAATTATTTTTGTCTTGCGAGGCACCACTGTATATTATTTCAGACTATTTTCTTTAAAAATTATTAAATAGAAATCATTCACTAATTCCTTCTTTTATTTAAATATTTATTCAGACTTAATTTAATAAGACAGTACTACAGCAACAGCATCACAGAATCACAGCTCTGTTTCTCAAATGGTTAATAACCCCTAGGCCTAAGTTTCTTAAACAACAGTACTTAAAAACCCTTAAATAAAAAAAACACTTAATCCTCTACAGTAAACAATCAAGGTTTAAGGAAGAGAAACACAACAGAAACACTTGGGAAGAGGATAGTTACTGAAGGTTTCCTCTTCAGATTAACAGTGACAATAAGGCTTGCAGGTTAGCTTTACTCAGCTGCTTCTTTAGATTCAGCAGTAGGCTACAAAATTTCAGTAGCAACCTGCAATGTTTAAAACCATTTTCCTGAGCAGCACTATGAGACACAAAAAGGGCTGTGCCTGCGTATGGCAGGGAATACCTGGGGAGACATGACTGGGATGCATTTCCTTGTTGAAGCTCCAGAGCTGCTTCGGCTGACTGGGTGGGTGGGTTTCCAGTCCAACACTGTACTGGCTTCATCAGGACTATACACTTCTTCATCTCGGATATCAGGGACCTGTGCAGATCACTAAGTGTTAAAACGCCCCATAACAACCTAACTCGGTCTTCTGTCGTGAGGTAAAAAAATGTGGGAACGTGGGGAAAGCGGGCAATTTGAACTTTCAGTTAACCATTGGTCAGTGAAGAGGCTGCTTGTCTGTACCTAGTTCAACCCAGCGGTTAGAGAGTGTTGATACAGAGAGAGACTTTGGACTGCCTGATACTGCCTGGTACTGTACTGTATGTACTGTATTTTTTTGGCTGTTTGTTGTTGTTGTTTTAATTTTTGCTTTTTGGATGTTTGACTTTCCTTTTTAAAGCAGAGAGACTGCCTGTTCTGGGTGAGTACACTGTACTCACCCAGGGTACACTGTACCCTGTACAGGGTTTTTGCAGCTTGGGTTTGGGCTATTTATTTATTTATTTATTTATTTATTTATTTATTTATTTATTTATTTATTTATTTATTTATTTATTTATTTATTTATTTATTTAATATCCTGCCTATCTGGTCGGGTGAGGACCACTCTAGGCGGCTAGGTGGTGGGGGTTATGTTTCTGTGCTCTGGTGGGTCTTATGATGTGGATTTAAAATGTGAAAAGTAGACTGTAATATTAAATTAACATAAATTGTGAAAATTAGACTGTAATTTTAAAATGTAGAATTTATTTATTTATTTATTTATTTTTGCATTCTGTGGCTCCTAGGGTTTGTGTACTGTGACCTCTCTTTGCTGGTCTGTGCTTCCTGACTTGGTGTAAAATTGGAGTTTAGACTCAAGTCTCCCCCCCGCATTGTCTTCTCTTTCTCTCTCTCTATGCTCTCTTTTTGTTGTGAGGGAGTCTGCTGGAATAATGGTTGCTGGATTCTGTGGCTCCTAGGGTTTGTGTACTGTGGTGTGCTGAACATTACCCATGGCTCCAAAGAAAAAGCAGAACAAAGGGAAGAAAAATATCATCTCCATTGAAATGAAAAAGGACATCATCAAAAAGCATGAAGATGGCATGCGTGTGACTGAACTGGCCACTGAAAACAAGATGGCAAAGTCAACCTTCTCCACCATATTAAAGAAGAAAGATGTCTCGAAAGAAACTGATGTGGCAAAAGGAGTTACAATCCTAACAAAGCACAGACCACCCCTGATGGAAGAGGTGGAAAAACTTTTACTGATGTGGATGAATGAGAAATACTGTAGCTGAAAGCATCAGTGAAGCCATGATTTGTGAGAAAGCCAAGAAGCTGCACAATGATTTAATGGAAAGAAACCCTTCTGGAAGTGCAGCGCAAGAAGAAATCAAAGCCAGCAGGGGGTGGTTTCAAAAGTTCCAAAAGAGATGTGGCATCCACAGCATGATAAGACATGGGGAGGCTGCAAGTTCTGACCATGCAGCTGCAGAAGCCTTCAAGTTGGACTTTGTCAAATTCATCAAGGAAGAAGACTACCTCCCCCAGCAAGTCTTCAACTGTGATAAGACTGGGCTGTTCTGGAATAAGATGCCTTATCTCTCTTATGAAGGAGAACCTTCATAACTCAGGAGGAACAGAAAATGCTGGGCCACAAACCTGTGAAGGACAAACCTTTTGCTGTGTGCCAACGCCACTGGCGATCTGAAGATCAAGCTTCTCCTGGTGTACCACTCCCAGACTCCTCACCCATTTCACTGAGAGAAAGTTAACAAGACCACACTGCCTGTCATGTGCAGGGCCAATGCAAGAGCTTGGATGACAAGACAGCTGTTTCTGGAATGGCTCTATGAAGTGTTTGCACCCATTGTCAAGAAATATCTTTCTGACAACCAGCTTCCTGAGAGGTGCCTTCTGCTCATGGACAACGCCCCAGCACACACACCCATCCTTGGTGGATGATCTCGACAAGGAGTATGATTTCATCAGGGTCAAGTTCCTCCCTCCCAACACAACATCTCTTCTGCAGCCCATGGACCAGCAAGTGATTAGCAACTTCAAGAAGCTGTACACAAAGGCATTCTTCACCAGGTGCTTCAATATCACCGAGGAGACATCCTTGACTCAGAAGGAGTTCTGGAAGACACATTTCAATGTCCTCCACTGCGTCAGACTCACTGACAAGGCCTGGCAAGATCTCACAACTCAGACCTTGAACTCAGCCTGGAGGAAAATTGTGGCCAGAATGTGCCACAGACAGTGACACTGAGGTAACCGATTCACAGGTAGTGAGGGACATCATCTCCATGGGTGAAGACATGGGTATGGATGTCAACAAGGAGGATGTAGAGGAGCTGGTTGAAGACCACGAAGAGGAGTTGACCACAGAAGAACTTGCAGAACTGCAAACCGAGCAGCAGAAGGCTCTTGTGGAGGAGCTTTCCACTGAGGAAGAGGAAGGTTAGCAGTGAGGAGATAAGATCCATCTGCAAGAAATTGACTGAGTGCCAGGATTTCATTGAGAGGTACCACACAAACAGGACTGTTACAGGAAGAGTTATGGACATGGTGAACAACAACAGAAAGATTCTGCAGCACAGGATGAAGCAGTCAAAATTGGACAGATTTTTTTTAACCATGATGGAGCCTGCAGCCAAGAGACAGTGACAGGGAACCCCTGGAGAAGATGACCCAAAGGAGGGGACCTCTACCTCGCAGTGATGACCATCTCACCACCTACCTGCCTGTCCTCCAGCCAGAAGTCACTGTGATGTCCTCCACAAGACACCGAAAGCTAAGTGACCTCTCTTTTGTTTTAAAAGGTGTTGGTGGGTGGGTTTAAAAGGTGTTTGGTTTAAAATGTGTTTTGTTTAAAAGTTCCTTGGTTTGGTTTAAAATGTGTTGGTGTAAAATGTGTAGGTTTAAAATGTGTTTTAGACTCCAAACTCTCTTCCCTCATTGTCTTCTCTCTGTGTCTTCTCTCTTTTTGTGCTTAAAAGCACAAACCTTTGTCTGAGGAGTCTGTGTGCCCCAGTGATGACCTTCTTTCTTTCCTCTTTTCCCCATTGTTCCCTCCCTCCCTCCTTTCCTGTCCTTTTTAAACCTAAATCATCTTAGGTTAAAAGACAAAAAATTCTCCCCCTAATGGTAGAGGGCAGATTAACTACTTTTGCATTCGTTCCTATGGGAACGAATGCTTCAACTTACAACCGGCGCCTCTACATACAACCAAAAAACAGCCAGAATGGATTAATTGGGTTTCAGTGAATTTCAATGGGAAATGCTGATTTGACTTACGAACATTTCAACTTACAATCATCTTCTGGGACGGATTATGGTTGTAAATCAAGGCACCACTGTAAATTCAGAACCTACACATCACAATTCCACAACACCAAGAAACATACATTTCTAGTATAGTCTCAGAATCAGTGTTCATTTATTGAGCTGGGCTTGTTTCTTGGATGCCCTTGAAAAGTGATATCAGTTTGTCAGCTTTTAGTTAAGTACAATGGCTGGCTGGTATTACACTGATACAAGGAGGAGCTGAAAGTTAAAGATTCTGTCCCTGAGTCTACATATCACCACAGCCTCCTTCATATGTTATATGAATGAAAAGGACTCCCTATGCAGAAGAGGCCTGTCTCTGACATCACACATCCTCCAGACATGACTCAGAACACTTTTTAAAATGCCATAATCCTGAAACTTACGTCTGTATCAGAAGCGTCGCCTGTTAAGCTTTCCTGTGGACACCGTGACTTTCGAGAAATCTTTTGATGCTTTGATTCGACTTCTGAATCGTATTCATTTGAATCTCTCAGTGTAGACAGGCCGCTGTCAAAGCAACTTTCAGGCAGGCTGTCAACCTCACAATTGGCCCTTTGCATAGGATCACAAAGTGCTAGAGAATCGTCTTCATCAAAATACAACGAATGTGATGACCTGCTTGGAACACATGGAGAAACAATCACTTGTAGCACTGACTATCAAGGGATGCATCCTGGACTTTTCTTGAGGATCTGAAGTAGGAATGGGAATAATTATTTGAGTGCAATAGAATGCTCAGCTGAGTTTTCTCCCCAATGCTTGTAAACATGCTGGCTGAACTCATTTCCCCCATTTCTGAAAATTCTTCCTACAAAGTTTGGTCAATGTCTTTGTCCCATTGAAATTAAATTTGTACATGATATTAAAGTAAGTTGAAGTTAGAATAGACCCATTTAAATCAATGGAACATACATTGTTGTGGAAAGGGTAAAAGAAATCTCTCCGGCAAAATAGGCCTTAAAACTTTACCATTTGAACCAATCTCTGCATAAACCACCTGCTGACCCAATAGTATTATAATAAACAGCCCATACAAATTCAAGGTCTAACACTCATAGTTAATCATCATCTACATTTAAATGACTTCTTCCAAATTTCCAGACACAGTAAAAATGGAAGCATTAAAGACAGCATAACAGCAAATCACTGGAGACTTCATTAATGCTCACAGCCTTTCTGCTAACATGAAAAAAAGGTCCTTCAAATTCAGGACATTAAAAAGGAACAACAAATATGTTTTAATTGAAACGTGCTTTCAAGGGAAGGATATTGCAAAAAACATTGCTTTGAAAGCACAGAGAAAAATGCCTTCCTCAAATTAGGGAAACTGTTGCAATGCCAACCACAAATTTGAATAGAAATACTGGACTCCCATTCTGGAACAATTAATGTAGGAAAAGAGCTGTATTCTGTCCCTCATCTCACTGAGGTCAAATTGAATTTAATTGTTCCTGAGTCGGCTAACAAATGAATGTTGCTTGCTGCTAGATTATCATTAGCTCCACTAGAGAGCAGCATGGGTTAGGCGGCCAATTGGTGCACGTAGAGCTTCTTGGAACTAAATGGAAGTCTAGTGGTGCAAGCTTATGCTCTTTACATCTCTCAGAAAGGCACTGCACACTACCAGTTCTCCTGGATTTAAATGGGGCAACTAATAAAAATGAGTGGTGCTGTATCGGCCCAAGGAACCTACACAGATGAAAGTAGTCTATCTAGGAATGTTTCATATTAACCATTCTAATATTCCAGTACATATTGTACCATTTTTTTTCTAACAATGCAGGTCTGTATTATACCTCTGTATTGCTACCATTGTTGGTTTTTCATTTTGGTGTTATTGTTTTTTAAGTATACATTTAAGAAATCAAATGACCACATTGTAATACTAAATATAGCTGTTTGGTCAGAACTAATTCTCAGTATGAAACAACAACAAAAAAGGTGGTATAGGTATATAGGACAATAAAAAGAGAAGAATATAGATGGAGGAAGAAGAGGGTCCTGTCTATGGTGATGGGGAACACAGTTAATTTGTATTTTGGCTTATGTATTTTAAGTTTATGTTGTAGTTAAAATAAATAAATAAATAAAGAACTAAGTCTCGGCCTACTGTAGCTGAACTTACAAGTCGTGCGTTCTTTGGAAGCTAGATACAGATCCACAGAGAAATCGTCCAGGTGAATGGCAATAGATTAGCAAGGATTTTTGATTCCCAGTTTTTTAATAGAAACAATAAAATGGTTCTGTTCATCTAAATTAGGCTGTCAAAATGACAGAAATAACTAGCAGTGGGCTTCTCTTGAGACTGGACGATAGGATCCATTCACTTTCTGATACTAAAAACAAAGTTCCCTAATTTCTAAACATGCGCAGAGGCACAGTTCTAAATGCATGAGTCTAGTTTAGGTATCTTAGGTTTCCACTAAAAAGAAACCAACCAACCAATCCAAAGAAGATACAACAAACCTGAAGCTTGCAGAGCACTGTTTTGGGATCATAGTTTCTAATGTACTGTTTGAAAAATAAAGAGTACATTACAAGCTGGGATCTTTACCAAGTAAAATGAGAACAGCTTTACCTGTCATACTGAAGATTCTGGAGAGACTGGCCCCCACTAAGCTTAGGACTGCTTCTGGAAAGTGTATTCCCTGGAGAAATATTTGTGAGACGCTGAAAAACATACATGCAGGGAAAAAAATTGTCAGTATAACATGGAACATGGTTTGTGTTATCCTTTTCATTCAACTAATATTATTCCCAGATCCAGACATTTCTTCATTGTTTTATAATATCCTAAGCTATAGTAAGTACTTCACTACCATTTAACTGCACAGGACAGACTCCTATTGGGATTTATATTTGCATAAAAGATATCATGTAAGTCTTGGCACCAAATTGGCCATACCATCAAAGTGTTGGCTGCATCCCTGAGTGTGAGCCCAACTGCCCAACACAGCTAGCACCTCATTAATGGGCAGCAATCTACTACCAAATATGTGATTTCCCTTATGGAAGTATAAATCAATAAGAGGATTCCAACTAGAGATGGAGACGAATATAAATATGGATCAGCTTTATCCACGAAAATAGCCGATTTGTTAAATATCTGTTGATCCTTATTCATCAAATTTTAAGTTCTGACGAATACAAACTGATGAATATTTTCCCGTTTTTATTCGTCCTTCGTAATTTTTTTAAAAACCAAAACTATTTTGCCTTCTGGCCGCTGATCATCTGATTGGCAGCCCGATAGGCAGCCACCCACCCCCACAGCCTACCCCCCACCCTTTCCTCTCCCTACTTTAGCCCCTCCCACCCTCACCGACACCCCCTTACCATAATTGCCACTGCCAAGGTCTCCATCTGGCCTCCGCAGCCACAGTGTGTAAAACGGGAGACTGGCTGGCCCTTGCAAAGATGGTGGCTATGGCTTCATTTAGGTAAGGGGGTGTCGGCGGGTGGTGGTGGCAGCGGGGGTGGGGTGGGGGCAGGGGATGGCTTTTTTAATAACCCGCCACTTCGTTATTTGTCACTTCATGGGGGCAATGTTGTGCTTAGCGAGTCATCAACTTTTGATGACTCATGAAGTGGGACGACTCACCACATCTCTAATTCCAGTCATAAAATCTGCTACAGTGGTCCTTTACTCAGCAATTTAAAATATATATATCTGTCTTGAGTAATTTAAAAATGCTGTTCTGTCTTCCAGTCTATTACATGTACACTCTGGGAGACAGAAGCAAAGGGTTCCTTGGATAATATTTAGGAAGAAATCTTGAACAATTTTGGGACTTCAGGTAGCACCCAGCCGGCATAGATAGCTAGATGATTCTGGGACCTTTTGTAACTTGTAACTTTTCTAGGCCCCTGCATAGGAACCATCAGGCTACAAGCCTAAGCCCACTAAGCAGGAAGAATGTTCTACTGAAGTCTCTGATGTTTCCCTCTGAGTAAACATGCATAGGATGCATTGTCAACTTCCAATGCCATATCCATGTGCTGGGGGAAATAAGCCTCCATAAACTCAATGGAAACTAAGTGGAATTCTGCATATACAGTATAGTGTAAACATGCACAGGACCACGAAGTCAGTTATTTTGGTGGGAATCCTGGACGGTTATGGCTTAGCTTGGCAGGCTAACAGCAAATATTTATATGTGTGTTATGCGCAGTTAAGACTTACAGTGACCCTAAGAGGATTTTCAAAGTATAGAGATGTTCAAGGAAAGGGTTTTTTGGTTGCTAACCCTTAGCAGGCTTCCAAGGTCAGATAGAGATGTGAATTTATGTTTCCTGAGTCTTCACTTTATCAATAGACTGGTTCAGACATGTATACTCTGCACAATAATTTACAAATCCTGGTTATGTGATGTTAGGGCCTACCAGTGATCTGTTGTATATGCTCCAGCTGTTCTCTAGTGCACTTCTTAAACCATCATTGCTGTCATGAAGTTTCCTGTTAGCTGATCTAAAAAAACAAGCCAGGAAAAGCAAACAGTATTCACATTTAATCTGTTGACATTATAAAACCCAGAAGAGAGGAAGGAACTAATCAAGATCGTTCTCGTGTTTGATTCACTCCAATAGCATAATGGTTCAGTAAAAATCTCATTATCAGGAACAATAAGGAAATATATTAACATAACTACCCACTCTGTTTAATCTTTTTCACCTCTAGGGGAATCACTTTAAAGCAGAAAAAATGTAAATATGCATACATACAATCATAAACATAAACACACTAGTATCATTTTAGACTTTTTGTGTGGCTACATCTTCTATTGTCCCATTATGGGAGGGACAGGGTGGATTTGAGTTAAATCATGATTTAAATTTTAAATATTGGATTTATTGGACAATTTAAATTTTAAAAAAAATGTTAATTTAAATCCTGATATAAATTTATTTTTAAAAAGAATGATTTTTATCCACCCTTATGCGGGGAAATGTTCTGTGGCTTTGGGGCCCCATCTTGTTTTATTTAAATATGAAACGCCACTAAAAGGACAATCAAGGCACCAATGACCTGAAAGATCCCAGAAGAGCCTAGATACCATCCCCCTGGGGATGGTATTGGAAGTTACTAAACGGTCAGTGAATTCATACAGAGACACACACATTGAGCTCAATAAGAGTTAATTAAATAGTTAACTCTTTTCCAATAACTCTCCTACCTCTGCCCTGTATAGAGAAAAATCCTTAGAATAATCTCATGATTTCACAGTCAATTTAGCTATTGTCGAAAACATAATATTTTATTATTTTCCTTCTTTTAAAAGTGATTTAATGCCAGTCAATTTGTTCAGAAGTGATTCAGAAGGACAGAGGGTGAGGGATAATCCCACTTTTGCAGTCCCTCTTCCCCCATTGTCATGGGTCGTTAACGGTCATTAACAGTGGTCTTTCTGGTGAGTGTGGTCCTAATCTTTCTGGGGACAGATGAAAGGTCAGCATGATAAATAGGAGACAGGTTGTATCTAAGGCCTCCACACCTGCTGAGTGAGGGATTTTCTATATGCACATGTATTGGCTCCTTTACCCCTCTCTCAAACCACTTATCTTCTGGGTCCAAAATGAGTACATCTTGGTCATCAAATGAGTGTCCTTTGTCCTTCAAATGAAGGAACACTGCTGACTGTGGTCCTGAGCTGTTGCTCCTCCCGTGCTGGGTCATTCTCCTGTTAAGTGTCTGTTTGGTTTCTCCAATGTAGAGCTCCAAGCACTCCTCTTTGCATTGGACCACATATACTATATTGCTCCTGTTGTGTTTTGGTATCCGGTCTTTCGGCTGGATCAGTCTCTGCCTTAGTGTTTCAATGAAACATTTCAACCCGACAAGAAAGAAGTCCAGTTGCCATGACTAAACTTCCAGATAATCAGAGCTGGATGACTGAGAATCTTCACAGATATCCCCTCTATAGAGTTAAAAAGCTTAGGCAGATGATACAACAATCTGGCCAAGGTACTTCATACACCAAACAATTTGATTCAATAGCAAGTTAGAGCACAAGAGAAACCTCACAGCAGCAACAGATACCTGTGTTCTTCCCTGTTATTTTACCTGAGGCAACCATATTTTAAACATTAAAGTTCATTTATTTAAAAAGTGAATTGTTCAGCAGCTTACTGTAGCATTGCTATTTGCCTTTCCAAGCTATCTCTGTCTTCTGTGTATCCTCTGATCATGTCTAGGTCTCTACAAAGCAAAATTAACACAATTATTTTCTTGTAACAGACACTTGTGTATGCACATAATTTACAGAACATTTCCAACAGATAGGACCACTAATGACTCTTACCTTTCTGAACTCAAACTTTGATCGGCAATATCACTTTTCAAGGTATCTAATTCACTCTGAAGGAAAGCTATATTTGTCTGTGCTTCCATAAGTTCTTTTTTAAGTTTCTGGTTTTCCTAAAAAATAAACCAGTAAGATTATGAAGAACAAAAGAACTGGATCCCCCTAGCTCCACTTCAATACTTAAACTACTATATGACATAATCCTAAATCAGGAAACAAACCTCTTCAACTCTACTTTTGTCACAAGCATTTCTATGATGTAATAAGGATTACATTTGGTGGTTTCTTGGCTGAAGTCAGCTGAGGTCTAAAAATGTTTAAGTAATTAATCTGTTGGTCTTAAAGGTGCCATAGGGCATGTCATTTTCTTTCATCTGGAATAGTGTTATATGTGGTGCCTGTTGTTCTTTCTTGCTGCATTTTCTTCAAGCTAAGTCTCATTGATTAAGGAACAGAGTCTACAGGATGGAACAGGATGGAAATACTTGGAACTATTCCAGTGAAAACTAAAAAGAAACAGCTTGAATAGTTACACCCTGTCTCTGTTGGTTCTGTTGTATCTCAGGTTCTGTTGTTAATATGTAAAAGCGATAGGTAAGCAAGCATAAACAAAATACAGTACGCCCAGGTTCAAAAAGAATATCATTTCTTCTCTCCCCAAAATGCTAATCAGACTACCACCCAATTGTGACAGTTTTGAAGAAAATGTCATCATCCTGCAAATTCCTTAACTGTTACAGGCAGCAAAGATACCAGTTATGTTGAGAAAGACAGGCTGTGTCACCATGCTAAATTAAGAAGTTGTAAGATACTGTATTCATACCAAGGTCAGCTCATGAATCTTCATCTTCATTGCCACTAAATCTTCTTTGTGATTAATGCTTTTGGATTGTTCTTCAAGCTGAAATAGTAAAGAAAGTGTGTTTGGTATGATATATATTTGTATATATAGTACATTTGACCAATATACTGTAGTACAGTGGTGCCTCGCTTAGCGATTGCCTCGTTTAACGATGTATTCGCTTAGTGAAGAGTTTGTGGAGTGATTTTGCGCTCCGTTTAACGATGTTTCCTATGGGGAAAATTCGCATAGCGATGTTCGGGACCTTGCCTCGCTTAGCGATGACAGTTTTAGGTCCCCTGTTTCACTTAGCGATGTTCCGTTTTCGCTATTTTTAAAGTGTCTTAAAAAGTTCAAAAATGGTTTTAAATGCTTGGGATCGTTAGTGCACCTTCTAAAACATTTGCAAACTTAATTTGGCTTTGTTCTGACTCTTCGTTAATTTTTGGTGAATTTTCCCCCCCATTGGAAAGCATTGAACTGCAGGTTTGACAGCTGTCAAACTTAGGTTCAATGCATTTCAATGGGGGGAAAAATTCACCAAAAATTAACAAAGAGTCAGAACAAAGCCAAATTAAGTTTGCACACATTTTAGAAGGTGCACTAACGATCCCAAGCATTTAAAACTGTTTTTGAACCTTTTAAGACACACTTAAAATTGCAAAAACGGACATCGCAAAACCATTGGAATGCATTGAATAGGCTTCAATGCATTCCAATGGGGGATACATTGTTTCGCTTAGCGATGTTTCCTATGGCCATTTTCGCTTAAGGACGGTAATCCGTTCCCATTGGAATGGATTAACCGGTTTTCAATGCATTCCTATGGGAAATGGTGTTTCGCTCAGCGATGTTTTCCCATAGCGATGTGTGTGTTTTTTGAACCAATTAACATCGTTAAGTGAGGCACCACTGTATATTTGAGCAATACAGTATATTTGACCAACTCATAATAGTGTGTGGAGATCAGTGGAAAGGAAGGAAATCATGTTTGAAAATGAAAAGTCATTTAGGGGTTCCCCCTTGCCACTAAAAGCCCCTGAGGCAGGATCGAAATAAGACTCTAAAATTTACTAGTCCACAGGAACATCACAGGACCGCTTGCCTATTCCTACAAATGTCAGCCATTTGTAGCATGCCGGTATGCTGAACGACAGAGAACCAATTGTTTTCCAATTTACAGGTCTTCCTCAACTGGTTAGAAAAAGAGGATTGCATGCTTACTACAGGCTACTAGGATATGTGCTTATTTATAAGCCTCCTTAAGTAGCTTTAAGCATCAATCACTGCATGTACTTGATGATAATACATATAGTATTTCTCAAAAAGTTGCATTCTTAACCCAGTGCCATGGTTTTTCAAGAAACTGATGACACTTGGCATCAAAGAAACTTTTGAAGTCTATATGAGTAGCATCTATCAAAGCAAAATAGGGATGCATCCAGAACAAAATCCAGGATCCCAGTCACAAGAATAAACAGACAGGCCTCCAAATGGTTAACTTAGTGCAGAAAAAACTAAATAAACACATTAGCATCTAAAGACCTAAGCCTTCATCAGAGCTGGGGAAAGTTACATTCTTGGACTATAATTACTAGAATCACCCAAAGGATTTTGGCAGTTTTAGTAAAAAAAAAAAAAGTGACTTTTCCCATCTCTAGCCTTCATAAGAACATCAGGACCAGTGCGACAGGTCACCAGACACCCTCTTGTCTTTTCAATCACTTACTTTCAATGTTGCAAGAGACACTATTCCAGGCATGGAAATATCACAGCTATCTAAACAAATGAAGTTCAACTCTTACCTCCAAGTTCTTTTCTCAATTAATCTTTTTATTTACTTCAAACATGGAAGAAGGTTATCAGATAATCAGGCCTTAAGATATGTGTTACAAATACCTGGCCACAGACTCAATGCTACATACCATTTTTAATTTTTTTATAGTCACTTGAAGATCTCCAACTTCTGCTTCATATTGGCGCTTGAGATCATTGAGAGCTTCTTCTGCTTTCTGTTTTTCCTGTAACATTTCACATTTTTGTTAAGTTACCAAGGGCAGACTTGGACAGAACAAGGAAAATATATTTGACAGCTTGATATCTCCCAGGATCCTCCAGACCCCTAGGGCTACTGACCACATTACCAGGAGGACTCTGGGACTGACAATCCAGGTAAATAATATTCCCAAACTCTGGACATAAGCAATTTACTGTACTGTAGGAAGAGCATATCTCTTCTACTTCCTGCATAATCAGAAATATTTGGGGCCCATCTTAAGGCACTGTGTTTAAAATTTTATTTCCAAGAGCTGTAAAACATTGCTAGGCTGTGCAGAACACAAATTACAATCTCACTGTGTCATCAGTCAGTCTGGTGTCAATGAAAACAATGTGCTTGGTCACCATTAAAATTTATAATCAGCACTATCCCACAAGGTAAATATCACAGTGGCCTTGCATTTACATTTGGGGTGTCATACTGTTTCAAAGTATGTACATGCAGAACACAGTACAATAAGTGTAATTTCAGAAAATGATAAGCAGAATAAGTCACCATGAGCCACCCTCTTGATATTTGACTCTATTTGATTTAACAGATGATCATCTTTCTAGGGTGGGCCTTCCCATTCTTCCATCTACAATTTACAGCATTCCTCACCACTGGACCTGCTGGCTGGGGCTGTTGGGAGCTGGCATCTAAAACATCTAGAGGAAACCAGTTTGGAGAAAGATAACCTAGACATTTGATTGTTATTCTTGCAGGGATCAAAAGTCCTCAACACCTAGATCATTTAGCCCACTGGTTCTTAACCTTGGGTTACTCAGGAGTTTTGGACTGCAACTCCCAGAAGCCTCCACCACCAGCTGTGCTGACTGGGGTTTCTGGGAGTTGCAGTTCAAAAGCATCTGAGTAACAAAGGTTAAGAACCACTGATTTAGCCCTTACTTTTCATAAAGCACAATCTCCTCACAAAACTTCACACCAAAACCAAATGATCAGGGATATTTCCAACGTAATCTGTGATCAGAAATGCACGTTTCTGGATTAAATTGCTTTTTGTGTCTCAATAGCTAAGCAAGAATATAACAACCAGTTATGGCCCATTTTAAGTGGTAGAACCAGAATGGTGCTCAATTTACTTTTGCTAATGAACCCATATTTAGGGTTACATAAAATATATGACAATCTTGAAAGCAAGGATTAATCTTACTTAGATATACAGTGGTGCCTCGCACAGCGAGGGTTAATCCGTTCCGGATTAACCCTCGCTGTGTGAAAGCATCGTTGAACAGGGCAGGAAAAGCCATTGGAACGCATTAAACATGGTTTAATACGTTCCAATTGGGCCGAATACTCACCGTTCAGCGATGCTTCCCTATGGCCGGCAGCCATTTTCGCGCCTTCCCCTTGCTTTACGAGGGCACGAAAACACTGCGCGCGGCCATTTTGGGGCTTCCGGCGGCCATTTTGTAGCTGCGGAACAGCTGATCGGCGGGCTAGATAAGCTCCGCCCCTTGTCACTCCCCTTCTCACCATACGGTTTGAGAAACTCCATTTTGTAACACAGATCCTTTTTCACCTTGCAAGATGCTAGACCTCCAGGCAGGATCTCTGAACCCCAGAGATCCTCCCAGCCACATGGGCTGAGGAAAGAAACCTTTGCTTTTACTATTTTTTCCTTTTGTATCAACCTGAAACCTACTGAATGCCTGTTCATGTGAGTTAAATATACAAAACCTTTTTACACTTAAAGATCGCCTCCTGAGTGTTGTTTTTCAAAAGTGCTAGGCTTTGGTGAGGGTGGATAAACAAGGGAACATCCTTAGCTAATTCTACCCTGATGTAGCTGGCCTTCCAATGTGCATTTTATAGGAACTTACACAAGTTCCCAGAACTCTCAAGAGATTTTGTGTCCATTTTAATTCCATTGAAGTTGCTTCCACGACTTTGAGAAAACCAAAATTTTGGATTTATTATAATTCAGTTGCATTTTGTTTTTGTCCATGTATTCCACAGTTCTGTTTATTAAACATTTCAAACCTGGATGGGAGCGTGAGATGATAACAGCATCATCTGCATAAAGCAATAACAGGACATGATGCATCCCCAATTTTGGTGGATGACCCTCCACACTCGCTAGAAAGGGGGCTAGGTCATTCATAAATAAGTTGAATAGGGAGGGAGCAAGAACGCAGCCTTGCTTCATTCCCTTATTGTTTGGAAATTGATTAGTTAACTTACCTTTCCAAGAGGCACGAACTTGACATGTTGTGCCTGAGTTTAAAATTCTTATGAGGGAAAGGAGTCTTTTATCTATGCCCATATTTTCATGTTTTTCCCACAGAAACTCTATCTACCAAACTGAAAGCTGCTTTTAAGTCAAGGAAAACCACATACAATTTAGAATTTTCATGCTTAAGTGTTTTGTTAATAAGATGCAAAAATATTAAGCAGTTATCTACTGTGGCCTTACCTTTCCTGAAACCAGCTTGCTCAGGGCCAAGCAATGCCTGATTATTGATCCATAAATTAAGCTTAATTAACAGATGTTTTGTATAGAGTTTCCCAATTAATGATAATAAACTGATTGGTCTAAAGTTTTCTGGGAGGTGGGGGTCCCCTTTTTCATAAATGGGGGCAAGAATTGCATTGGTCCACAATTTTGGCAAGATCTCAGTATTATCTATAGCTGTGAAAAGGGAAGCAAAATGTTGAGGCCACCAGTCCAGATCGCATTTCAATAATTTCAGTGGGATGGCATCGGGCCGGCTGCATTTCCAGCTCTTAATTGAGTACAGTGGTGCCTCGCTAGATGATGATGATCCGTTCCGCTGAAATCGCTGTTTAGCGAAATCATTGTCTAGCAAAAAGCATTTCCCCATTGGAATGCATTGAAACCTGTTTAATACGTTCCAATGGAGAAGAATCGTCGTTGTCTAGCGAAGATCGGCCATAGGAAAGCTGTTTTGCGAACCGCCGATCAGCGGTTTAAATCGCTGTCTTGCAAAGCTTAGCTGTTACACCTGTTTGCGAGTGCGGAGGGAGCTATCAAAACCGTCGTCTAGCAAAAATCAGTTTGCGAAGCAGGGACCAAACATTGTCCAGCAAAATTCCCCCATAGGAATCACTGTTTTTTTGTCCGGCGGGCCACAAATGGCCCCCGGGCCACATGTTTGAGACCCCTGCTTTAAGGTAATTCAGAAGAACATTATCATTACTTTTGCCTTTCCAACCTGCAATATTCCAAGATAGGATTTTAAATATATTCTTTTGCTAAGGATTTGGTGGGAAAATGTTCAGTCAATTACCAGTTTTGGGGACAGCAGATACGTCTGGATTTGGTACCAGTTGGAGAGGCATAGGTACATTTCGAAAATCAGAACCATCCACAGCTGGGCCTCTTGAGGGGGTCTCTGCTTCTCCTTTATTATCAGAGGTGGAATGATGATGAATTAGTGCTCGGGTTAAGTGTTGGTTTGGATCAAGAGATGTTTGAGGTACAGTAGTCAAAGACAGGAGTTCTGCAGGTGGCATAGGAACAGCCCCAATGATTTTGTTGTCGGGGGGGGGGGTGGATTGGAGATAGGATGTATATTTCCATGTTGCCAATTAGATTGAGACCTCACTTTGTCCAAACTGATGATGATCTTTATCTGCTCCTCCCTGGGCAGCAGTTTGAAAGCAGTGGTGGCTTCCGACACGGGTTCATCTCTGTTTATGTCCAACTGCACTAATAGGTCTTCATCTGGGGCTTCAGTTGCATCCTTGCCATGTCCCTCCTGAACATGGGTTTTGTAGAAATTGAGAGAACTTTTAGGATCATGTTACAGGTTAGGCACCTCCTTCTTCCTTCAGTCTTGAAGTTCACCCACCTAATGCTTTAGTCATTGGATTTGGAACAGTTGAGATTCTCCTTAGTTTGTCAAGGGAGTTTTCAAGGTACTTTGTCAGCATCTTGAGTTTTTCCAGGGTGTCAGTCTCACAGTCCTGGGTCATCCAGCTGGTTGATGATAAGCTTCAGTCTGCCTCTCAGATGGGGAGAGCCTTGGGCATGAGCCAATTTGTACTGACGTATTCTGCGAGGGAGTGGACTGTGCTGGAAATTCCCCCAGGGCATGCTTAGGGTGGTTTGAGTCTGCTTCCATTTCAGAGAAAACTCTTTTAGTTGTTATAGAAAAGGTTCTAAACAGCATAAGAGGAATTGTTGGTTTACAAAATTCCATCCGAAGCCTTATCTTGAAGCGTGAGGTTGGTAAGCTTACAATATTTTTCAGATCTATTTGGCTCACTTCAGTTCGTAGAAATTTATTTAGAGAGACAAGAACCTTCTGTCTGTTTGTCCATTTTCCTTTGTTTATGTGATTGTCCATGACTTCTAAGATCATATGAGTCACTAGAAGACACCGTGAGGTGGGTGCACCGGCTGGACTCACCTTTGAAGGCTTTCCAACTCTTCTGTCTCCACCTAGGTTAAACCTCTTGCTTTTCTCCCAAATCAGATATGGAGGGTGTGAATGATGATATAGGGGTTCTTTTCCCTTTTTGGTTGGAGACTTCTGGTGAGTATCAAGCTGATCAGTGATATGCTGGAGCTTCTGGAAAACAGCCAGGACTGTCTTTCCCGTTATAACACAATGTTCCCCCAACTATTCTGTTAGCTGTGTCAATAGCCGATGGTCAGCCACCCCCACGTATTCCGGGGCCATGGTATTTTGCTCACCTCCTCCTGGGGTTCCTGAGGTTTCCCTGACTGCAGGGATTGAGTTTTGATCCAAAGCCAACATGGTTACCTTTGATTCAGGGAGAGGGGGGTAGCTCCTCCAATACACCCTTATTCTCATTGTTTTCTTGAAGATTTGCTACCAGTACTGAAAATCTATTCGATGAAGCATTTTTAGCTAAATCACTTACAGTTTCAGATATGGTAAAGGCCATTACTTGATCCAACTGCAGTTGTTTAGTGACCTTGGCAGAAGAATTTGAAGGAGTTCTTTGGCATTTCTTTTTTCCTCCCCATAATGTTCACTCTCCCGACACCGGACTTCAACACTATCCACGGCAAGCCAAATTATGTGAACTCAAAACAAAATAAAAAGCCCAAGAAGCCCTTATCTCAATGGTCCGGAGTTAAGTAAAATAGATAGAGATTTAAAAAGTAAAATATTATGGAGGTTAAAATGAAAATAAAACAAGATAAAGGGTAAAAGGGAGAGAGACAGGGCAGGCTGTCATCGGCTGGCAGCCATCTTTTCTTCCAAAAAGAAACCACTTCTAAAACAGTAGTGGAAGAAGCAGTGGCACTTTACCTCCTTTTTGATTTTATGCTCTGCAGCTTGTATACGTTGGTCCATCTCCTCTTCTAGTTCACCAAGCTGCATTGCTGCTTTATCTTGTGCTCTAAAGCATAAACATCCAGATAAAACAATCAACAGAATTTCAAGGAGCCCAAACCTAAACAATACTGCTTCAGAACAAGGAAGAGTAAATATATACAAGAATAAGACCAATTATGAAAATGTCCAGCACATTCCAGCAGTCACATGTGGCCTGGATGCCATGCTGCTCTAATCATACTGAACCACCTTTAATAAACAGTCTATAAACATAAATTATTTCCTTTCTTCCTGTAAGTTTTGCTTTGCTTTTTAAGGTACAACTATGAGCTGCCAGGCATTTCATGATAGCCAAATATAAAAACTTCAACAGTCATGATGCCATAACTAAGGAATATGATAGCAGATAAAGTTGAGCACAACATGCAACCATGACACAAAAGTAATACTTTGCACTGCCTTCCTGGTCATAAGCATTGCATTCAGTATGGACTGGCACCACAAAGAATACTAGCTTTGACTACAGAGAGATGCCAGGTAGGAACAAGACTTTCATAGTTACTTATAAGAAAAAACACACACACACACACACACACACACACACACACACACACACACACACACACACACACACACACACACACACACACACACACACACACACACACACACACACACACACACACACACACACAAAGCTGAGTTTATTTGGAGTTGTTTTGTTGATTTCCTGAACACAGCTTCACACAAATGATCTACATTAACTAAAGAGAGGACATTTTTTATGTATCCCTCTTTCATTTAACCTTTCTTTCTTCACCCTTTGTATGTATAATCTTTCTTTTGCTTCTTACACATAACTTTTCTTTCACCTTTTTGTATGTTAAATAGCAAGATAATTTCCCATGCAATACAGTGGGGTCTTGACTTAAGAACTGCTCGAGTTAAGAACATTTTGACTTAAGAACCGCTCTCATAGGAAAATATTGACTTGACTTACATACTTAGATTTGAGTTAAGAACTGAAAAAAAACCACGTGGGAGGCAGGGAAAGTGCAAAATTTGAACTTTCAGTTAACTGTTGGCCAGTGAAAAGGGTGCCTGTCTGCTTCCTCACTCCTCCCAGCGTTTAGAGTGGATTGGGAGACAGTCTTCAGACTGCCTGGTACTGCCTGGACTGTATTTTGCCTGCCTTCCCTGAACCTTTCTTGACCTAAGAAAAAAAGAAACAAAATATCCCCCTCTAGTGGTTGAAGGCGGAATAGCAGCTTCCCATTAGTTTCTATGGACGGAAAAGAGCAGATACGGATCAAATGGTTTTCAATGCATTCCTATGGGAAATGCAGATTTGACCTGAGAACTTTTTGACTTGAGAACCGCCTTCCAATACGGATTAAGTTCTCAAGTCAAGACCCCACTGTAGTGTTACAGGCCCTATATTGCAAAGATTTTGTGGTGTCATCACCCACTCAAAACACGCAGGCAGGGCAGGGTAGGAAAATGTTAATCTGTAGAAAGGCCTAGAACCCACTAAGGAGTGGTCTTTTGTTTCAATTGTGCTTGTGGGTGGGATTATGGTATACTGCTGAATGACTTCCTAGTGACCTCCATCTTGCTATGCTTCCTGTCTACTTGCCTGATTCTGTGCCCCCATCTTAGAACCTTTAATTTTTGCCTTTTAGATTGATCTTTTGGGGGGGATTTCTCCCATTTCTTTTTTTCCTTTTTTCTCTCTCTTTTATTTTTGCTGTGCCTTGACCACTAGATTTGAGAAGAGAAGGCATCAGGTGGTAGCAAGGACGGAAATCTCCCATATTCTAATACTTGTGGTTTTAGCGGGAAGACAACTTTAATCATATTTTCACTTTTATTTGCTTACTGGCTTTTCTTGTTTTTTGGGAGAGAAGACTTTGTGTATGTGTTTTACTTTGCTATTTTTCTCCACATATGGGTGTGTGAGGGGTTTGACTGATTTTTAAAAAATATCATTTGGTTAATTTACTGTGTATTTATTCTTGGGGGCTTGGGGACTGTTTTGTTGGTTTCTGTGAAGTATGTGGGAGAGGGGGATGGACCTTTTATCTAGTTGTGCCAGTGTGACATTGGGCTATGCGAATATGATAATATAAACTAATACATTCATAGGTATTATGACGATTTGTTCTACATTGTGGACTGTCGCCTGCCTTTGGAATAGATTGATTCCTTGATGCCTTGTCTCTGTGCTTTTTTGGAATACAATAGGTTTTTTTTTAAAGCATTTCATACGGCTTAATGTGCACTACTTGCAAGGAAATATAAATAGGGAACCTGAGATAGAATAACCTGAAAGAGGCTTCCCTCTCCATGTTAAATGAAAGGATCAGTATGCTAAAAACACAAAATGGAAAGAAAATGAAAGAAGAAACTGAAAAAACAACCCAAAAGAAATACAAACTTTCCACATCCCTAATTTCAGAAGTGCCTTGAAAGTATTGCAATCCTTTTTTGTAAAAATGATGAGTGTATCTACACTACACAGTTACAGCATTTTGATACCATTTTAACTGACAGGAATCCATCCTGGAGCACCTGTAATTACACGCATGCAGTACAGCTCTGTAGCAGAAAATTGTAACTACTTCACCAAACTACAGATTTTTTTTTAATTTAAAATATTTCTATCCCGCCTTTCTCCTTAAAAGGACCAATTCCAAGTCACAACCAGAGTAGGCCCATTGAAACTGATGGATTCAAGCAATATGTGAAGCAATAGCATTTTAGCCAAGAACTATAGCAGAAATGCAATATTTCTGGAATTTTGGGGCTATAATTTATTATTTTTTTAAAGCACTTTTACAGGTCCAGCATAATCCTCATCAAATTAGAGTGGAACTAGATGCAAGAATACTAACAATTGCTAACAGTGACAGCATGTAAATTTAAGCAACAACAATATACTGGAGATAATAATGGTTTAATTGAAACATGTGAAAAAGTGACTTTACCTTTTTACAGCTATGGCTAAGTTTTCCATCTCTGTACTCTGAAGCTTGATCTCACGAATAAAGTTTTTAATAACATGTTCATAAGGCTGAATTAATCGTGGTTCCACTATATTGATGTTCTGATACAGAGTGCTGACCTGCTCTTGCCTAGAAGACAAAAATATATACAATTAAATAGATTTTCACTTTACTCCCAGGCAATAGTTTAGATCTTACTCAGAGTTAGTCAGAGAAAAGAAGAAACTGTTGTATGTTTATTTAGATTTTAAAAGCTAGCCTTTATTTTCTTTTTTGCCTTAACCATAATTAATTATAATGTAAACAGTAATTTTAGGAAAGCTGTTAAAATGTAATGTTTTTGACATCAGCTTGACTCAGGAAATACCCAGATATTGTCAAAATACTAATACATATCTTAAGCATAAAAGGGAAACAATTTTTGGAAGTTACTCTGGAATGATTTCCAACCAACACAGATTATATAATAATGAATGCAAATACTTACATAATTTAAGAAAATAATAATACAAGGGGATAACTCCTGTCTCTTGGTGATTAGGAGAGCAGGGCCTTGATCTTAGCATATGACAACAGGAACTGTCCCAGACCTTTTGCTGCAGGAGGTGGGAGACAAAATCATCCTCCCCCTTCTATGGATCAAGGCTGACTAGATCAGAATTTAAAATTTACTTCAACATTTCCAGTGAGGCAGCATTCCTTAGTGGATACGAAGGCAACAAACTAGCTCAAGGGACACAGGGAACACAATTCGATGCTTTCCAAAGTTAGTGCTGATTCAGGTAAGTACAGTGTCACCTCGGAAAATTTAAATAAAAATTAAAATACACGAAGAGAAGGATAGTTCCAGTGAAAATTGCAAGTCTCAAAGATGTGGTAGTCATGTTAGTCTGTGCAAGTATACCAGGCAAAATCCAAATGAAAATAAAATTTAAAAAGACAAAAAACCTTTTGGTACCTTAAAGACTGTTATATTTTAATGTGAGTTTTTGTGAACGAGTCCACTTCTTCAGACATATAGAGTACAACAATGGGTCTTCACAACTCTCTGCCTCTGCCCTGTTTACTCCTGCAACAAAATACAGTGGTGCCTCGCATAACGTTTTTAATTGGTTCCAAAAAAAAAACCTTATGCGAAAAAAACTTTATGCGAAACACCATTTCCCATAGAGATGCATTGGAAACCGGTTAATCCGTTCCAATAGGCACGGATTGCCGTCCTTAAGCGAAAAAACCCATAGGAAACATCGTTAAACGATACAATGTATCCTCCATTGGAATGTATTGTAGCTGACTCAATAGGTTTCAATGGCTTTGCGAAGTCAATTTTTGCAAAATTAAGTGTGTCATAAAAGGGTCAAAAATGGTTTTAAATGCTTGGATTAGCTTCTGCACCCTCTAAAACGGATGCAAAAGTTAATTTGGCTTTGATCTGACTTTTCGTTAATTAATGGTGAATTTTTTTCCCCCAACTTTTGACAGCTGTCAAAATCTGACAGCTCCATTAATTCCTATGGGGGAAGAAAAAATTCACAAAAAATTAATGAAGACTCAGCAACTGTTCTAAATTCTTGGGTTCGTTAGAGGACCCCCTAAGTTGTGTGCAAACCTGATTTGGCTTTGATCTGAACTTTCGTTAATTTTCTGTAAATTGTTTTCTCCCCCATAGGAAAGCATGGAGCTGTCAGATTTTGACAGGTCCATTGGTTCCTATGGGCCAAAAAACAAAAATTCACAAAAAATTAACGAAACGTCAGATCAAAGCCAAATCAGGTTTGCACATGACTTAAGGGGTCCTCTAACGAATCCAAGCATTTAGAACCGTTTTGGACCCTTCTAAGACACTTTTTAAATTGAAAACAAAAAAAAACGTTAAGCGAAGCAGGGGACCTAAAACAAAAAACGTTAAGCGAAGCATGGTCCCAAAAACGCTATGCGAAAATCGCCCATAGGGAAAAACGTTATACGAAGCACAATCTGCCTCTGAAAAAATAAACGTTAAGCGAAAAAAACGTTAAACGAAGCAAACGTTAAGCGAGGCACCACTGTACTTGTTCATGTTCATCTGGACAGCTACCGCAATTTCATTCATGGAAACTAACAAGGACTGATTTTAAATACAGTACTTCAAATCAAAGCAGCTTTTCCCCACTGTGTAGTTGCATCCTAAAGGTGCACACACAGCAAACACAGGAATGTCTTATTCAGCAAGAAGATACAAATAATCCAACCAACACTTCTAACTCTGAAAAGTCAATGAAATAAATCAGTAGCCATCACAGTTTTGCAGAATTTCTGCTAAACTCCTTCTCACATCTGTGAGAATTCTCATACAGACTGACAGAAAATGTCTCATCTTGAAGGCAAGATGCAAAACTGTGCATGGGCAGCAGAATGGGACAAGTAAGGATCCTTCATATATGGCAGAAATGCAAATTTATTTTAAAAACTGTCCTGGGGTTGTGTAACTAAATTAAATCAAAGAAATACAAACAGGAATTTAAAGTTTAATGCTATTGGCATTCTTGTTGGGAAAGTTAAAGATACTGACTTATGTATGACCTTGAACATGAGTCGAGAATTATGCATGACATTGAACATAGGTAGGGGACATGTAGCCCTCCTGTTTTTACTGGACTGCCATTTCCATCATCATTGCAGAGCCCTAGCTATGGCTCAAGGGCTCTGCAATCTGACATCAGTAGAGCTTTATGGCCCCCCCATCACTGATGTAGAAACTTGAAGTGACACAATAAGGAAAAGTGGGTGACTAGCAAGTTGAGCCAACGGAGTACAGCTTTCTGGCAGAAAACACAGAGACACACACACACCAGATTATATGCTTATAGAGGAACAAAATGTTAAATGCCCCTCCTGTAAGATCTTCCAGAGGCAACTCTCTTCCATTAAAGATTTTACGTTATGCAAAAAGTGTTCTCCTGAGTTGTTAAGAATATTCCAGGGTACAAATTTAAAAGATGAAAACAGTGGAATCAAATTATCATGAAACAAAAAAGGTAAAGTATGACACAAATTTATTAACAGCTCACATGTAGAGATGGGCATGAATGCAGATTGTCAGATCACGCTGGAGTGTTGTACCAGCACCACAGGTGCCTCACGGTCACATTTCCCACCCCCACTTACCCGCTGGTACATGCTTCGCCCCTCCTCCTCTTCAGCCATTTCACCACTTGCAGTAGGAGCATGGACTTCACTTCTCCACCTCCTCCAGCAGCTGCCCACTCAAAGGCTATCCCTACTGCAGCAATCCCTGCCCTGCCTCCTTGTCTGAATAGGCAGTTGCTGGAGAAGGCAGAGAAGGAAGGACCGCGCTCCTCTCTGGTGAAATGACTAAAGAGGAGGAGGAATGGAGCTCATACTGGCTGGTGAGTGGGAGAATCCATCTGAGGGGAGATGTGGGACAAAATGTGCGGCACCTGTGGTGCCAGTATGATGACCCAGTATAATCTGACAACCCGGATTGTGCCCATCTCTATTCAGCAGTTGCAACCAGACCCAACCCAGTTTTGACTCCTTTTAAAACATCTTTCCAGTAGCATGTTTGACACCAGCAATTAACCATACCAGATCCAGTGGCTAAAGAGTGAAAATTACAACTTTTAATTACATAGGAACATTAGAATGGGAACAAATTTGAGCTTGAGTTTTTCTTCTATTGCAACATCCAATTAAGAGAATTTACACCCACAAGTTCCTTATCTTTCTCCCAAGCTTTAACCCTTGGTCAACTCTATATTTCCCCTTTTCATCATAACCCTTATATTTTCCCCCCTTTTCCTCCCTCAAAACCTCCAGGCTCCTCTCTCTTTTATTCCTCCAGCCCTCTTGCCCTCTCCTCCTTCAGGCTCCAGGATAGGCTGACTACATACACCACCCAGCCAATCACATCAATGGATTGGCCAGGGTTCCCTTCACAGATGTAAGTAAAATAAGCCCATCAACAATTCACAACAGTACTAAATGGCAACATCAAAAACAAACTAGCTATGCTACATTAATTGACACCAGTAACTAGAGACAAAGTCATTGTTTCTATTCAAGCCCAAACAAAGGCTGTATATCTAGAGACTCAAACATTTCGATACCTTTTAATCTAGCAATTTAACAGCTGTAGTTTCACTTTAATGTTCCTTTGTTTTAGATGCA
This sequence comes from Pogona vitticeps, assembly GCF_051106095.1. NCBI lineage: Eukaryota > Metazoa > Chordata > Lepidosauria > Squamata > Agamidae > Pogona > Pogona vitticeps. The sequence continues at coordinate 239,820,782 of NC_135784.1, forward strand.
ACCTGTGGCTTGGCAGCAAAGTGCCCTGGGAGGCTGAAGTGTTCTCCCATCTATGTCATTTCTGACATTAGACCTCTATTCACTTATAATGATCTGTGTCTTATCAAGACACCAAAAAAATCATGACTGAAAAATGGTACCATGTGTTACACTCAATAATGAGTGTGAGAATGAGCCTTGACTGCATGGCTAAAATGGACTGGTCTTCTAAAAGTGCTGCCTGAGTGAAGGTGACCACTATCGTATCTTTCTAGCCACCAAAGGAGCAGGTGGAATGCCCCTCTGTCCACGCTCATTACGGCTAAAATTATTCCAGTAATATGGTGGAACGTCTCAAGCAGATCTGGAGGCTGTAAGGGGGGTTGCAAAAGAAAACCTATGTCACAGGATCACAGGTTCACTTTGTAACCTTGGATCTGACTTGGGATCCACATTTGAGAAGACAGCATCTCTGTGGGATTGTTGAAAAGTTTAGTCTTGTGTTTGTGTCTGCATTGCATGGCTTCCTGGCATGTTTCAGTGTTTGGAATAACTACACACACACACACACACACACACACACAAAAGGAACTATTTGTACAAGTAGCCTTCTTCACACATAGGTAGATATATGCCATTTCTTGGTCCCACATCCCTCCATGCACAGTAGATTACTGGAGATATTAACTTCTTAACTGGCCCTTTAAGAGACACTGAACATCCATACACTAGTAGTAAAGCAATAAGAGTTGGCAGGGTGTTTTGCTCTTCTGTTTTGGTTTGGTTTGTAACATCTCTTCTTGAACACTGGCTCTAGCATTACACTGGCTTTCAAATGGAAGGCAGTCTTATCCAGATCTTAGAAATGTTACCTTTTTGGAATAAAATTCACAGAATCTCATAACAAACCAAGAAAATAGGCATTTTTATGCACAACAATCATGTCTAATTAGTACAGATATGAAACTGAAGCTCCGATATACAGTGCAATGGCTTGCATAAGGTGAATTTGACACTAAGCTGAGGTTTGAAATAGAGACTCATAGCCTAAAAATGAAATTAGATCATGGTGACATTTGGAATTGGTTAAAAAAGCAGACTTCCCTATAATCTCCCACCTGCTACGTATTTGACAGTTTAAGTCACTTCCTGGTCTGATGAAGTTTCAAGTTTCTCCTCCAGAGGAGATTATGGATTTTGTACAAAACAGATTTTGCATTAATAAGGTAGAGGTCAAAACTGCCTATGTCAGGCATAAAATATGCATTTGATGGAAACAAAAAGGAGCAATTGCAGATTAGGATTATGATGTCCTGTCAGGTTGATTTCAGTGACACTTTTCAGGGTTTTCTAAGTCTACAGTACATAGAAATGCACTATACTTCTCTTGGGATCACGTAACTTGCTCAAGACCACATAGGTTGACTCTTCTCCTACAAGTTCAGTGAGCTGGAGCGCCCTGGTGTGGAGCTAGCGGTCAGGAGTTTGTTTCTCTACTGTGCAAGCCATGTTAGCCATTCTGTATTTACAACACAACTCAGCTTCCTGCTCTTGCAGTGCCTAGCTAATAAATAGATCTCCCTGCTCTTCATTCAACCCATGTCCTCAGGAAGTCCTAGAAGTCAGCTTCTGTACTTTATTTTGACAAGGCTACCTTTTGTTCTGCTCTTGAGCACGTCACAGTATCTGTTCTTGGAGGTGTTTCAGCTTCAAAAGATTAAGCAAACAAGAAACCTGAATACAGGAAGGTTGGAAGCTATTGCTTTCCTCAGCTGTGCTTTTTGGTCTGTCCCTGCTTCACTCTGCTTGGAAGAGCTGCTTCTGTCATAAACATATAGAGGTAATTAAAGGAGTTTGTTCAAGTTATTTGATCTCCAAATCACAGTATGATTTCATAATTCCCTCACTGGCTCAATTACAGCTGTCAAGAGAAAGATTCACCAGACTCCAGTGGCCTACATTTATGCAGCACCAGTCAGGTGTGAGACATGAAAAAAAAAATCAAACCACAGACAAGCCAAGCAACACAACCCCCTCAGAGGGGCACCAGCAGTCACAAGCAGGGGATGGGTTCTTTTATGATGTTGAATGACAGCAGGGGTGCTCACTTGAATGCTTAATACAACAGGCCTGCTAGAGATTTAGAATTTAAAAGAGAAGCTAGCAAGCCCTCCTGTCCACAGTCATTCTGAGAACAAAGAAATGTTAAAATCAGAGCTTGGGAAAGATGCTTTTTTAATATTAAAACCCTCAGAATTCCTCAGCTAGCATGACTAGAGGTCAACCTGGATGTGCACTTTGAAGAGTTGCAGATGAACATCGTAAAACAGCTTCCCAGCCTTTTTTGAGTCGCACCCCATTAGATAACAGCAAAGTAACTTGTGACCCCACCACCACGTTTGCACAAAAAGGCATTTTAATGAGGTAAACATTTTAAAAACTTTTTTTCAGAATATAATTCTAACTTACTATATTAATATTAATACATAATTAGCGAGGGGAACTGTAAACCTGCCTCTACCAAATAAAATTTGAGAAGAAGAAAAATGTCAATATACTTTGAGTTTAATTTTGTGGTGTGTGTGGAAACAATCCTCCCTTCATGTTTCCTCCCCTAAAAAAATCCCCACCTCAGTGAAGAGCCCCTCCCCCTGCAAGATAGCTCGATGGTTTAGATTTCTAGCTGTGAAGTCAAAGGTTGGGAGCTCCATTACCCTACTGTACCTCCTCGACAGTGGCTGGACTCAAAGTTCCATAGGAAACCTTCCAGCTCTGCAGTTCTTCGATTTATACCCCTCAAGCCCAAATAAACACCTCTCCCACAGACCTCATGCCCCCATGGTTCCCCTCCCTCACCTTTTTTTTTTTGCCTCCCTTGCCTTCCTCCTCCATGGCTCAGATGGGGCCCAGAGGCATCTCCCTGCCCAGGTCCCCTCTCCCTTCACCACACCATCACTGCACCCAGAAGAGCAAGAGAATCAGTAAGGGAGAAAGCAGCAACAATTTTTCAATCCTGCCTCCATCTCTGGCACCAGCTTTCCTGACCTACCCTGTGCACTCACCTCATTCAGGCCTCTTTGAGTAGGGCTAATGTTTGGTCTACCAATTGTAGTGTTTGCCCTTGTGGCCCCTGCTTGTCTTTCCTTCACAAAGGCCCCCATCACATTTTCTTCTCACTGCCATCAGTGGATTATCTCAATCCACAATATAAATGATGTTTGTCCAAACACTTGACTTGTGAACATAAAGAGAACTTATTCATTGAAGTGAAGCAGATTGAATAATAACAGAAGTTTCTCAGATACACATTATACATAAGCAAATCATCAATAGTCCTCTCAGTACATACTTCTTTTCTCTTGCTATATCATTACCACCTTCTCTACCTATTTTCCTAACCAACTTTATATCTCTCAGTATCTGTTAAGGTAAAGGTTCCTCTTGACATTTAGTCCAGTTGTGTCCGACTCTAGGGCATGGTGCTCATCCCCGTTTCCAAGCCATAGAGCCAGCGTTTGTCTGAAGACAGTTTCCGTGGTCACGTGGCCAGCGTGACTAGACACGGAATGCCATTACCTTTCCACCAAGGTGGTACCCATTTATCTACTCGCATTTTACATGCTTTTGAACTGCTAGGTTGGCAGGAGCTGGGACACACGACGGGAGCTCACTCCGTTCCGTTGATTCGATCTTATCACTGCTGGTCTTCTGATCTTGCAGGACAAAGGCTTCTGCGGTTTAACCCACAACATCACCACGTCCCTTTCAGTATCTGTTAGGTATCCATTATTATCCAATACAAATGTATCCATTCTGAAGGAAATCAACCCTGTGTGCTCACTGGAAGGACAGATACTGAAGCTGAGGTTCCAATACTTTGGCCATCTCATGAGAAGAGAAGACTCCCTGGAAAAGACCCTAATGTTGGGAAAGTGTGAAGGCAAGAGGAGAAGGGGATGACAGAGGACAAGATGGCTGGACAATATCACTGAAGCTACCAACATGAATTTGACCAAACTCGGGAGGCAATGGAAGACAGGAGGGCTTGGCGTGCTCTGAGGTCATGAAGAGTTGGACACAACTTAATGACTAAACAACAAATGTTTGGTCCCAAAGAGCTCACACAATTGTCCTCCAAAGAAGATTGTCCTCCAAAGAGCAGAGAGAAACAAGCAAGAACACTTCTTTCAGAAGGAATAGGAATTATGTGCATGTATAAAAGGAAAATCTGTGCAAAGGAGTACAGAAATAACTAAGAACTCTCGATTGCCTGCCATGACAGTTCATATTAAATTTATCTGTGAGCCAAGAGGGTTAAAATAAAACAGCACTATGTATACCCTATTTAATATAATAAATATAAAAATAACTGCAACTATAAATAACTGTGAAATCCCTCAGAAAATCCTTCATGACCCCCTTGTCACGACCTCTAGGTGGGGATCCCATGTCATAAAGTTTTCAGGCTCTAGTATAAGGATCTTGGGCATGTGTTCATTTCTTAGCTCTGCTCTCCCATATCCATTTGCTACACAGAATGTCAGCTAAAAAGGGGTAACATACATCCACATATCTGCAAACATCAGAAGATGAATCAACATCATAAAATAAAATAAAAATTCATTCAAACAACTGCTGAAATACAAAATATATTTATAAAGCTGAACATGGACTGTGCTGGCTTGTACGATGGACCGTGTTTTGTCTTATTTAGTCAGCATCACCATTTCATCTTTGACAATCATTCCACCTCAAGCAGTGCACAAGAACTGCCATTTGGGAGATTCAAACCACGTCTATGTACTTATGCCAAACAAAGCAACTGCAATTTGCTCTGCCACCCAGTTGTGACGAAGTAGTTGGACTGCATTCAAAGTGCTACGATAAACACTGTATCCATGACACCAAGATAAGGGAGACACATGCTTACACATACTTGCACTGCATGCACTTCATTCCACCACCTACAAGCAGTCTTAAAGCACCATGCCAGGTCCCACCAGTTAATCTGATATGTATTTTCCATTGCAATCACCATCCCAACAAAATTCAACTATGGAGAAACGACCACTTCTCTAAAGGATGAGCATCAGAAAATCCAAGAAAACAGTATTTCCAGGTTTACAGGAAGTCCAAGCTATTTCATTAACTTGCCAAGTTAATTTTGTTTGTGAAATAATCCCAAACCGTCTTAACTAAACAGCAGAGGTGGTGGGAACTGTAGCCAAAAAGATGAGGAGGGTATTGGGTTGAAGAAGTCTGGGCTACAGAAATCTAAATCAAACTGTTCTTGCAACTTCATGTTATCAATAATACAGGCTACAAAGAGCTTTAGTACCAAAACAGAAGAAAAGGCAACTGAGTTTGGGGAAACGATATGCAATACATAGTAAAATCCAAACAGCAGCCATACAAACCACACATAGCTAGCTATCCATGTAGATTTCTGTATTTAAATTTGTCGTGAAACCAATGTTGCCAGTACTGCATACTTTACAGGGCCTAAGTATACCCAACATTAACATCCAAAGTTGGCAATAACCCCTAGACGAACTTGCCACTGTTACAACACATGGGACTGAGTCTGCAGGGATAGGTCCTCACCTGGAATCATAACCAGGATAGAGCAGCACCTTATTATTAGGGACACAAAAAAACAGCAAGCAGAAGGAAATGTTGATCACACACCCACACCTTGTGAAGGCTGCTCCCTTCTGAAGTTGCTCTTCCCTTAAAGTAGATTTTTAATAAAGCTGATTATATATCATTTATTATTTGGACCCAAGAGATTTGTAAAACTACTTTAAGTCTTAGGAAAGAGCTGGGCTTTATAAGGAAGGTTAAGCAAACAATTCGCTATTATATCTTTCCTAGAAGTTTTTACATTATTTGCTATCAATCAAACCCTATAGCATTCAAATAGGCTTACTTCACAGTTAGCACTTTTAGCCTCCTAAATTCTGTTATTTTACCTACCACAGCAGACTTGAGGATCAAAAGATGCATTCAGAAAGAGAAAGGCAGAAGTGGCCTGATACTGCCTGCAGACAAAGAGGGATCTGAGCCTCTTAAGGGTCTTTCACCTTCTTCCCTCAATATTCAACTTTTCTCTTCAAAATGTCTAGCCTTCCTGCTTCTGCAGATATAAAGAGAAAGGCAAATAATAACATACTAGACTCTTAACTCTGCAAGGAGACAACTGGACTACAGAACTAAAAGCCAACAAGCAACTACAGTTTTTTTTTAAACTGTACCAGATAAAACAATTCAATCACCTTCAACTTTTAAACAACATAAATTGTTCTGCATCAATTCACTCTTTGTGTCCTCAGGCCACCTGCATGAAAACAAAGCAGATTATGGTAGCCCCATCCGCAACCCAAGCCTGGAGCTTTAGACTATGCCTCTCACCATCCCTGATGAACCTAGCCATGCCACATGTGCCTGGTGGGACACGTTTGGGCAGTGGCAGGGTTGAGAGGTTTGCTATACAGCCCTCTTAAGTGGAGCCATTTGGAAGTTGTAGTACCAGATCTCTGGAGGCACTAAGCTAGAAAAGACTAGTTTATGGGTGCTGTTTACAGAACATGTGATTACCACCTTGAATAATGATAGCAAACTGGCTTTTTAGACTTCAGGCTTCTTCAATCCATTTCAATGTCCATTTCAATATCCCCCACTGGACATTTCAGTGTCCTCCTGGTAGATAATCTGCACTATGTATTGCACAGAGTGCTGTCCTCTGACAGATGCCCGGCCACAGAGACTGGCGAAATGTTAGGAAGAACAACCTTCAGAACACGGCCAAAAAGCCTGAAAAACCCACAACAACCAATCTGCACTCTCCCATTTCATGTAAGTGGTTCTAAAACTGGGGGGGGGGGGGGGAGCTGATTATAAAAAGTAATTGCTAATGAAGAGAAATGGACCTGGGCTGTTGTAGTTAGGAAAACTTGACAAAATTTGCTGACATGGACAAAGCCAGTTAATTAACACAGGTCGTTATAAGCAGTGCAGCAACCCAATAATCCTTCCCCCACACTTCATTGGAAGTCAACTATAATGTCCATTTCTGCCTGAAAATCCGATGCCTTAATTTTGTTTCCTAATAAGGAAGCATTCTACTGAAAAGACGAGACAGTAAAATCTAGCCTCTCATTCTATGTTTGCCCCAGCAAAACGCAGTAAGGAAGTTTCCCCATAAAAAAGGATTCTGAGGAATGATGACAAGCCTCCTGCAATCAGAAAGCCTGATTTCATAAGAAAGACAGCTGACCATTAGCCAAGGCAGCTAAATTGATTCCACTTTCAGAAACTGCCCCACTTGTGGAATTTATGTACACAGGAAACTGTCTCATATCACATCAGACTATCGGCCCATCTATTTGATAAGCCTCTTCACTAACTGGCACACATTTTCTAAAGCAGAAGTAGAGAAATTCTGAGCATCCAGATGTTGACAATTCTCATTGTCTCACACCACGGACCATGGTGGAAAGGCCTAGTAGTACCTGAAGTCCAACAATATCAGGAGGGACATAGGCTTCCCAGACCTGCTCTGGAGTTTCACAGAGGAGTCCCCTCCCAGGTCAAGGGTTGACTGTCTGCATCCAAACGTATTGTATCTCTAGCATATACACCTTCCAAAAAAGATACAGCTGAAGAGCTACTGCTACAAACATGATGTTGAAGTAACATGAAGCAGTCCTTCCTCTTATTCCTAACTAAAAATAATTCACTCAATAGAATGCATTTTAAATGATCAACTGTAGAAGATATGCAAGAAGATTAAAAATAATTTACTATACATTGTCCAAATTTTCTTTCCTTCCAAAAGAAAGTTTCTTTGGAGCTTTTAATAGAGTAGAGGGTAACCTATGGTCTTTGATGTGGACTCCAAAGCTCTTCACAAACTATATACAGTGGTGCCTCGCTTAGCGATCGCTCCGTTGAGTGATGAAATCGCTTAGCGATGGGGTTTTGGCCATCACCAGAGTGATCGCTTAGCGATGGCCCCTATGGGGAAAAATCGCTTTGCGATGATCGCGGGGAAGCGATCATGGCAAAGCGACCCTTTTTAAACAGCTGATTGGTGGCTCCAAAATGGCCACCGGAAAAACAAAATGGCCGCCCACTGTTTTGCCTCGCTTTAGAGGCACCGAAAATGGCTGCCCCTATGGAGGATCTTCGCATAAGATCAGTTTTTAAGCCCATAGGCTTAAGCCGTGCCCTGACATCGAGATGGTAATGTCTGACAATGGTCGAAGGAGTAGACCATGTCGCTGCACGGCAGATGTGAGGGAGTTCAATCCCATGCTGGAAGGCAATAGATGTTGACAGCGCTCTGGTAGAATGGGCCTTTAAATGTTCAGGAGGTGTTTTGTCTGTTAAATCATACACCAATGAGATCGTTTGGACAATCCATCTAGGAGTACGTTGAGGGCTGTGACATCGACACCTATTTCGATTTCGAAGCGGACTTTGACTTCTCCTTGTGATGGGGAGAAGGAGTCGTGGGGCTGGAAACAAGCATGGGTCGATTTTGGCAATCTGGTCAAGGGTCTGGAGATCGGTGCAGACTCCATAGTGACCAGAGGAGGGTTCAGAGATTTTTCCCAGAGGTAAGGCCTCAATCTTTGTAAACACAGTTTTAGTGCTGGTTTAGTTAGCCTTTTACACTTAGAGCAGGAGTGTGTAGGATGTTGTTCTCCAAGACAGAAAAGGCAACGGTTGTGGCCGTTGGTGAGTGGGATTTTATCTGCACATAGAACACACCATTTGGCCCAGGAGGGGCCATAAAAGAGCGGGGAAAATAGGAGGGGGAAACGGTTGGGGGGATTGGCAAAACACAAGCAGAGAAAAAACTGAAATAAACTCACTGGGAAAACGTCTAATAAAGAAAGATGATTGAAAGGAATTTGAAGCAAATGAACGATGATTCAGTGGGAAGTATTAATTCAATAGATCACTCTAGTCTCTGAAACAGGTCTAGCCAATTCGGTGGGGAAAAAAGGAACTGAGAGGATCAGTGATGGGTGGAGCATGTGCTCCGCGGGGGAACATCCCACTAATAATGTGTCTTTAAGCTCTAGAAACATCTGAGAGGTTCAGCGCAGGCGCAGAACAACCCAATTGTGTGCATTCACAGAGGCCACAAAGAAGAACGGGGCTGGGCAGTCCACTTTGGGTTCCACTCCATCAGACCAAAGCTTTAAGGAAAGTGGCCCCCCAACAACAACATCAAGCTTCCCAATCTTGATATAATACAGGAGTTCTCAAACTCATTCTTCCAGATGGTTTGAACTTTAACTCCCTAAAGCAACATGGTCAATTCAGGGAGTTTAAGTCCAAAATATCTGGAGGGCCAAAAGCTGAGAACCACCAAAGCAACACATTAATAAACTAACATCCCAATGCTACATATCTGAAAAAAAATATACCAGAGTTTGGTGGAACTGAAGCTCTGGTTCTATATTTACTCCATTGGCTGGAGCCTCACTGAGCTTTATGGAGTGAATTTGAATACACAGTGTACAAGCTTGTACTGCTTCTAACAGGCAAGTGTGCTTAGGATGACAGTCAAAGCTGAAACGAAGCAGGTGTTCGTAACTGTCCGGGGCTGGATACAAACCAATTTAGATACAGTTTTAAAATGTGAACAAAAATGAGCTGAAACCTTTTGACTGTTTAACATCTGAAAGATATGGTGGGTCAACAATACAGGCGAGTCAGACATTTAAAAATCTGGCTCCCCAAAATTATCATAAACTTGCATTTGTTTTTGTTCATTTTTCTTTTTCCCAAATATCCAGTCTTTATCAAGAATGGGGAAGGAAGGGTAGGGGCAAGAAACACTAATTCAGAATGTCTTGTGTACACTGATTAAACTCAAAAGCTTTGGGGGGGGGATCACTTCCACAGTGAAGGTGCAGAGGAAAAGACTATTCTAAAGTACTAAGACAACAACTGAAATCTGAGAAGAGCAGTCCTGTTTGTCTTCAAAAACAAAAACAAAGAAAGAGGGACTAAAACCAGAAGCGACGTGGCACCTTGCAGGCTTGCAGTATGAGAGGCATGATAGCATGCACTGATCCATAAAAATAACTATTAAGTAGTTGCTGTCATTATGAGAAATCTAAGGACAGTCCAATTAGACTTGGATAGCAGGATGGTGTTATACAGGAACAGAATGCCTGCTGGAGTGGGTTACAAATGCTATACCGGTTGCAGGGGAGAGAAGAGCCCGGAAAAGCATAAAGCAATGCCCGTGTGACTGTGTGTTCTTGGTGTGCATCAAGTACATGAGACGGTGAACATGGGCACTGACTCATTCCCAGACATGCAGAAGCTCTGCTTCTTGACTTCAGAGGCAGCATCAGTGGCCCAAAAACTAGTGGTTGGGCCAGGCTAGCCCCACAAGGCTAGCACCACACTTCAAATGCCTCCTTTGGCTGTGAAGCCTACAAAGGGTGTGAAGTTATCTCTCCCCAGAGCTGTTGTGAGGATTAAAAAAAGAAGAGGGGGGGGGGGGAGAATCCATGACTGCCTACTTCAGCTCCTTGGAGGAAACAAGGAACAAAAATGTAACAAGTATGTAGCAATGAAAAATACAAACAGATAGATCTGAAGAGGGTGACAAAAATGCCTGATCTCAGGGGCTATGGTGGCTGTCTTGTTCCATATGGGAAGTGCGGGTAGAAATTCAACAGGTGTACCTATGAAAAACATTGGGTTGAATCCTTTCCCTACCACGGGCTTTTAAAGTGGGGAAGAGGCAGCTGTACTCTGCACATGTTCGGATACATTTGCATCACGATCAGATCCTGTTCCAGGATTTCAACCGGAAGCCAGTTTCGGGAACTGGGTCCCAGCTGTGGCATTTTTCACAAGCCCGCTTTTCTCTCTCCCTCTACGGGAAAGATGACGGAGGGGGGGCCTCACCTGGGGATGTAGCCGGCCTCCTCGCCGAGCCGAGCCTCAAACTCCCTCCAAGCCCGGCCCGGTTCCACCGCGGGTGTCCCCGACGGCGCGGCCTCAGGCACCGCGCCGGCAGCGTCCGCCACGTCCATCTCGGCCTCCGGCTCTTCAAGCGACGCCTCCTCTTCGCGCTCGGCCCCCCGCCGCCGCCGCCGCCACCGCCACGGCCGCCGCTGAGGAGACGGAAACCGCTTCTGGAGCGGGCTGGCCCCGCGGAAACCGCGCGCGAACTCCTGGAAAGTGATGGCGCCGTCCCGGTCGGTGTCCAGGCGCTGGAAGATCGCCTCGGCCTCCGCGGGCGAGAGCCGCAGCTCGGCACACAAGGCGCCGAAATCGTCGCGCTCGATCCGGCCCGAGCCGTTCACGTCGCAAGCCACGAAGAGCGAGCGGAGCCGCGACGCCTCGTCCAGGTCTACCGGCCCGGGCTCGGGGGAGTCCATCCCCAGCGGGAGCCGCCTGTGCGACAACGGGCGGCCGAGAGAGGGAGAGAGATCGGGGGGGGGGCTCCAGGGAGGTCGCGGCGGCTCGCCAGGTCCGGCTGAGGGAAAGGAAGAAAGGTGCACCCGGCCGCCTGAGTGGCACCGCCGGGCCAACCTCCCCGGGCCGCTCCCGCCGCCGCCCCTTCCCTGCTCCTCCCTCGGAGCCAAGGAAAGTCCTGCCGGAGTTTCGTGCCGCCGCCGCCGCGTTTGCCCCTCCCGCCCCTTTCCAAAACTGGCGGGGCAGCTTGGAAGTCACCTGCTCGGGACGCGGTCCTGCCCGCTCCGGGAACGCCTCACCAGAGAGAGAGACAGAGAGAGAGAGAGGCGAACGGCAGGAGGGCGGGCAGAAAGCCTCGCCTCAGCCGTGGGAGCAGGTCGAGCTCCACCTCGACGGCCCGGGCCGAGCCCTTCTGACCACGACGACTACTACTACTGCGAAGGGGAGGGCACCGGAGGGAGGAAAAGGCGGCCCGGGGGCGGCAAAGACGCCGGCTTGCTCTCGCATGGACGCCCGGGGGGCTTGCGCCTGCAAGCGGTGCCACCAGGGACTTGGTCCCGTACCGTCGGCAGGCTCAGCAGCGACAGCGGCCTTTCGTAGGAGCTGCTGCCTGGCCCCCTTCTAGGCTGCTGCGCTGGGCGCGCTTCCTCCGCCGGGAGGCTTACTCCCGAGAAAAACCTTCCGCGGCCTGTGCTGAAAACCGACCTCGGGTCGAGTCGAACGTGAGGCCTGGTGCACTGAGCTACCCCCCTGGAAGCCTTACTTGCATTTCTAGGGCTCGCAGGCTATCATGGCTAGTTGAGTGGGTGGGGTGGGGGGTGTTGGCTCCGAAAATAAGTTTACGAGGAGAGGCTAAAGCTCGGGGCTAAGCAAAACAGATCATCCCCTCACTGGACATTCCCTCCCATCAGCTTTAGTCCTCAGAAGTCAGTGGATGGCGAAAATAAAGGGGGGGAGGAACAGGGGGGAAAGGGGCAAATGTGCCAGCCCTCTGGAGACTGATGGATTTAATTCGGTGTGAGCCTCCGTGGACCTCAGTCCCTTTCTTCAGACGCAAGGACGCGCCTGGCATCTGAAGAAATGGATTTTGATCCATGCAAGCTCTTACTGAAATAAATCAGTCTGCCTCGGCATGTGGTGAAAAATAAAGAAGGACGGAAAAGGGGAGGGGTGGAAAGACAAAAGATTGCTGCTCTTGAAAGACTAACATGGCTAGATTACTTCTTTGTAGAGTTTGCGCTGAAGACTTATGGGAGGTGTGGTCACAGGATAGTAGCCATAGGGTCATATGTTGCCCATTCTTACAAACATTGCAAGCTAGAATTTCTATTAAAAATGAGAGCACTGAGGCATTTTTAAGATTAAACACGTTTACAGCATAGTTAGTTGACTACTGTGTATTTCAGAGGCATCTGATAATACCACACATAGCCCACAAAATACCCAGTGTGGTGTATTTGACAGACTTGGGAGGCCTGGGTTCAAATCCTTGCTCAGTCATAGAAGCTCACCGGAAGCATGGAACTGGTAAAACTAGTCCTTAAATATCTAATTTGCCTTGAAAACTCCATCAAAGTCACTATAAATTGGTCCCAATTTGACAGCACAGAACATAAAACCACAAAAGCTTATGGCATATTGGCTGAAATCCAGTAGGAATTTGATGAGCCAGCTCCTCTATGTTCTGTTGATTCAGGTGCAACTTACTACTGGATTTTAGCCCATAAGAGTTGCACCCCAAACAATAGTTACCCCTTTAGAATTCTTACAGATCTCACTCCTTCATTCATATTTTTCTCTTTCTCTGAGTGTAAATGGTTGAATGGAGAATCTTATTTCTTTTACCTTGGACACAAATAATTACTTCAGTGCTTCCTGTACACCCATTCCTGGAAAATCCCTTTAAAGGTGCAAATGCCCTTGCTTGACTAAGGTTGCAATTCTGTCATAATATGCATGCTAATTAAAGCTCACAAGCACAGTGGGACTTGCTTTTAAGTAAGCATCTGTAGTAAGCTAGGTGGATTTTAACTGCCTAGCTTAGCAAATGTTCAAATTGTGCTCCTCTTTTGCATGAAAAATAGATCTGTATTTTAGATGAAATTTTCCTTTTCAATAAGAACAAACATGTTACGCCCAAGGAGCTGCCTTGACTAATTCTCACACTTGAAGTTTTTCTATGCTGCTGTATCTAATATCCTTTAGTTGAATATATTAGGAATAAAATTTGCGACCTCTGTGTGCTTAGCTACATTTGGATTCTTGCCTAGTTTATTGCTAAATAAAGGGAAAAAATGAAAGTATCTCCGTGTTCTTTCTGTCATACAAGAGGTTAATTTATCACAAACTGTTGGCTCTAGTCTAGACTTCTACAAGCTCCTGTGGGTGGTGTCCATAAATTAAACAGTCTGACCTTTCCGCTTGTTGGACAATGTCCTTGTAATAGATCACCTGAGAATCACCTGGGTATTTTTAAAAAACAACTAAAAACTTTGATGTACCGGCAGGCTTTCCCGTTTATTAATTCCTGATCACCCTTCCTTTTTCTTCCTTAGCTTCCTCTCATCTTGTCGTAATTTTTCCTTTGTATGATTTATTTAACCGTATTGTTGTTGTTTATTGTTGTAAGCCGCCTAGAGTAATCTTGGTTGATTAGATAGGCGGGATATAAATAAAATAAATAAAATAAATAAAATAAAATAATCAGGGAAGTGGCCTTTAGTTGTAACACTGGTTTTGTGAGGTTGGGAATCACTAAGAATAAGTGGAGAAAGTACTGTCTTTTCCACCTAGTTTAATATGCTTATGATAAACATATTTTAACACACACTACACATGTGTTAGCATTATGTGCCATTACGTTGGAAATATAGCAATCCTAATAGGGCTTTTAGTGTACTGTAATTAAGATATTTAAGGAGTGATTTTACCAGTCCCCCCCCCCTCCTTCCAGACACACACATTTGAGTTTCCACGGATGACTGGGGTTTAAATCAAGGTCTCCCGGGTGCTCCTCTGTTTCTATTCACTACACCATACTGGGTGTACTCGTATACATTGTATTCTATTTTACTTTTCTAATAAACAGTGGGATTTCAATAATGAGTTGTACTCAACTTCTAAAACTCATTGACGCATTAAAGTCATAACCTGGTCTAATGCTTGTTATTTTTCTATTAATTGCCCTATTAAATCCTATCAGGTCCCTGGGCACTGATAGCAATATGTGAAAGACATCATGGCTAAGCAGAATTTGAATCTTTGTTCAGCAGATATAAATTCAGTATACTTCCACTGTGCCATTCTAAGCCATATGATTCAAATTGGGTAACATTCCAGAACTTATGTTTGAAAAGAATATTAATAAAACATTGTTAAAATAAATTTGTATAGAGTCTGGCCTCCAAACTATGCCGAGCAATCTGGTGTTGATGTAGAAACTGTGAACTTGAACAATTGGTGATTTAGTCCTTTTTCAACATAGATGTCTGATTGTTGGCTTAAGGCTGAGTGGGCCCATCTCACTTTATAATAGCAACAAGTATTGCCAGCCCACTTTTTGGAAGAAAAGGGCACACCTTTATGGATCAGGTGCATTGAGAGACCCAGGCACCTCCCAATGCCACTGTTGCCCATCAGTGGTATTCTGGGGATCAGCACTAGGGATGATAAGCCCTTGGAGACAAGCTGAGCAAATGTTACTCTGTGTCTCCCTGCCACCAGGTAAGAGGTGGTCCTTCAGCTCCTGAGCTAGGCCTGACCATGCCACATGCCCAGGTTTCCTTAAGAGGATCCCTCTACAAAGGTGACAGGTTCATGCCTGCCACCCCAGCACTGCCAGTTCCCCAACTACCAACAAAGTTGTGACAGAAAGTCAGAAAAGGAATGAAATAACCCATTATAGCAGGGGTCTCAAACACACAGCCCGTAGGCCATTTGCAGCCTGGTGGACAATAGTTTGTGGGCCCTGCCTTGCCTCCCCCCACCCGAAGCGCCAAGTGTCCTCTGCTGTCAAGAGTCAAAAAAAGCCTCACCTCACTTGCCACCTGTCTCCCAAGCACCTCTTGCACCCTCCATCTGGAAATACAGCCTGCCAGCCAGCCCGCTTGTCTGCCGGCTGGCAGGCTGCAGTTCCGGATGGAGGGTGCAAGAGGCGCTGTCTTGGGAGACAGCCAGCAAGCTCCCAGCCCTTTTCCCCAAGCGCCCGAGCCACCACCGAGCGATGCCTGAGAGCGGAGCTCGCTCCCGGCCTGTCCTCGAAGAACTCCTCCAAGCCACCAACAGCAAGCAGCTGCCACCGCCTCTTCCAGAGAAGCAGCTCTCTGGCTCTCTTTCTCTCTCAGCACCCCCAGCACCAGCCTGGCCAGCAGTCACCTCAGCGCCCAGCAGTGCCTCCTCCTCCTCCTTGCCCTGCTTCAGCCACCTTGGCTCTGGAGGCTGCCTGGGCTCACCTCACAAAGTTTGCTCCTCTGTCATGGTGGGGGTAGCTGCTGCTGCTGAGTGCACCTTTTTTTGAGGGGGGGGCCTCAGAGGAAGGTTGGTAGACTGCCATGTGTGTATGTGTGCAGGCATGCATGCGCGTGCACCTGTGGGGGCCACCACCCCATTCTATTTAATTTCACAGGTACTGGTGGGGGCTTTTCTCCTTTGGCAAGTTGAATTCTGTGAGGTTTTTTAAAAAAAATTATGTCGTGCCCTCCTCCCCACAGCTAGGCAGTCGCCGGTGCTCCCTCCCTTCTCCGCTTCTTCATCGTGCTGATGCTGCTGGTGGTGGTGAAGAAGGAGTCGGAGGGGGTCATGGCTGGCGACGAGGGCTCTCGCACCCCCTCCTCCTCCTCAGACCCCCAGCCGGGCTAAGGAAACTCCCGGGCGGCTTCCTCCGGCTCTTGCTCCACTTGGCGGAAAATCTGATGCGGCCCAGTTTGAGTATGAGACCCCTACATTATAGCCACCATACTCCTGTCATACCCACCTGGAAGACCTTAACATCCTGCAGACCAATGTGCTGTACATAACCATCAGCAAACAGGGAAGAGGGGGAGGGAAGGCTAGTAAGCCACACACTGGCTGAGGAGCCTCTGGGCTATTGGAATACTGCAAACTACATATGACTCCTTTGAGAATCTTTGGCTGGCACAGAGCTGCAGTGTATGTCAGTTTACTCAGGCTGTGGACAACCTGGTCATTTCATCTGATTCATTTCTGAGTTAGCTTTGTTTTGCACGCACCCGCCCTCACAGTAGCTGGCTAGTTTTTGATTTTGATTTTCAGTGGTGTCCCACTTAATGATTACCTTGTTAAAGACGAATCTGCTTGACGATGAGGTTTTTGCGATGTTGTAATGGGAAAAATTTGCTTTACGATGATCGGTTCCCTGCTTTGGGAACCAATTTTTCGCTTTATGATGATCAGAAAACAGCTGATAGTTGGGTTTCAAAATGGCCACCCGCTGTGCAAAATGGCTCCTCGTTGTTTTCAGGACTTAATTTCACTGTACAGGCACCGGAAAATGGCCGCCATATGGAGGATCTTCACTGGACGATTAGGTATTTAGCCCATTGGAACGCATTAACCAGTTTTTAATGCGTTTCAGTGGTTTTTTTCCCCCACTTGACAACGATTTCACTCTACAGCGATTTTGCTGGAACAGATCAATGTCATCAAGTGAGGCACCACTGTATTTCCAAAAGGGATATTATTAATCTTATATGACAGTGGAAATTCAGGAACCAGCAGAGAGAGAAAAGGAGAAACACACTCCCTCCGTCTTCCCAAAGTAAAATTTACTGTATTGGGAGTTTCTTCACTTTGCTTAGGATGAGGGACTGCTTTCCCCTGGTGGCAAATTTCACTGTTCTATCAGACTGTGGATATCGTCCTTGAGAGGAAAATTAAAAAATAAGGAAGCCTGCACAAGACAACACACAGAATTTAAGCACAAAAAACAGGAAGGAATTAGCCCATTTGAGGGCATCTACCTCATGGCTTCCTGTGAAGGAGAGTAGCATAGTGTCCCATCCTCCAATGAGAGCAGACAGGAGATAACAACTGGTTGCATGGTGGGAGAGTTGATAAAGTTGGAAGGAGGAGAAACTGGGAGGAATAAGGCGGTGGAGATACTCCTAGCAGAGAGCAGACAAGTAAGAAAAGGGGAGGAGCTAGAATTGATGAGATGAGACTATAAAAGATGAGGGTGAGGAGGAAAAGGGGGGAGAAGGTGATGTTGAGAGAGAAGACAAGGGCATTCAGACAGAAGAGTTACAAAGGTATGGAACGATCGAGCTGGTCCATGAGTTCCCGAACCTCAGAACCGGTTGGGGTTTGTTGCCCAACCCCCCTAGTTCAGTAGAGAGGGAGAAGATAAAGTCTAAAGTGGGATGGAGTATGATAGCGGTACCACGATCACAGGACATAGGGAAGAAGGTGACCTACATTGGTACCACCAGCTACCTACCATACTGAAAGGGGAACTTGGTGAAACACCCCTGTTGTGGGACAATCTGTGCAGCTTTGAGCTTCCCGACATGGCCCAAACCCAAACAAGGTCCACATGGGATGACGAAGAAATAAATCCTGGAGGGAGTTCGAATGCGACACATGTTAAGAGTTATAAGTTACTACCTGAGTTGAGTTGTTTGGATCCGTCTTATGTTAACAACCAAGAAGTGAAAAGAAATAAAGAAACCATGTTTATACTGTTATCTTCATCTCTGTCCATTTTTCCTGCTGAAAAGAAGGGTCCATCCCTCTTAGAAAAAGAACCCAGTCACACTCCCTGACTGATGCCTTGGAAGATACCAAGTGTGGCTTTGCAAAGGGAGAGGCAGGGGCTCCCTGCATCTTCAGATGCTCAATTAAGAGCTCTTTGCTTTTAGACTAGGTGGATATAATCCTGAACATTTTATGGGATTGAGCCTCCAGGTGCTGTGATTGCTGGAGGGAGGGATTCCCCATTTTCATATGATAAGCAGCTTTCAGATCCTTTCCCACCTTGACTGTGCTTGCAGGGTCTGGCTTCCCCCTTATGCCCAGGATTGCAACTACAGACTCCTCGCCGCTTCTTGAGGCACTTATGAAAATCAACAGGAACATTTACATGCACAAAATGAATTTGATTGGGGGATCAAGTAATTTTTTTAAAAAAATCCTGCCATGCCAAGTGAAAAAAACTCATTTTCATAGCCAAATAAATTGATTTTACATGTGTGACATTTGCTTGGCAACTT
The DNA here is from genome assembly GCF_051106095.1 of Pogona vitticeps. Classification (NCBI taxonomy): domain Eukaryota; kingdom Metazoa; phylum Chordata; class Lepidosauria; order Squamata; family Agamidae; genus Pogona; species Pogona vitticeps. Next base: position 239,839,441 of record NC_135784.1, read on the forward strand.
TTACATCAATTTAAATAATGCTAGAATGCAGCTCTTACGGCCAGTGTGACTGCAGTAGCAGTTAATTGTTTCCTATCTATCTCAGATTCTTTTTTTTTCTGCCTTTTTTCAGTTAGGGTTCACTTGGGTGTTTTTTTCCCAATGTTAGCAATGGAGTCTGTCAGACGTGGACAGTTAGAGTGATGTGTTCTGTCAGCTATGTCACCAGTCAGTCAGTAATGAAGCTAGTTGACCAGTTAAGCTCAGTGATGTAACAAGTTAACATTTTGACACAATATGTTTGTTTTTAAATCTGTGAAGAACTGTAAGTAAACATCATTTTATTCTTTCTTATTAACAGGCCTCTGAGTGAATGTACAGTATTGAGCAAGTTGAGGTAAATTAACTAATAAGGGGTGGTCTTCTGAGGGAGACTTGAAGCCAATCTACTCTGTAGGTTTCTGACCAAACCATTGTTATTTGTTAATCAGATGAAGGGGGTTTTTTTTGTTATTGTTTAAGCAACACTCAAATTCCTCACACACTCTGATCCAATATGAGCTCTCATTTTTAAGCAGGGGAGGCAGACCAGAGTGAAAACCGCATTACTCCTGTCCACCTGCCTTGAGGCACACTTTTAAATGCTGTGACCAGTCAATGGGAGGCTGCCAAATCTGGCAATTAGCCTCCCATCATCCTTCCCCCTCCCTCCCCCGCATACCTGCAGCCAGAGTTCATGTGGCCACCACCTTTTTCTTTGGGTCCAGCCACTGTGCTTATAAATCTACAGAGCTGCGTAACACTAGTGACTGAAGCTAAGTACAAAATAAATGTTTCCAATTCTACAACTTTGCTAAGAATAGTGACACTAAATCAGACCAAGTTGCAATGATGTGCCCCAGACCTCACATCTCATAGAAAAAGGAAAATGAATCAATATCCCAAGGACATAAGGCAGGGAGCAATAGAATCATTTAGGCTGAAAATGTGGTTACTTTCTGCACTGAAAACAACCCATGTTGTGAGCATGGAAGCAACAGAATGTTTTGTTCTTGTAGGGAAAAGTCCAACTCTGATTTTCCAGGAGTAAAAGCACAACTTAAATTCAGCTTTTCACAGAGCCTGGGAATGTTAAATTTTTGGGCTGGAGTTCCCACAATTGCACGGGCAGGCGATAGTCCAAAATGGATTTTTTTTCTAAGCTCTGCAGAAAATGAGTGTGACCATAGGAACACCTAATTCAGTAACTTGTACTGAGAAAGATTGTTTTCCTCCAGGATGGGTCTTACTTGAAGCAGAGGCAACTTCTAAAATATTCGGGCTCCTTGGGCTGGATGAGTCAGAACTACAGTCTTTAAGAGCCAACTGTCCTGTAAGGCAGATTCTTCAGTTCAAAAAAGTGACTTGATAAGGCATACAGCTCCCCCTTCACTGAGGCCAGTTCTGCAGCATTGTGCAATGTTGTGATGATGTGGCAATTAGCATCATCCAACAGGTATGAAAAGAATGGAGTGTGTGTATGGACAGATATATAGATGCTGACGCATCCACTCATATCTTGGCTTATTCTGAAGATCAAACGTGGCGTCATATAACACGGTCACAGAAGAAGAGGAGTCACTCCGAAAACAGATGGCATTTGCTGTATTATCCAGGCCACCAATTTCAACCTCTGTAGGTTTGGCACCTATGTGGCACCACCCATGCTATTCAAAGAACTGGCACAAAAACACCCAACAAAAGATGATTTATTTTTTACAAGCCATAAGAGTGGGTGTTGAAGGCAGAGCTACTGGCAGAAAAAAGCAAAAGAAGGCTTTGTTCTCAAATGTCTTACGCACTTATTGGGTAAAAAAAAAGAATTATCAGCCTGAATGCAGCTCCAGTTTAATGTGAATTGTTCAAGATTTGTGGTATTTAGCTCCCTTCAGGTATATATAGTATTCTGTTTGAATTCAGGAGTAGAGAGTTGATGTTAGCTAGCAGAAAAAAAAATCCTTGAGCTCATCCTCCAGATCACCATCAAAGAAAACCACAATTTAGTGATATGACCACCTTGACAATCCTTTCAGAAACGATAACATGAATCATCACATGTGGACAATCATGGTACAGCAGACCTAGGCAAAGTGCGGCCCGAGGGCCACATGCAGTCCACAAGCTGCTCCTGTCCGGCCTGCCAGTAGTCGCTCCAGTCCGGTGTTCAAGCACTTGTTCAAGCCCAAGACAGACCGGATTTCTCTCACTGAACAAGTTGAACATCAAAACCATTTATAGCTTTTTGTCTAAAGTTGATCAGTTGCTTATCTTTTATTAAGTAAAGTTGGTTCGGTCCCTGAACACATTTCACATTTTTCATGTGGCCCCCTATAAGAAATTAATTGCCCACCCTTGTGGTACAGATTATTTTGAGGTCTGGTAAGAATTTTAACAATTATATCATAATGCTAATTGCAATGCATGTCCTATATTCAATAAATTCAGACATCCTAGTGTCTGCCTTAAAGCTCCATGTGCCAGGTGATTCTGGAAGCAGTCTTGTGAAGTATGAACAGTCGGCCCAAGCCAAGTAAAGCTATGACCTTTTGAAGATTTGTCTAAGTACTTGTTTCTTTAATTTGATCCTCTTCATCTTTTTAACCTCTATGCACTAAGACTTAAAACAGTAACAGCAATTTGCATTGATTGAGTCATGGGGTATTTTCTGATACCACAACTTTGCAAATTCCAATGTATCTGTCAGAGGTTAGTGACAGAAGCCGCATTGTGGCTAACCAGAAGAGTTTAATATACAATTCCACCCATCCAAAATCGTGGTTTCTTATTCCGAAGTTACGTTCTCTGGTTGTCAACTTACTGACAACCAGAGAATGTAACTTCGGAATCAGATACCACAATTTTGCCTAAAAGTGATGTAGGACATTTTTTTTCATACATGCATAGTAAAGTACTCCAATGGCAAAACATAGTAGATTTGTTGAGACAATTTTTTATAAGTTGTTTTGGACTTGTTAAAGAAATCCATATTTAGCAAGTGGACATATTTATGGATATACAGTAGTTTACAAACATTCAGGTGATAATGTATTACAATATCTACATATGACACAGCACTGAATTGATATAACAATGAAACTGCAGTGCTTATCTGACATGGCACTGAAAGTATAATTTTAAAATCTATTCAGCAAAGAGGCAAGAGATGCTTATTTGAGGGGCATGTTCCCACTGTACTGACATTCTGCACCTCACTAAAGGGTATGGCAGTGAAGCAGAAACATTGCCACTGATGGAGCATTTCTTGTCTCTCTTTTGAACAATTTTTTAAATTGTCCGTTTCTAATTTAGTGCTATGTTTGAGAAGCACTGTAGTTTCAGAAGCTGCAGTAGCCGCCTAGAGTGGTCGAAATGACTAGATAAGCGGGGTATAAATACAATAAATAAATAAATAAATAAATATCAATTCAGCGTTATGCCACTTGCAAAAAAAATTATTTAAAAAAGATGCTTCATTGTCAACATCAACTTAGGACATGTTCATCGCTGCCTGTTTGGACCAATATGGACAAATCACACATGCCAGAAATTGAAAAAATGCAATGTGCATGAAATTGCTATTAAAAAAGACTAGTTCCTGCTAGGTCAACAAAAAGTAAGCAGTATCCATGAAAAAAGACTTGGCTTACTTGCATTCAGTAGTTATTTATGTATTTAAGTGTTTCAACTCCAGTGCAAACTGCAGGGTAAATTGCAGTACAGTCACACCCCAGTCTAGGTTTGGAAGGTAGAAGGGATCTGTGATTGATCATAATGAATGGGAAGGCTTATACTGTAGGGGTCTCTGTAAATGTGTCATTCATCATATTTCATCTAGACCTTTGGTCTAGATGGGCAGGATAGAAATGTAATAAATAAATAAATAAATAAATAAATAAATAAATAAATAAATAAATAAATAAATAAATAAATAAATAAATAAATAAATAAATAAATAAATAAATTTCTTCTGAACCTGATTCATGTTATTACAAAAATCAGGGTAACATTTTCACTAATGTTTAGCAAGTTTATTGAACTTATGTACACAATTAAGATCAGTTGTGTCTCTTCTGGCATTTCTACTACGTATTATATAGATAAAAGCTAAGCTGAAGTAGGTTACTAGATCTTGACCAAGTCAGTAAGTCTTTGTAAAACAATTCTGAAATACCTTGCAGACAAACTGACATCACATATCATTCACATATATATATGTTTGTCAGGTTTATCATTCAGATGAAAACTTAGCTGTTGGGACAGACAGGTCATGGAACACTTCAAGATTTTTATTGATCTTTTTAATAGACTCCAAATCTGGGAGAAAATAGCAACCATATAAATGAAGGATTTTTAATCTGTTGGGAAGAAAAAAACAGAACATTAGTTAAATTAATAAATGCATTTTTACAAAGTCACCCAACAACCACAGATGAGCCCCTTAAAAAAATGAAGGACATACAGTATAAGACACCTTGCAGAGCCCCTGGAGAGACAGAGGGATGCATGTGCATGACGTGAATCAACAATGCCTCTCTCATAAGACCTTTACACTCTGGGAAAACATTTGTTGTGAGACTGATTGTTTTGGTCACTCAGGAAGTAGTTAGGGCCTTGAATGGAAGAACTGTCATGGTCCTTAGTGATTGGGAATATTTTTTTTTTCCTTCATAGGCTGTAATTTGAGCTTCAGAAGATGACAAACCACATTGCTCAAATCTGAGAACAAAGAACCGAGTTCAAAGCAGTTCAGAGCTTCTGAATGTAGAAAAAGAGAGTGGCACAAAACTAATTTGGCTTAAAGTGAAACTCTTCCATATAGTCTTCCAGAAGAAAAAGCAGAAGAAATAAGAGGTGAAGTGACAAGAATCCTACAAAAAGCAAAAACCCCAAACAGCAACATAACAAGAAGGGAGAGAAACACGATCAAGTCCCTAAACTCAGATCCTGACAGCATCATTCTGCCAGCAGACAAAGGCAATGCCACAGTAATCATGCAAACAGAAGAACACAGGGACAAAATCAGGGATCTTCAAGACCCCACCACCTACAGAACACTGAAACGGGACCCAACCAACAAAATCACAAAACAAACATGCTGATAAGGAGTTCCTCCCCACACCCCAACATCCTTCAATGAATCTGCAAGACAGAAGCTCTCCCACCAAGACTGTATGGACTCCCCAAAATCCACAAAGATTCAATCCCACTCAGGCCCATTGTAAGTGCCATTGGCTCCCCGACATATGAATTAGCAAAATACCTAGCCATTCTCTTACAGACCTGCACTGGACAAATCTCATCCTACATCAAATACTCAAGACATTTCATAAACATCAGCACCCTAAATATCAGCACCCTAAAACTCAACCCCATGGAAGACTACACCAAGGTACTGATAAAGAACACTTTGACACTCCTCCAGCAGACAAGGCCCTTTTCCAACACTGCCTAATGACCAGTTACTTTCACTGGGATAATGATTTCTATAAACAGACAGATTGATTGGCCATGGGGAGCCCCCTCAGCCCGATTATAGCGAACTTCTACATGGAACATTTTGAAAAACAGGCCCTGGCTTCAGCACCCTTCGCACCCACAGTCTGGTTCCGATATGTGGATGACACCTTCACAATTTGAAACCATGGTGAAGGAAAACTGGAAGAATTTCTAAACCCCCAAATATTCACCATGGAAAAAGCAATAGAGGGCCAACTCCCTTTCTTAGATGTCATGGTCATACACAAACCTGACCTCCTACTGGGACACAAGGTCTACAGAAAACCCGCCTACACAGACTGGTACGTACACAAACTCCAACCACCACGCATGAGAAAAAAGAAGAAGAATCAAAACACTGGTAAACCATGCAAGTTGGAACTGTGAAGCTCAATTTCTCAGCACTGAACTCAACCATCTGAATTGGGCCCTACAGGCAAATGGCTATTTCAAGAATGAAATCACAAGAGCCACCAAACCAAGAAAACAACACTGAACTGAAGAAGAAAAACAGCCACCCACAAATAAAGTATTTCTGCCATACATCAAAGGGGTCACAGACCATATGGGGAAACTTTTGAAAAAACACAACCTACAAACAGTGTTCAGGCCCACCACAAAGATACAACAAATGTTATGGTCAGCAAAGGACAAAAGGGATCCCCTCACCACTGCAGGAGTATACCGGATATCTTGCAGTTGTGGCCAGGTATATATTGGGACCACAAAATGCAGCATCCACACCAGAATCAATGAAAGACACTGCGGACTAAAACAACCAGAAAAATCGGCAGTAGCTGAACATGCCCTGAAACAAGCTGGACATGAAATCCTATTTCAAAAAACAGAAGTACTGGATAACACCTGCAATCATTATGTTAGACTACACAGGGAAGCCATTAAAATCCACAAACACCAGCAGAGCTTTAACAAAAAAGAAGTCTAAAACTCAACAAAGCCTCAATCCCAGCACTGAAAAATACAGCCTGCAAAAGGTCAGCAAACTCTACCTAGCCACAAGGACCAGTGTTCACTGCACACAAAAGACTAGCCAATGACACCGATCGATCACAATGACAGACCATCTCCCCCCCCTCATCACAACAATACACCCATAACAAACCCTGATCATCATAATCACCCAATCTCCTGAAAAGGACAACAAGGTGATCCCACAGCTACAAATTCTCAGCTATCCCACACACTACACCAGAACAGAGACAGAGTTCTAACTCCTGTCCTCTGAAGATGCCAATCACAGAGACTGGTAAAACATTCAGAAGAAAAACCTTCAGAACACATCCAAACAGCCCAAAAAACCTATAACAACCACAGAGATTGTTTTCTCTGCTTGTGGCTGTCCCCTTGTTGTTATAATTGGTTGGTCTGTTTCAATCCTCTTGACAAGATCTCAAAGGACAAAGAAAAGTATAGAGCAACAAACAGGAGCTAAAAGTATATATATACTTGAAAGGTTAGAGTTTATATTTATCTGAATTCAGAAAACAACCATATAGTAACTGCATTGTCTTATCGTCCTAACTCTTATGTAAATCATAATTTAATCCCTACTAATCTGATGCTTTGTTGCAACCTCCCCGCTCCAAAGTTTAGTGTTTACTGGCAAGTGAGCAACTACATCATTTTTTCCTCCCCTCAGCAAAACAGTGAGACCAATGTCTAGCATATGGAGGCCATGTGCACACTGCAGCTACTTCTGAGGAAAAACATGTGGTTTACAAAAATAAATTCAGTTTGCAACTATTGTCTGAAGAAACTGTGCTTTTTACATGACAAACAGGATGGATTCATATTCCTGATACATTTTACATCTTATGTTCCTGAAATAACAAAGTGACTATCAATCTGAAAAGAGTGATACTGTTACTACAGTATTGCATTTCCACCTCCCAATTCCTCTCAAAATTCCTTCCTCTTCTCCCCCCAAAAAGGATTTTTCTGCATGGCTTCAAAATTTCCAGAAATTTTACATCCTTTGATGCAAAATCCCTTGTGAAGAATTTGGTTTAGGATTGGTGATGTTGCTGCAGAAATATTTCTAAATCAGGGAAATACAGTACCACAAAGCTACTGTAAGTCTTCAGTGCTCTCCAACTGAGAAGAAGCAAAACACCCTTTGAGTTTTGAATTTGGAACTTCTCATTGCTCACTTCTCCCTTTCACTTGGTCAAGTCTTCAATAAAACGTGTAAATAACACTCTTAGAAAATAACATTTAATGTTTCAGTAGATACAAACAATCAGGAAAGGGATACAATTAATATTCTAATACTGTGGCCAGATAATAAAACTAACATGTAACCATTTGTGAAGCAAACAGTGAATTCTTTCTTTCCATAGCCTATTTAACAGATTTGGCAGTCTTACAAGCTATATAGCAGTCTGTGCCTGCTACTAAAAAACAAAACCAACCTGTACATAGTGGAGAACTATTTCTGATCCCGGTTGTTAACAGTTCAAGACATTGGTCCTCAGAACTGATACATGCTTTTGCCACAGCGTCCCTCCCTAGTTTCCAGGAGCTACTGTCTGTGAATGTGTTCTGGCCAGTAGCCAGCACCACAGCAAATCTGTAACCTGGATACTGACAGTTCATAAAGGGGAAAGGAAGAAGCTTGCTTATATTTCTTTCCTAAAAGCAATTGTGTTTATTTAAAGGGGCTTCCTCTTCTCAATAAAGTCCATCATCCAAATTCACTTAGAAAAGAAAGTGTTAAGCCTTTGCAGATCCAGTGACAGATACCCGAGATATTTCTGCCTGAAGAACGCATGCCAACATTTTTCTGGCATATTCAGTCTGCTTCCTCCAGAGGAATTAAACTGCATCCACAACAGAACTACAATGTGATTGTCATCCTACTGCCAAATCTACTGTACTAACGGCAGGTTTTTATATTGGTTATAAAAAGTAATTCCTTGAACCGTCTCAAAGTGGAAAATGCCAGAAATCTGACATGTGCTTCTACAACTGAACAATGTTATGGGTTTTATGTCTGTCCTTGTTCCCAGCCAGTGGTACTAGAACAACAACATGGAATAAAACTTTTAAAAGCCAGGATAGTATTACAGTATGGCTAAAGAATTTGTTAAATGTGGAAGTGGTTAAATAGAATCTGAGCCATTCGTTTACTTCAAAAGAGACCAAAGGTTATTTGAATCTAACTGAAAAGTCAAACAAACAATGAAGGTGAGGAATGCTAATTGCTTGGGAATATACAATAACACTTCACAGTCACTGCTTTAATTTGGACCATGCAAGATCCTGCAGTCAAGCACCCATTGAATCATCTTAATCCAAGTTTGTACAAGCAGGTAACAATTTGGGATCTTTCTTCTTGGGAATAACATCCTTTGTTCATTTGTCTCAGTAACTCAGAGAGGGCCTAACAATGACTAACCTCTTCAAAAATGTTTACAGTTTTGGAGGATAATGGCACATCAAATTACTACATTAGTAGTAGTATTTCACACAAGTACTTATCTGAATAAGACACAGATACTAATAGGATATGATATGGTTTCAAGTTTTGAGCAGTTCAATTTCCAAACCCAATCTTCTCTAGTCAGTAGGTATATATATATCGCCTGTTCCACAAATGCAAACACCTTCTATTTCATATTTCTTCTTTGTTCTGCAGTCACATCTGTCCAATACGAACTTGTTTGCTTTAATTGCAGCCCCCCAACAGTGTTCCAAAAGTTGACAGGCTATCCCTGACATTGATTTTGTCATAAATACCTTCCACTTAAATGTATATATTACTATTTTTCCTTCTATGCCTACAGTTTCTATTGTATGGAGCACTCAAGTCAAACATGCTCTTTCTCAAGATAATAAGTTATTTGCTTAGCTATATATGCGTCAACATTCATACCTGAACTTTAGCACTAAAGAAACACCATGTGTCCTTCATGAATTGGTTTAATTTGCTTTTAAAATAAAATAAATGTATGTTGTGGTACCAACTTTCATTAATTACAGGCTTGGTAGATAAAGTAGATGAACGACTGTTTCTGCTAAATCAAGTCTCAGTAAGTTCCACTGGATGATCTGGAGAGCTGTCACAGAAGGCAAAGAAAGTTTACCTTGTCCCCTTTCTCTATCCCATGTACAGCCCCAAACACTCTTGAAGAAACAAGTTTTATTGATGATCAAGTTAATTCAATCTTCAAGCTCTGAATGCTATGTAAATTTCAATGTTAACAATTTTGTATCTTCCAAAAACTCACTTTTTGCAGTTTCTACATAGTTTTAAAACTGCTTCCGGGGAGATATCTTTGCAGAAACTAAGTTTCACAAACTCCAGGGTTCGGAAGCAGAAGCTGGCCAGCAAGCAAACCCTGAAATCACAGAACAAGATACCAATCAAGTCCAGCTTTTGCCCTAAATTTTGGCAGTCACCTCTCAGCGTGGGCATAAACACAGCATGTTTAAGTTATCAAAAGTTACCTTTTCTTTTTCTGATAGGTAAAGTGGCAAGGAGAAGCAGAGATGAGACAGATATTTCATACTTGGAGTACAATAGGACTAAGCCATATTTTAGATAGGTAGATTGCACAATAGGTGATACGGTGGATCAGAAACAAAAATCATTGATGTGACATGGGCTACATCTCAGTTTTTCCCCTCTTATGGTTTCATGCTCCAGCAACACTGAGTAGTAGATGCTAGGCTGTTCAGGTGAGTAGGGCACGGCCTCCCCACCTCATGCTTACAAAAGGAGAGAGGCTACACACTCCTTCCTCAGTTGAAGCCTTCTTGTGTGAATGTAAGACTAACTTGAATTCAGTTAAGTGCTGAAAGTTAAGCAGCTGTATTGCAGTGTCATTGCAAGAGAGGGAGAAGGGAATTAACTAGTCCCCCTTACTGTTGACTTTGGCTTCTCTTGCATTGGCCACCCTGTCCTACCAGTCCTGACTGACATATACCACTGGTATTTAGGTTGCTTCTCTCTTGTCACTTTCTTTGTAGAGTTCAAGTTAAAAGCTTACGTGGATACGTCTGCCATGAGTAATGTCTCTGCCCAAGAAGCCTACCATTTGCTTAAGCTAAGCACACACCCTCTCCAGGTGATAGCTCTAGGTCTGAGTGGGACCTGCCCCTGGGCCAAGTTGCTTTCAGAGGAGTGTTGTCATGGGCTTATAGGGCAATGGAGATGAAGCAGGAGGATCCAGGGCAAAGAAGGAAGAGCTGTGGTGTCCTGGACTATTTTGGACATCAGAGCACATTTAAATATTCTCTTTCCTTCCCAACATTTTACATAGTAGCCGATGAGGTGGATTAACAGACTAAGGAATGCCAACAAATTCACAAGATGGAGCTTTTCCTCTTCTGTGCTCCAGCCACTCCCATGTCTGTTGTCCATGCCAACCTCCAGTAAGTTAGGAAGTAACTCTTCGAAGCTACCACCTGCAACAAAGGTTCATGGGTTTAGATCTTGCCTGTTATTTTAAAGGGGAAACTATCAAGGGCGCAAATGACACTCATAAGGCTAGGAAACATTCCGTCTTGTGTGGTTTATATCTGAACTGCACTCTGAGTTGTTCTTTTGCATATTCAGCACCTGTGTCCGTCAAGCATGCATGACCAACAAAAACAATGAGACTAAACCACAATGAATGAAGCAGTTATTACTAGGACACACACAATGAACCATCTTCTCAACGTCATACTGTCCTTCATTCTGACTGTAGGAGTGAATAGGATAACTTGACAATAGGTGGATTATATACATAAATAGACAATAAGATTTTAACCATTAGATGCCCAGATGTCACACACACCCATCTTAGGACCTTGGAGTGCCACATGCACATCTAATTATGCCAGAAACAGTTTTTTCTTATTAAAAACAATCTTTTCAAAAAAAAAAAAAACCTGGAAAAGCCCTCTTGTATACATTTTTTAAATTTAATTTTTGTGTGTGTGCTGGGAGAAGGGGTCTGGGAAGCCCTCAAAACATGGCAAACATATTCCCCCATTCCCCCTAGAGGACACAGGGAGACTTTTGAGCAAAAAAAAAAATATTGTAAAACTTTTAAAAAGTCTGGCACATATGGGAGGGCCAGGCCACAGGCCACATGGTACACACCTCTGCTCTGTAAGCTTGAGAGGGGCAGAACAAGATGGGAGAAAGCTCAGAGGGAGTTCAGGTGTATTTTGCCTGTTACATAACCACCCAAAGAAATGGAGAATAAATTTCATGCAGCTGTGTTGTTTCATATCACTGCACTGCTTATGTACACATTTTTCCCCATGGAATAAACACACCATTCTTGGTTGTTCTCATTTTGAATAAGATTAATATAAATATCACTTTGGCATCTGAAGATGGGGGATACTCTACAGATGCTATTTGCCATGGCTGCAATTTCAATATTTGCACATGTAAAGGTTTCAAATACCATAAAAGACATGGATATTTGAACAAACATAAGAGAAACCTACAGCATGGGAACTCTATGAAGACATGTGAAGAATTTCCAATATATTGATGATGCTTTAAAGCCAGTTAAGTGTGGTTCCCTTTTCTCCAAAATACAGTCAAATGAGGAAAAAGTCTAACAGAAGACAGAGCTGGCCCCACTATTCAATAGAGTAAGGAAGTCACCTGAGATGGCAAATCACAGAATCATAGAAAAGTGAAGTTGGAAGGGGCCTTCAAGGCCATCAAGTCCAAACTCCTGCTCAATGCAGGAATACAATCAAAGCATACCCTGTTTCCCCCAAAAATAAGACCTAGTATGATTTTTCAGGATGGTAGTAATATAAGCCCTCCCCCCAAAAGAAGTCCCAGTTAAGTGAAAACCCGCCCTCCACCATTGTGCAGCACTGTGCAGCAACCAGAAGATGATGACATGACTGTATTTGAATAAATGTAGATTGTTTTACATGAAAAAAGTAAAACATCCCCTGAAAATAAGCCCTAGTGCGTTTTTTGGAGAAAAAAATAATATAAGTTCTTGTCTTATTTTCAGGGAAACGATATCTGCCAGGTGATTATCTAAGTTTTTCTTGAATGCCTCCAATGTTGGAGCACTCACCAACCCCCGAGGTAACTGGTTCCCACTGTCATACTGCTCGAACAGTTAGGAAGTTTTTTCTGATATTCAACCAAAATCTGGCTTCCTTTAACTTGAGCCCATTGTTGCAGGTCCTGCACTCTGGAATGATCGAGAACAGATCTTGCCCCTCCTCTGTATGACAGCCTTTCAACTATTTGAAAAGTGCTATCATATCATCCCTCAGTCTTCTTTGCTCAAGGATAAACATGTCCAATTCTTTCAGCCTTTCCTCATAAGGCTTGGTTTCCAGCCCCCTGATCATCCTTGTCGCCCTCCTCTGAACTTGTTCCAATTTGTTAGCATCCTTCCTGAAGTCTGATGACCAGAACTGGACACAATACTCAAGGTGAGGCCTACCCAGTGCTGAATAGAGGGAGAGCAGCACCTTGTGGGATTTGGAAACTAGACTTCTATCAATGCAGCCTAAAATAGCATTTGCCTTCTTTATAGCCACATCACACTGTTGGCTCATATTTAGCTTGTGATCTACGACAATTCTAAGGTCCTTCTCGCTCATAGTTTTGCTGAGCCAGGTATCCCCCATCTTGTAACTGTGCAATTGCTTTCTTTTTCCGAGGTGCAGTACTTTGCACTTACCCCTGTTGCATTTCATTCTGTTGCTTTCAGCCGTGTTCCATCTTATCGAGGTCATTTGTTTTTTGTTTCTGTCTTCTAGGGTATTATATGGTAGGGCAAACAACAAAATATGGAGAGGAGTTACTTATTTACTGCCTGGAGTGAGAAATATGCTCTGAGAAGTTCTGAACCTCAGCTGCAGCATTTTACTCCTCTTGAGCCAGGCGTCCGCCCTCAGGCTCCACCTCTTCTGTCAAAGCAGGAAGTCATAAAGCAGCAGGCTTTTGGCTTGACACCTAACCCTCTTCCTTCTCTCCATGAGTTTGCGCTGGGGCTGCTGTTGGCCTTGGTGCACCTGCTCCAGGAACTGCGGAGGTCTTGAAAATGGTTGTGTAATTGCAGTAACAGTGGTTGCTCAGAGGTTGACGATGCTGGTTTGGATTCATGGAGGTCTTCAAGCATCTTTAGTTCTCCAGTTGTGCTTGGGCTTATAGTCTCCTCTGATGGCACCACTGATACCTCAATGTCTGAGGCGGTTTCTTAGTTACTGTTGAAGTCATGGACCGTGATATTTTTCTGGAGTTCCAAGTATTTTCTAAACAGCTGCAAGGAGGGCATGTTCCAGTACAGTGCCATTTAAATTCACTTACTTCATAAAAGAAAAAATAGTGGAATGAGAAGGAACTGAAAATAATTAAGCCAAGCAGTAAATGAACCAAGGCTGTCAGATGAAGCCCAGATAATCCAATGGCACTTGTATTTAAGGAACATAAAAGCTCACAATTACAGAGATGTTACCATAGCTACCCAGGAAACACAGTTTTAAGGCTCTTCAACTCTGGATGGGAAATTGAAAATGTACTGGGGGAAAAAGCTCTTCTGCCTCTATCCATTCTGTATCCCAATTAGCAGACCCTCATCTTTTGAAAAAATCCACAAGTGATTAAAAGGAGCTTAGTCATTACACTAACTGGCAACTAGAACTTTGTTACCATTGACATATATTGGCTGATTACAGTGGAGGGGGAAGACTACCTTCTTTTTCAATGTAGATATTTCAAAAAATTGAAATATTCCTGATGCATTTCAATGGCCGTATAAAATTTCATGTCAATTACATTGGGTAAGCAATATGAAAGAGAGATCATGGAGCTCCAGAGTTTGTCTAACGGGGATGGAGGATCCATGGACAAAACCATAGCTTGGCTTTTTAATCACCTTATAATCACCTCACTCACCAGCAAATCTCAATAAAACCAAGAACAATACAGCATTCATTTGGGCTCATGGAATAGTAACTTTTATAAAAAATTTTAAGGTAAACTAGAGATCTCAGTCACTCTGTGGCAGATCCAAGTTCCTTTTCAACTTATTTTGTACCACATTATTAGCAAGGCTTTCTGAATAATTTGTCATGATAGAGTGGAGGAGAGATCTAGGAAACATCAACTCTGGGACACTTCTTGAGAGCAAGAGAGATGTTATCATCTGTCAGAGTAACTGAATAATCCTCTGCCAAGTACTTGTGATTATAATACTGTTTTCTACTACTGTTTGTAGTAGGAAACCGTATGTCGACCATCGTCAGCCGGCCAGTGCCAAGGTAGGCAGGAAATACGTCAGCACTGGCTGGGCAGTGACAATGTACTTGCCTGGGGGCATCTACAGCAGCTTCATTTTTGCCGCATGTCAAGCAGGCAAGTACTCTCCTGCCCCAGCAGGAGTTAGGGGGCAAGGCTCCCAGCAGGGTCCAGCTGGTGGTAGAAACCCTTGTGCTGATTTTAAAGAGCACAAGGGTTTGCATCATGTGCAGTGACAGGAATTGCAAATGGACACCCCATGTCAATGAAAATTAAATGACCTTCTTTAAATCTTCTGAATGGGGTGAAAGTATACATTTCCCTACCCCCACGCCCTCCCACAAAAGAAGTAAAAATCATCTGCACATGAAAACAAGGCAATAAAAAAAGAAAAGACAAAACCTAATAGAGATAAACTAATATTGAACACCTTGAACTTTATAAACTGACAGCATTTTGGGCTATAGGCACTCTCCGGTTAAGTTGCAACAAGACTAGGGTCATTAAATCAGTTGGGATTTGGTGAATCAATTATTCTGTACGTAAATTCCACTGATGCATTGAGCCTATTTTAATTGAGACTTACTACATTAAGCAAAAAGGGACGTGGTGGCGCTGTGGGCTAAACCGCAGAAGCCTGTGCTGCAGGGTCAGAAGACCAAGCAGTTGTAAGATCGAATCCACGCGACGGAGTGAGCGCCCGTCGCTTGTCCCAGCTCCCGCCAACCTAGCGGTTCGAAAGAATGCAAATGCAAGTAGATAAATAGGGACCACCTCGGTGGGAAGGTAACAGCGTTCCGTGTCTAAGTCGCACTGGCCATGTGACTACAGAAAGATTGTCTTCGGACAAACGCTGACTCTATGGCTTGGAAACAGGGATGAGCACCGCCCCCTAGAGTCGAACACGACTGGACAAAAATTGTCAAGGGGAACCTTTACCTTTACCTTTTTACATTAAGTAATCTTTGTTTCTTGAGATCCAATGTGGGACAAGAAATTTGTTGATCTACTGGAGTGTCTACACTTATTGTAAATAAATCAAACATAATGTCTCTTTCCAAAGGAAACACAACTCCAGTAAGTGATACAACTAGAGATGAGGATGAATATAAAAATTGATCATTTTTTTCGATGAAAATAGCCAATTCATTAAATATTCATCACTTCATATTCATGGGTTCCAGAGACCGCGACGGATACAAAGGGATGAATATTTACCTGTTTTTATTCGTCCTTTGTATTACAAAAAAACCCCAAACCCATTCTGCCTACTCATTCAACTGATTGGCGGCCGATAGGCAGCCACCCACACACACACACAGCCACCCACCACCACAACCTATCCCCTAGCCCCTTCCTCTCCCTACCTTAGCACCCAGCCCGCCCCCACCAACACCCCTTACCTTAATCGCCGCTACCAAGGTCTTCATCTGGTCTCCCAGCCACGGCATCTAAAAAGGGAGACTGGCTGCCCTTTGCAAAGATGGCGGGTGCAGCTTCATTTAGGCTAGGGAAGCTGTAGCTGCCATCTTTGCAAAGGGTAAAGGTGGGGGCTAAGGTAGG
Organism: Pogona vitticeps; assembly: GCF_051106095.1. Taxonomy (NCBI): domain Eukaryota; kingdom Metazoa; phylum Chordata; class Lepidosauria; order Squamata; family Agamidae; genus Pogona; species Pogona vitticeps. Next base: position 239,855,759 of record NC_135784.1, read on the forward strand.
GAGAGGAAGGCGATAGGCTGTGGTGGTGTCTGGGGGGTGTCTGCCAATTGGCTGCCGATCAGCTGATCAGTGGCCAGTGAGCAGAATGGTTGGTGGTTTTTTGTTTTTTTAATAGGAAGGGGTGTTGGTGGGGAGTGGAGGGGGGAAGGGGCCAGTGACAGGGGGTGGCAGCATGGGGGCGGGGTTGTTTTTTTTTAATAACCCCTACGAATCGACAAATAACTTCATTGTATTCTCGAAGGATTTCACAGCTGGGATCTGATGGATGTTGTGGGTTTTTCAGGTTCTTTGGCCGTGTTCTGAAGGTTGTTCTTCCTGACGTTTCGCCAGTCTCTGTGGCCGGCATCTTCATAAGACTGGAATAGGAACTCTGTCCATGCTCTTTTGGCACTTCATGGAGGCAACTTCATGCTTCGTGAGTCGTCAACTTTTGACAACTCACGAAGCAGGAAAACTCACCAAAATGGTGAGCTGTCCCCATCTCTAGATACAACCTTACAAATTCTTAGTGTTTGGAACAGTGGAAGCAGATTATTATTACTCAACTCCCTCTCTCTTTCATATTCACAAGCCATTAGCTACTTCTGTACTAGAGGCTCTATGTCTCATTTTACCAGACTTTCATCAAACATATTTTGAGTTGCAACAGCTTGTTTCATCTTTACTATACTGACATAGTGGGAAAGTATTCATAATGATTTCATCTCCCCTTTACTAACTAAATAAACTAATGGTGTGCCATCAGGTCAATTCTGACTCATGGTAACCTTTTTCAGGGTTTCCTAGGTAGAGGGTACTCTGAAGTGGTTTACCATTTCCCTTCTTCTGGGGGCATTGTGGGATTGTGTAATTGCCCAAGGACACATGGGCTGGCTCTACTTACAGAAGGCACAGTGGGGAACCAAACTCTCAACCTCTCGCTCCACAGTCAGATACCTAAATAACTGATAATAATAAAGCAACAGAGGCTTTCTCACGCACACTATAAAACACACACACACACACACACACACACACACACACACACACACACACACACAAGTTAGAAACAGAAAGATGATTGGGAGAGGCTCACTTCTTATTTTAATTGATACAGAAGAAGCTCACAACTCTACTTCAAAAAAATCAGTCCTCTGTTCCCTAGTGCTATAGATATATAAACACGTAGTATCATCATTTATTCATACTGCAGCAAAAGGAAAGCGAAATTTGTAAATATTTCCACACGCACCACCTTTACTTTCTCTTTAAGAAATGAATTAGTTCTACTCAGATACTCCAAGGACCCAGTTTTCTAGGAAGCCTTTAAGGATGTGATTCACAGCAATTAAATGGTCAGATGTTACATTTGATAAATCAACAGACCTAATGTTATTGTTTGCAGTGATAATATAGTTCATTTTAAAAATAGCATCTTATTTATTTTTTTTAAAGGACAAAACATTGTGGCGCCTTAAAGACTAAGTGCTATATTTTAATGTGAACTTTTTGTCTGATATGCTTGGACATACCAACATAGCTACTGCTTCAAAAACTACACTTCTTTTCTGTTACATGTTTTTTTTCCAAAAACAATGAATGCAAAACATGCACAAGCATCTTACCCTCTTTTGCTTGTTGCTGTGGAACTCAAATCAATGTACGAAAGCTTAGAGCACCTGCCCACCAAAGCTTGAACTCCAACATCAGTTACTTCTTCACAGCCATTAATATCAAGGTGCCTTTAGGAATCAAACCACAGCATCTGGATGTAGCAATCAACTGGCTGGACAGCTTTGCAAAAATGTTTGAAATACATTTGGTGGATTTTTTTAGTACACAGGAAATGTTTATGATCCAAGTGTATAGTACGGTGAACTAGGAAATAAGCATTTAGGATATATATATATCCTAACACGGATTCAAGGCAGTGATGGTGGTTTACTATACCATGAACAAAAGGTTATAGAAGAATCATAAATAACAGAAGCTTTCTTTTAACACACATTCCTGTAATAGCAGAAGAATAAGCCTGAACATCTCCTTTGCAAATCTGCATCAAACTCATAGAACTCACAATATACGAGGTGATTTTTTTTCCTACCTGAAGATCAAAGAAGAGAAGATGCACCTAATATGTGCTTCCATATTCCATATACAGTGGTGCCTTGCAAGACGATTACCTCACGTGACGATTAATCTGCAAGACAATTGGTTTTTGCGATCGCTGTCGCGCTTTGCAAGCCGCCTAGAGTGGTCTTAATTGACTGGATAGGCGGGATATAAATAAAATAAATAATAAAATAATAATAATGTTTTCTATGGACAATTTTCGCAAGATGACAATTTTTCCCCATTGGAACGCGTTAAATAGATTTCAATGCATTCCAATGGGGAACCGCGTTTCACAAGACGATGTTTTCTATGGACGATTTTCGCAAGACAATTTTTCCCCATTGGAACACATTAAATAGATTTTAATTCATTCCAATGGGGAACCGCATTTCGCAAGACGATGTTTTCACAAGACGACGTTTTTTGTGGAACGAATTAACATCGTCTTGCGAGGCACCACTGTAATATACTGTATATAATATATAAAATATTCCATATTCTGTATCATCACTTGTAATGTTGGAAATTGCTTTCATAATAGGAAATGAAACCTTTCACTTTTTTGTTAGCTGTAAACATTAAATGAAGCACAAGAACTCTTGTGGAACAACAGGTGAAGCATAACTTTGAATTTTGCCTTTGACTATCTCACTTACTGTATTCACCTACAACAAATTGATTTTATATCACAAGGTAAAATCCTAGAGCCATAATAAAGCTCTCTGCTACAAAACATGTTGCTAAAAAATGCAGAATTACACCAAGGGTAGAAAAACCTTCCAGTTTTATCACTGCTACATGGTATGTTAGACCACTAATTGCTGGATTAACAGATAAAATAGGAAATAATAATGATGATGTATCTTCAGTCCAATTATAACTATTGAATGGCAGTGGTATCAGAACAGCATGTAAAATAAATCTATGAAACATTAAAAGAATCTGACTGGTTTCGCACTTAGTACTCATTATCATGAACCCAATAAATCAAAGGCAGTATGTGAATTCTCAACAGCAAGTAAAACACCAGGCTTTATGAACCTGTTTTTTTTTTTGTTTTGTTTTGTTTTTCAGTCCTGATTCTTAAGAAACCAATTTTTGAGCAGATCCGGATTCTCCCTCTCATAAACAAGCATTAATCAGCTAATTGGCCCACCTGGGGTCAACTGATGCTATATCCCCTGAAATTACTTAAAATAATACCAACGCTTTAGAAAGACCGAAGAACAAAACTATTTGCAATAGAACTTCCTCAGACATACCTGATTGTAGGTAAATAAGAGCTAATTTCCATCACAGCAATATCAGTTACTTGAGAGCAAGAACTGAGAACCAGACATTCCAGTTCAGGAAGTTTCTTCACAATAAAATGAATGACGGAGTCTCTTACCTGTAGCCCAGGGGAATGGAAAAACAGGAAATGACAATTTGAATGGCTGTCCTTCAAAAATTTCTGGCACAGCCATTTAGACAAAGAAACCCCATGTTGCCTTCTCAACATAGGAAGGACAGAAGCTCTATTAGATCAAAACACTAATATATATGTATTAACACTAAATATATGTAAGGCAGACATTACTATTCTTTATCAGACATTAGTCAAAATCCTGCTGAGTGGACTCTGCCTACACAATGGGAATGAAATCAGCAATGGGAGATTGCTGCTGATTAAAGGCTTCAATTTACAGTTTTGGGACATTACCTTGTCATATTGGGTGCAGGACATGCACACCTGAAACTGCTAGTTTTAATCAGCAGCAATCTGCCACAGCTGCTGATTTCATTCCTGTTCTGCAGTCAGTGTTGTGCAACAGGATTTCAGCCATTGTAGTACCATTCTGGCTTGTGAGAAGAATACAGTATAGTGATATGGCACTGTGGATGAATGCTTGATACTGTGCTTCTGAGTGATGTTTCTGTTTCTGTTTTCATATTTGTATTAGTTGGCTATATTGATTTGGAATGGGGGGAAATTTTTCTTTTTGCAAGCCATTTCAAGATTTGTGCAGTGTGCAGTGATGTGTGAATTTAGTGAATGAATGAAAGAATGAATGAAAATGACTAGATTCAACATCAAAAAGTATGTAAAGACCCATGTGGAGTATCTCCTTCCACTACATTGTACAGGCAAGCCTCTACCAGTACAATGGTGCCTCGCATGACGACGTTAATTCATTCCGCAAAAATCGCTGTCGAATGAAAACCCAATTAATGCGTTCCTATGGGTTTAAAACTCACCATTCAGCGAAGATTCTCCATAGCGCGGCCATTTTCACTGCCCATGCAGCGAGGAATCCGTGCCAGAAAACAGCAGGCGGCCATGTTTTTCACCCGGCAGCCATTTTGAAACCACCAATCAGCTGGCCGAAAATCATCGCTTTGCGATGATCGGTTACCGAAACAGGGAACTGATCATCGCAAAGCGAAATTCCCCCAGAGGGAACATTGTTCTGCGATCGCAAAATCTTCAACGTAATGCGATTTCATCATCAAAGAGAGCGCTCGTAAAGCGAGGCACCACTGTAATGGAATTCCTAGTATCATTGGACTAGAATAATCATTACTGGTAGAAAGACTTGCATGAAGCTAATCAGAAACAAGGCCCTTTGTATGGCTTTTATACCACCTGATTAGTGCAAAGCACTAATCTGGGCAGTTAACAGTCAAATCATAAAATAATATAACAATAAATAAAACATGTAATAAAGTAAATAAGGTAAATAAACCACATCAGACTAGCGAATCAATTGGCATAAACAATAGTTGGAGGGGTAATACACCATTTATGAGAGAATGCCCTGGGAAAAAACTAAAGATAAAAGCTAAAGATAAGCGAGATCATCGACTCTTACCACACTGAGGCCCGTACAGTTGAGACTAGTGAGGCTTCTCATAGAGGTTACTATTTCTGCCAAACAGTCTTCAGTAACCTTGTGAATCCCACCAATGTTCAGAACCTTTAAATGTGGACACTTCACAGCCATAAATGTGAGACATTTGGCAGTAATGGCATGGCAGCCAAATATTTCCAGTTTCTTAAGGCTGGAGAGGGAACCCACCACCAAAAAAGGTTAATGTCATTAACTTAATAACAGACAAGTGTTAACTCTATTAATTGTAATATTAACAATTAATGGTTGAAGTGACAACCGCATAAAGCTATCCAGAACTTTTTTCAAAAAATCAGACAACAAAAAGGTATAACTGCATGCATTCTTGATTTCTGACACAAAACATCATCTGAAAGTATTACTGATGTAACAAAAGCACAGATTAAATGATATAAATATGTTGATCATTAATATAGAAGTGTTCTGAGATAACCCAATTTTTAACAATAAGATCAAATTACAGGACATTTCACATATTTAAATATACTGTATTTTATCTTATTTTAAAAACTGTAATCTTTTAACATAAAATGTTCTGCAATGGGGTTTTCATGTTCGTTCAAGGTACAAAGTATTGGGAATTACTGTTGCCAGTATATCTGTTAAAGGCCCTTAACAGGCATTTTATATGTATATGTTATATGGTGTGATATCCTATAGATTGCTTAGTTTCAGCATCACTGCTACCCTGGAGAAGATCTGCTTGTTTGTAGTTTGTCAGTGCAATTGAAGCTATCATGCAACATAGGGTACTATTTCACAATACAGCTTAATTAATTTAATTTAATGATTGACTAATAGCCCACTTTCTGCCAAAACAGAGGGTCTGGAAACCAGTACCACTCATACAGAACAACTGATCCATAATTTCTGGTTAGCTAACCCAGGACCAATCACACTTATTTCTCAAGTTTGTTGTAAGGCTAAAAGAGGGGAAGAGAAATGTGTATATTGCATTGAGCCCCAATGTAGATAAGGCAGGACATAAATGTAATAAATATCTAAGATTGTATGGTAAAGTGCTGGTTTGTTTTTGAAACTGACATAATGCTAAGGCACTAAAGACAGCAAGAGCCACTGGCTGCCACTGAGACTCAACTATAAGCAAACACACGGAGAATTATGCTGCACATCATAGCCAAAGCTGACATGGGAAAGAGAAGAAACCAAATGCAGGAGCTTCCATTCCCAATACTAGCTCCTGATCTCTTAAGCATTAGTAAACATTTCATGAAGTTGAAAAATAAGTCACTACTAGAGTAAACCCATCAAATTCGTGGAACCAAATCCCCACTAATTCAATGTTGCAACTTACTATGGGACACGAGAAAATTTTATGCACCGTATTTTTCGCTCCATAAGACGCACCTTTCCATAAGATGCACCAATTTTTTAGGAGAAGAAAACAGGGAAATATAATGTTTTCTTCACTCCATAAGACGCACAGACTTTCCACCCCCGTTTTGTGGGGGGAAAGTGCGTCTTATGGTGCGAAAAATACGGTAATTATTAGCTTCTCTTGAGTTTGCAACTCCTGTGTAAATTGTGGCCAACATCAATATTGCATCTGATCTTTTAATGGCCTTTACATTTGGTTTTCTCTCCCACATAAACAAGGGTGTTTCCAGCAAATCTCATTTGAGGAAGACAATTTGGGGGATTGTTATCAGGTGAGACAGGATATAATCCCTATTACTGTATATGGACCTTAATATGCTGTAACTTTACTAATTGTCAGGATCACTGGCATATGTGAACAACACAGCTTTATGTATCTAAACAGTACAAAAAGATGTACGATGCAGTACTATAGCCAAGATTTGGAGGCATTGGGCAAGATGCATAATTGTCCACTCCACACAAAGTATGCATACTTCCTTCATACTGGTGAGAGATAAACAACAAAATAATACTGCATTAGGAGAATGCATTGGACTAATGTTGAACTTTTGACAATTATTGGAGTAACTGTCTTAAAAGGGAGATGGTGTGGTATAACAGAGAGAGTTGGACCAAGACTCAGCAGACCCAAGATGGATTCAAATCCCATCTTGACCATGCAAACTCACTGAAAGGTGGCAGTGGCAAACCATTCCTTGAACATACTGCATGCTTTAAAATCCCTATTAGGGGCTGATGTAAGTCAAAAGCAATTTGATGGCACAAAATAACAATTTATATTAAGAACTGCTTTAGAATGTGTGTATTTAGGGAGAAATATGCACTTTAAGTTTATTCCTTAGAAAATCCAGAGATAGTGCAGAATGTGACTTTGTTATAGAAGCCCTTAGAACTGGCTTCCATGCATTGGGGGCTGGTAGCCACTTTGAAAGTGACCCCATCTGTGGTTCTTTTGGCTTCCAAAAAGAAGGAAAAATAAAGAATATGATTATCACCAAATGACTACTTAGAAAAGACAAGAGTGGACAAGATGCCCACCTGTTTATCTATCTGGCTATCACTACAGCACCACCAACTTCAAGCCCCTTCAGGTGATTTGTTGCATCCGTTAGCACTTTTTTCTCCCAACAATCTCTCCTTTTTCCAGTGATTTCTCACCTGCAGAAGTCAGAAGAATAGGCAAGGAAGAGGAAGAGCACTATGAGCTGGCTCCAAGGATTGGTAAGGGACTCCTTGTCTGCTGGGGTTTATGACTTAGCAGGTGCCCAAAAATGCCTTTTGCCAGGGCACCACCCTGGTCAGAAGGTTAATTAGCATAAAAAGCTAACTTATTTCATTGAACTATAGGACCAACTGCAGGAAATGAGAGCCCAGCAACATGTCATAATATTAAAGCTGAGAGCCACACCATTCAAAATCCTGGTCAAAACAAGAATAGAAGTGTTATGGGTTTTGTTTGACCAAGTGACTGTGAACAACCTCTGACTGTTCATTTGTAAAATGAAGGAAATGAAGGAACCCTCATGAATACATTGAACACTTCACACTTAATCACTTTCTAGCAGAGAATTCTTACAAGGAGGAAGTCATGCATATTTATGGTATAAACTCTGGAAATGAGATTTTAAAATACAACAGTCCCCTCTGTCCCATTGTATATCAGCAAAAGAGTAAATGTGCTAAACATAGAGTGCTTGCTGATCAAGGTTCTTTCCCTCTGTCCATTCTTAAAGGCAGTCACAAATGTCAACCTATGTTTTTCATTAGCCTCAGCCATCCATGCACATATGGGTTGTACATTTTGCTACAAGACATCAGAATACAGTCAATTAAAAATAATATTTAACAGAGAAAGACATCTCCTATATTAGGCAGGAAACATCTTTTGGTCAATTCCAATGCTCCCAAGACTTTACCTGGGCAGTAATGTAGGGTCTTCCATTCACACCATTACACAAGCAGCGATTCATTTCAGAATACTTAATTTAACCCCTGCACAAAGGAGGTCCTGGATAATTCTTTACACAAGTGCCTTAAAACTCAAACCACTAAGGTTGTTAATCCAAAGAAGATACTGGCCTAAGAAACTACTGTACTTTTCCATTTATAAGACACTACTTTTTCCTAAAATCATAACATTAAAAATTGAGGGGTGTCTTTTACACAGAAGTAAGCTAAGATAGCTGAGAACAAAATGGCAACAGGCTTCAGTCATGAGGTTTAGCTTCCTCCAATCATGAGCCTTATGGAAGTGATGTCAGCTGATCCTGAAGATACCAATTGGAACACAACTCCTTGGAGGTGGAGTCTGTAGGTTCAGATTCAACAGAGACTCAAAACATCCGATGTTCTGAGCCCAGAGGCTGAATCCTCAAAGCTAAGTTTTCTTAATTTGTGGGTTAGAAAATTGGAGGGGGGTTTTTCTTATAAATGGGGGCATGTTATAAATGGAGAAATACAGTAATGTGGATGGTTTCAAGAGAACAGTGATTAACACCTATCAGTCATGTGCATGTTTCTACAGAATAAATCTCAATGAATGTCTCATGAAAATGATGTTATGTCCCCCACCGATAATCTTCAAATGCTAGGGAAACTGGACTAATGCAAATGCTAAACAACAACTGTATATAAAGAAAAATAGTCACTACAATTCATTGACTTGCTGAGGACCATTATACACAAAGTTCTGTAGCCTTCCATGGAAAGACAATGGCAAACAGTATGGGATAAACTGAAAAGACATTGGGCAAGAGAAAGATACATTTCAGCCTCCCAGTATTAAAACAAAACAATTACTTGTTCAATGAACATTGTTCACATATCCATCTCCATTGTCTTAAAAGCAGCTAATTTGTATCCTATTCTGCATCCTGCCTGGTGGTAAACTGAAGTTTCCTTCCCAGGATGAAAGCTCCAATTAAGGAGGATACATTAAGAAAAAACGACAACTGCCAATTAAAGAATTTGCAAGGCAGCTGGACTGGAGGAATCCCAAGCCAGAATTAAGACTGCCGGAAGAAATATCAACAACCTCCGATATGCAGATGATACCACTCTGATGGCAGAAAGTGAGGAGGAACTAAAGAACCTTGTAATGAGGGTGAAAAAAGAGAGTGCAAAAATGGTCTGAAACTCAACATCAAAAAAACCAAGATCATGGCCACTGGTCCCATCACCTCCTGGGAAATAGAAGGGGAAGATATGGAGGCAGTGATAGATTTTACTTTCTTGGGCTCCATGATCACTGCAGATGGAGACAGCAGCCACGAAATTAAAAGACGCCTGCTTCTTGGGAGGAAAGTAATGACAAACCTTGACAGCATCTTAAAAAGCAGAGACATCACCTTGCCAACAAAAGTCAGAATAGTCAAAGCTATGGTTTTTCCTGTAGTGTTGTATGGAAGTGAGAGCTGGACCATAAAGAAAGCTGACCACTGAAGAATTGATGTCTTTGAATTGTGATGCTGGAGGAGGATCTTGAGAGTCCCCTGGACTGCAAGGAGAACAAACCTATCAATTCTAAACGAAATCAACCCTGAGTGCTCACTGGAAGGACAGATCCTGAAGCTGAGGCTCCAATACTTTGGCCATCTCATAAGAAGAGAAGATTCCCTAGAAAAGACCCTGATGTTGGGAAAGTGTGAAGGCAGGAGGAGAAGGGGACGACAGAGGATAAGATGGTTGGACAGTGTCATCGAAGCTACCAACATGAATTTGACACAACTCCAGGAGGCAGTGGAAGATAGGAGGGCCTGGCGTGCTCTGGTCCATGGGGTCACGAAGAGTCGGACACGACTGAACGACTAAACGACGACGATAGTACTGCCAGCTTTTGCCAAAGGAAAAAAGACAGTTGGCTCCAAAGAGAATCCTGTACCTCCTCTTGCACTGGCACTGGCAATAGACTGGAGAAAAAGACCCTTTTCAGCTCTGTATTTCTATGGCATCATGAATGACAATGATTTATTCATTTAACTTCCATCTTGCCTTTCCTCTAAAATGTACTGCTCCAGAAAAGCTAGATGACTTTGTGAAGAGCCAGCTAAAGAAGAATGTCATTAAAACCATCACAATAATTAATGCTCATAAGAAGAATTTGAAAGGTCAGATTGGAAGCATGCATCATTACTCTCTTCCTCAAGACATAATGAGTGGGAACTACAGGTATTCACAACTGGCTTTCTGAAATCTTACACCCTATATGTGAGAAGAGGAATGAGGTGGGGGTGGGTGGGTTCACTGTGTTTCTCCAAGGGAAGGGAACAATTCTAACCATTTCTCAGAGATGGGAACTCTGACCACCATTAGCAGTGGTCACGGTGCAGTTTGATTCATTTCTCCTGCCCAAAGTATTTTTGTTTTTTGCACTGCCATTGCAAGTGGTAACAGTGGCAGTTGTGTTATTGTAATCGGGCTACCCTTTTGTTAGCCCCACAATGCCCTATATCTCATGCCATTGCAGTACATTGTTATGGTTCTAATGGTGGTAGAAACACAGCAGAAGTGCCCCCCCAAAAAGTAGTAGAGAAACAATGTGGTTCTTTATTTCTACAGAAGTATGGAAAGGAAAATCTCAAAGCATTTGTTAAGAAAAGAATATTTCTGAAAAATGTTGTCTCTGCACTTTTCATTCTCTACTGTTCAGCATCTTCCCCAGGCCTTCCATATGTTATACATTTTTGTTTCTATATGAAAGCCATCCATGAGAAATTATCTGGATTTCCTTTTGAAAATTTAAAGGGCATTTCTTTTCTATAAACTTGACTAAGAGCCCAATTTTTGCATTTTATCTTTTTTTTAAAAAAAAGGTGACTACATGACTAACAAGTAAGCATGGATTGTTTTGATAGTGAATTGTGTTATTTTGATTGGAAATGAGGTAAAATACTCTTCTGAGGATTGTTTATTTTAACTCATATGTCAAATCAATTTCTTTTTGAAGCATTTTAGCATATGTGAACACCTGTATTGGTGTAAATTGTGTCCTTCTCCACCCTGTGCATGCATGTGGGGAGTGAGAGAGAGAGACAGAGAGAGAGAGAGAGAGAGAGAGAGATGGCAGCCAGCATGAGGGGGAATAAAAAGTCTTCCTTTTAAGTGTTGAATATTTGTACCAGGAAGGCTGAAAGGATCGTGTGGAGAGGGTTCAATTTATTCCCCTTTTCTCTATCCCATGTGGCTTTGACTGATTGAGCTGCTGAGTGACAGCTGAATTTCCTGGCTGATCTTTGTTCCACTTGCCTCTTCACGACTGTGTTTCAACCCTCACCATCATCCCATCTCTGCCTGTCTATTTTCATCGGCAGCCAGCATGAGGGAGCCTCTGTTTGATGTAGTGATATCTCTCCCTTGCAAGCCCTGGGCTTTGTCAAAGGTGGGCAGGGGGTGCACAAGATGGCCTCAATTACAACACGGCTTAAAAGTGAATTAAAGGTTGTCCCAAGATGATGCCCACACTGGCCCACACCATGTGACTAGCACTTGACTTTAATATGATTTCAGAAACCCCAATCCAGCTATTGATTTATGTTCATAATGTAACCACTATGGCCAAAATACTCACTGTAGAAATTTTTGGCATAATACTAGTGAGAAATAATTAGAACCCCAAGCACAGTAGGTTTCACAGTTTAGAAGCAATACAGAAGAAAACGATCTTCTGAGTGCCTGACAAGCAGGCATCTGAAAGTGGTAGAATACAATGGCACACAAATAGCAAAGGACACCACAAGAGTATCATAGGCCAACAACAGCATAATAACTTAAATTGCTAAATAAGGGTAAAAGCAAACATAGCATGTTAAGCATTCACTTGTATTTAGGACATAACCGCCCCGAGTAGACATGGTCTAGAGGGGCGGGGTATAAATAAATAAATAAATAAATAAATAAATAAATAAATAAATAAATAAATAAATAAATAAATAAATAAATAAATAAATAAATAAATAAATAAATAAATGTGTTCAATGTATGCTACTTTTAAAATGCAAAATGCACATAATATATATGGGGTGAGAGATAATTGTTAGGACGACAGCAGATGGCAAGGGACTTTAAGCAAAGAGGGAATTCTGAGCCAATCAAGACTGCACAACCAGCAATGTTCCCTCTCTCCCTTTCCCCCTCCCTCCTCTTTATATATATAAAAAAGATAAATCTCCCTGGATTGTTTGTCACTGAAACATAAGAGATAAAGGCTACTCATTGAGAAGTAGAATGCAGACTCCTTTCAGTATAAATTATCCAAAGGTGGGCAAAAATCCAGTATGATAAAAATATTGATGGACCATTAAGTTAGAGTAAATCAATACATTTTAGACAGGAAAGTACAATAAGCAGGTCCCAGACAGTCCTACGCAGTCTCAGATAAGTTGCACTAAACATGAAGACTTAAAAGAGCCTCTTTGGTCCCAAAGTGTCTTGTATGGTAAGTACCTAGAACCAGTGCAAATCAATATGCCTGCAATAAGTAATAGAAGTCTTATGATGCCCAAGTAGATATACATATGAGATCACACCACATATTTGAAATGTGGGAAAATCCTGCCCAAAGCTGTTATCTGTTATCTGTTTCAGTGGCATGTGCACACTCCTGGCAGAGAGCAGCAGCTCCCATCAGGCAGGGTGACCTCTCATTCTGCCTTTCTGCTTAGAGTTAGGGCATTAGATCAAAGGATTTTTCCAGTCAATCCTAGTAGCAATTAGGTAACTAGTATCCTATCTGAATTCTCACAACATTCTATGTAATCATGCTAAGTTAATAAAAAGAGTTTTCAGGGCGTTGCCTTGAGGCTCCGCTGGCTCTGACATCTGCTTGTCGACTTCTTCGCACTTTCTCTAAGGCTAATTGCCTTCCTTTTGTTCCGTGATCACCTACAGAAATGGACATTGTGCAGTCTGGAAGGAGGATTTCCTTTCTACTGCCCTGGAAGACTAAGTTCTACAGTATATACAAAGCCATATAATACAGTCTAATCCTGGCATACCTTACTTTCCAGATTTCATTGTATGATCTAGGTTCAATTCCTGCGGTGTTACTGAACTTGTCACATGACCACTTAAAATATGCTACCTGTAACATTTCCTCTGGAACAGAAATAAGGTATTTGGAAGTGGACAAACATCTTGTTACTGGCCTTAGCGGTGGCAAGGGGTCAGGGGATAACAGTGCATACTGACAGCTCCCCAGAGATTACCAGCAAGAGTCATATCCATATTCAACAAGAATGTAGCATCCATTGGAAGGACCAAACAATCTGAGCATGTCCTGTCCCACTGTTCAGGTCAAACAAGATGTCAGCATCTGGGTGGCATCAGGGCTTCCCCTGCACCACCGCCTTGGCAGCTGCAAGATTGGGGCCAGCGTGGACCAAGGAAGAGCCCAGTGTTTGCAGGATCAAGCCTTGCTGGGGCAGCAGCTGCCAGGGCTCTCATGAGGTCCACCTGGGAGTCCCGAGGGAAGACCTACTCAAGGAATGACTCTCGCTCCCAGAAGCTGCCTCGGTAACATAGATCTTTGGCTGTGCTCCTGAACTCTGGTGCTTGTGCTCCTGCTCTGAACTCTGCGTTCCTGACCCTGCATTCCTGCTCCATGCTCTGGCTCAGTGCTCCTACTCCTTTGATCCAGTTTTAGTCCTGGTGCTCCAGTTTCTGCTCCCGTGCCCCTATCCTGGCGAGTTGGTCCATGTATGAGTGTGGGCTTGGCCCTCTGTGCTGTTGGCTGGGTCCTGGTGCCCTCGCCCCTGCTGCTGAAGGCAACTCCACACAACCTGGACTCGGACACAAGATTACTGCCAGGGTTTCAGAAAAAAAGGCAGTGGCATGTCCCAGCAAAGACATAGAACCAGAGACATAGCAGTCATCCTTGATTCCTACTTCTGAGAAAGCATGCCATTACAAGGATCCTAATAAGGATCCTAGCATGGTATAGTGAGTGAAGTGACAGATTAGGACTCTAAACAGCAGGTTCAAATCCCCACTTGGCCATGGAAACTCACTGGGGGAGTGGAGCTGGTAAAACTACTACTTAAATATCTCACTCGCACTTATAGGATTGCTGTAACTTCAGTTCTGACTTGACAGCATATAACTAACAAATGAGAAATAAGGAAGAGATGGAGGGAAATAATAATAATAGTCAATGACTGTGCTCTCAGTTGGGAAGCTCCCCTATTAAGGTGACCAGCCAGGAATATGTGAAATGGAACATTACTCTGTACAGTACAGAGCAGACTAGAAACACCTATAAAAACTTTGAATGCTGTGATAACTAATTATTGCTATGACAGATCTTTCACTACCTTGGAACTGCTGACTGTCCTCTGATGAGAAATCTCTTAAGCTGTCTCTACTTCAGGTATGCACAAAAGGGAAGGTAGCGCTCTGAAAGTTTTCAAAGTGGGGACTGTAAGTTTTCACCTGTGTGAGAGAAAAGACTGTGGGCTACTTTCCTTCATGAGAGAATGGACAAAGCAAAGAAAGGATGTCATGCTAATTGTTGTAGGCTGCTAGTATACTGAGCATTAGATTATGACCATTTCTACTTCTGGAAATGTACATTTTAATAACCAGCACCCTATTACTTTAACACCTTATCATTATTAGTCAAAGATGTACCAGGGCACCCTGATTTGGTTTAGGACCCAGTGCAGATTCAGACCAGATTCCATCTAATTCAGATCAGAATTCGAATGAAATTTCAGAAATCTGAATGTTCACGTCTCCTGTTTGCTTTCATTGGGAATTTTAAATGGCTGTAATGTTTATGGTCTTTTGTGGATATGCATGAAATTTTGAGACACAGCAGCTCCCAAGAGAGGATTACTTCTGTTAATTCCAAACAGATAGGTCCAAGGGTTTCTATGCTATCCATAAAATGTGTCTCAATACATATGCTGCTATTCCGCATTATGATAATATTAAGACTTATTCTGTAAGATAGAACAAACATTAGCCAACATAGACTGAAGTCAAAGTAAACATAACCTGAAAAAAACAGAGGCCAAAATATACAGTATTGGAGAGATTATGGGGATAAAAGAAATGCCAGTGCCTCATAAAAGCAATACCAGAGTATCCTTGAAACCCATCCAGAGCATCAGTTAAATAATCAACAATATATACTGTCAAGAGAGTGGGTTTGGATTGGGAAAGAATTAGGAATGAAGGACTAAAGGCTGGAAAATTAAAAAACTGGATGCTGATATGATAAAGGAAAGGGAAACACAAGCTGCAGACAAAAACTGCCACAAAGCACCAACAGAGTAATTTTAACAATTGCAATCTGAGAGAGGTGAGATTCTTGCTCAGCTGGCCTTAGAAGGCAGAGGCGTGAGATCTGGTAAATTGCTTAGTACCCATATTTGAAACATTAAGATCCATCTACAACAAACAGACTGCTAGTCAAATAAGCATATGGACTAGAAAAGCCAAAAGACTATTAGGCTACTGTAGTTTTTTCTGTGTTCTGCTAATGAAGCAAGAAAAGGCAGCAATTAAAGAGCTGAATGAGATGAACAAATATATAAATTGAGGGGCATCACTCAATCCCTCCCTGCAAGCTTTGCGATTAGAAAATGCCCAGATTTGTGCCCAAGACTGCAAGCTAGATCCATCAAAGTCCTATCTCTTCCCCATCACATGGTGATTGATGGTGCTGTTTTGCAATATTTTGAAACATATGTTGTCTATCTTTCTATCTGAATTGATGGATTCAGCCAAACTAATTATAGTCTATCCGGATCTGCTTGGACTCAGTTCAGACCAATCCAATCCATTCTGAACATTATTCAAGCCTCTTCAAATCAGCCCAATTGGTTTGGGATTTGACTAAATTCATTCCACATCCCTATTATTGGCAGTGTTGTTGTATTTTTAAACACATATTGCTTTAATGTTCTTTGCCTGCTATCCTTTCTGATAAGCCATTTCAAAAATCATTGTTTATATTTTAGTCTACTATATTACACTCTGCTCTTTTCTATTCATCTTTGATTTAAAGCAGGAGTTATAGAAATGAACAGTGAGGTTATTAAGAGTGGAAGAGAGAGACAATCATCTGAGTAGCCATGGACTGAGAGAGGTTTGTTGATAGGAAGTTGGATAAGTCCATTACAGAGAAGAGGAGAGAGACATTTAAGAGTTGTCCTCTCTTCTGAATGTTCTCTCAAGCTGAGTACTTTGTGCTACACTGTCAGCTTGCCCTCTGAGCTTGTGTTTCTGCTGTTGTATGCCAGCTTGATTCATAAAAAAGACAGGTGGTTCTTAGATTCCTAGCACAATGTGGCTCTGTATTCACATCCCACACTCATTTACACTTCTCCTGTTTCAGCTAAATGTGCAGATGGGATTTGTCCATGCATGCAAGCCCTACTCCAATATTCCTGTGTTCTCAATCCTTAAAAGGTAAAGGTAAAGGTAAAGGTTCTCCTTGACCAGGGGTGGGCAATTAATTTCTATAGGGGGGGCACATGAAAAATCTGAACTATGTTTGGGGGTTGAACCAACTTTACTTAAAAATAAAATGAAACAGTGATGTTATGATTGTTTTTATTTTAAACTTGTTAATCTTCACAAATACTAAAGAGGCTTTTTGTGGTATGTTAAAGATAAGCAACTGATCAACTTTAGACAAAAGCTATAAATGGTTTTGATGTTCAAAAGTGTCTGCGGGCTGGACAGGAGCAGCTCGCGGGCCATATGTGGCCCTCGGGCCGCACTTTGCCCAGGTCTGCCCTTGACATTTTTAGTCCAGTCGTGTCTGACTCTAGGGGGTGGTGCTCATTCCGTTTTTCAAGCCGTCTAGGTTTGTCATCGCTTTCCTCCCAAGAAGCAGGCATCTTTTAATTTCGTGGCTGCTGTCACCATCTGCAGTGATATGAGCCCAAGAAAGTAAAATCTGACACTGCCTCCATATCTTTCCCTTCTATCTGCCAGGAGGTAATGGGACCAGTGACCATGATCTTAGAACAACCAATAGTTTAATTTTCTTCACTTTAAAACAAAATCATCTTGAGATGCACAGCCATAGATTCTTATTAATATCCAGGGGTGGGGTAATGCTAGAGACAGACAGTTTTGTCTTTAGTTTGGCACATGGACAATATATAATGTGATTGTGGCAGAATACATTTTCTTCTTAGAAAAAAGAGAGCTGGTATTATCCAGTGTAGAATACTCAGCATTATTCATTCTCTCTGTGCTAATAAGTAAACTGCAGGCTGCATTCTCAAACAACCAATTAACATCCAAGTTTAAAATGCAGTAAATTAAATCCAAGTGTTTTATTCATGACAACATTATTAACATGAAATAAGGCTTCCAGTAGGCAAAATCCTACTGTTCTTTCACAATCCATGCATGAGCCTGGAATCTCACAGACTAGCCATCATTCTAATTAAATATTATTCTTTAAAGGTTGCTTTAAAATAGAACAGCAGTATTTGAAATGAAAATTGTACCTAAGATTAATTTTTCTTTTATGATGTTACCAATTAAAATCATAGAAACTGAAATAATGGCAAAATATGATTAATATAATGGTTGTTATGGTTGTTTTTCAGGCTCTTTGGCCGTGTTCTGAAGGTTGTTCTTCCTAATGTTTCGCCAGTCTCTGTGGCCGGCGAAACATTAGGAAGAACAACCTTCAGAACACGGCCAAAGAGCCCGAAAAACCCACAACAACCATTAGATCCTGGCCATGAAAACCTTCACGAATACATGATTAATATACAGTAGTTTGTGAGGATTAATTTTAAAAAGATTATATCAATCACAAAAAACAGGAGGATTAGATATTCCAAATATAAAATACAAGCGATGACAAACCTTGACAGCATCTTAAAAAGCAGAGACATCACCTTGCCGACAAAAGTCCAAATAGTCAAAGGTATGGTTTTTCCTGTAGTGATGTACGGAAGTGAGAGCTGGACCATAAAGAAAGCTGGCCGCCAAAGAATTGATGCTTTTGAATTGTGGTGCTGGAGGAGGCTCTTGAGAGTCCCCTGGACTGCAAGGAGAACAAACCTATCTATTCTGAAGGAAATCAAGCCTGAGTGCTCACTGGAAGGACAGATCCTGAAGCTGAGGCTCCAATACTTTGACCATCTCATGAGAAGAGAAGACTCCCTAGAGTTAGGGAAGTGTGATGTTAGGGAAGTGTGAAGGCAGGAGGAGAAGGGAATGACAGAGGATGAGATGGTTGGACACTGTCATCGAAGCAATCAACATGAATTTGACCCAACTCCGGGAGGCAGTGGAAGACAGGAGGGCCTGGCATGCTCTGGTCCATGGGGTCACGAAGAGTCGGACACAACTAAACAACAACAACAACAACAAAGCAAGTCTAATGACATAGATACCAGATGCTATAATTTAATATGGGTAAAATTAAAGTTTCAACAAGTCAAGAGATCTTTGTTAAAATTTAAAAAAAGATAATACAGTATGAGTATTCTAAAAATGATGGAAACTCTTTTCTGATGTATATACTACATATTTGGAATAAATATAGGAAAATATTAATGCCACCAATTTTACCATTTACAGAATTAAAGAGGTTTCCAGCAAATGTTGAAGAACAAACAAGTTTTTGAGCAAAAAGATGAATAATCGGGAAAAGATAAAGGTAGTATTAGAAAGGGAACAATTTAGCTTAGTTTAGCCCAGTTAGAACAATGGGTATATATAGAGAAAAATGATAAATATAGAGATTATATGAAATTTGAAGAGATAGTAATACAAAAGGAAGAACAAGCTATAATGTAGATGAGGGGAATAATAAGTAAAATGTATAAGATATTATTAGAAATGGAGGATCAATATGAATGTGTAATAGGAAAAAGATTTAGGAAGGCATATAAGTAATGAACAGCAGAAAAATTCATGTGATAAGAGAATATTAAAATACACATTATATTGGTAAGAATAAAAGAAAAAAATTAAGTAGTATGGGGTCTAGCATCTGAAAAATATGGGTAAATATTCTAATGTATGTTCGAGATGTGGTGGGGAAGTAGGTATTATTTCTATATGTGATGGAAATGTGACAATATAATGCATTGTTGGAAATGGATTTTCAAAGAAATTATCAAAATGCTGACATTTTATGTGGGAATAAACCCTGATATGGCATTATTGTCAATGTTTGATAGAGAACAATGGGGATGGACTGATAAAGAATTAATAACAATTGTAGTAACAGCTGTAAGATCAATGATAGCAAAGAACTGAAAAGTAAAATATGAATTTCAATTAAATGAATGATATACAGATATCTGGAATATAGCTATTAATGATGACTTGTCATATTAAGGTGGCAAAGGGGGTTGATACGTAAGAATAACTTTAATGATATTTGAGGATCCTTTGTTGGTTATGTATTAATAAAAGGGAAGGGTTTTGTACATTCACAAAATTCAATACAGCTTTGGAAGGAAAGTGAGCCTTCCTAAATAAATACAGTGGTGCCTCGCATAGCGAGCACCCCGTTTAACGATGAATCTGCATAGCAATGCAGATTTAGCGATCGCAAAAGCGATCGCATTGTGACGTTTTGAATGGGCAAAAATCGCATTGCGATGATCAGTAAGCGTTTCGCTTACCGATCTTCGCATTGCGATGTTTCCCCAACAGCTGATCGGCGGTTCCAAAATGGCCGCCGGATGAAGAAAATGGCCGCCCGCAGTGTTTTTGCGTCCTGCCCTCGCTTACCGAGGCGGCGAAAATGGCGGCCGTATGGGGAATTTTTGCATAGCGGTGAGTTTTTCCCCCATAGGAACGCATTAAACAGGGTTTAATGCGTTCCTATGGGGTTTTCCCCCTGCATAGCGACGTTTCCGGATAGCGACGATTTATCCGGAATGGATTATCGTCGCTATGCGGGGCACCACGGTAATTGATATCGCTCCAATGGCCCTGGCGGAGGAGCGCACTGTTTATGTAACTGTATAACTTAAGTTGCTTTTGCTTTGTGTTATAATGGTTTTTTCTTAAATTTGTAATTTATGTATTGTTCTTTATTTATTTATCTTTACTGATTTAAATAAAATCAGTTCTTGATTTTAAATAAAATCAGTTCTACATGGGTGCATCATATACTTAATCTTCAGGGTGGGTGGATAAGAGGAGCATTTCCCATGCAGAAAAAAACACAGGGACATTCCCCATGCAGAAAAACACAGGCTTACAAAGAATGCAGTGCTTTGAGATGTGATAATGGGTCAATACCTGAGTTAGCATTGAAAACAGATCAGACAAATGCATAGAAATAGAAAACGCTATTAATATTAATGATGTATGATATCTACACAGTGGGACTGGTGAACTTTTCTTAACTGAGGAATAAAATTCCAATTTGAGAAGAGTCTTAAGGACCATATTCCGGATGGTAGGACGGCAACAAAGCATGAAGCACCAGATGCAGCTCTTACCCATTTGAAGGTTTTCCTACCAAGCATACAGAGCACAGCGCAATCCCATGCATGTCACATTTCAGTTCTATGCATAAGTATACCCACTGAAATAGCTTACAGATATGCAATTCTTTTTGCATTTATTTATTATTTACATTTATGTCCCACCTTTCCCTGATGACTTTAAGGTAGCAAGCATTACTCTTTTTCTCTCCACTTTATCTTCACAACAGTCCTACCAATTCATCTGAGAGAGAGAGAGACAAGCCAAAGATCATCCAGTGAGTTTCATTTTGCACAATGGACTAGAAACTAGATCTAAGTTCCAGTCCACCTATTTAACCACTGCACTACATGGGTTTACAAAGCGCAGCTCAGTTTGCTACAACAGCGCCCCAGGCTGCAAAGCACAGCTCCATTCTTCTTGCACCACTAAGTGATCACTGAAAGAGTCACATCTTTGCATTTAATGGCTTTGATTTCCAGATCACACGGTACCATTGCCAAGTATACGTGGGCAATTCTAGTAGAAATTAAACTCTTTTTTGGGGATAATGTCATGTGAGCTGTTGCTACACCAAAATACAAAGCAAAAATCAATAAATACAGTGATACGATAATGCAACAAGCACTAAATTATTGCATTAGGGTTTGCCGTTTGTGCTGGAATATGAATTACCTCTTCCCATGCTTTTCAACCAAGGTTATCACTGAATCATCAGTTAACAGGCATCCATTAGCGGAAAGACACTGTAAACTAAAAACACAGGACAATTATCTTAATTACGTTATACACGTTAGGCAAGTTATGTAGGCCTAGTTAATTTAAGTTTATTTCTGTTGTTGTTCATTCTCTGCATAAACTCCATTTCTGGGCAAGAAAACCCTTCTAATGTGGAACGGATGGTATAATCTGTGGTGGGGTCAGGGCAAGAGATGAAACAGGATTTCCCAGCAGATTTCTGGGCAATTCAGAGTAGATAAGGAAAGCGTTCTAATTCCCCAAAGCAAGTTAATATTACAAGTAACACAAATCCTTTGCTGTGGTTTACCTTCTGTTAGTCACTAATCTCTCAGCCTTCATGTGCTACCTCTATTAAGTGTGAGTACTGATCGTCTGTCTCTGACCTTTCACTGAGACATTTTACTAGCATTTCTGTGCATTTCACTGCACTACTATTGTAGTTTTGCATTAGAAATCCTGATCTGTAGGAAGGCAATTACAGATTTCTGCTTCCATATGCAGACTATTCCAATGTACACCTCATGCACGCCCACAAGTACTTGAGTTTGCCCCAGAGCTATTTATGTTCAGCTCTAGCTCAACCATCCCCACCCCCAGTGAATTTATTTTTCACCAAGGCTCCAGTTTGTGACCTTGATGTTGAAGTCTGTCCACCAACTAGTATAACAATATATAACTTTTTGAATACACACACTGGACAATTACATATATCAGACAGCAGAAGAGATTGGCAGCACAATCATACATAAGGTCATGCAAAAGTAATCCCACTATCTTCATTAGGATTTAATTCCAGGTAAGCATGCCTAGTATTTTAGCCTAACTCCCATAATTTGATATCAGTCTTTATCAAATGTAAAGAGCTCTCTTTTTCTGCTGTATAATAATAATAATCGTGCTATCGGGTCAGTTCTAACTTACAGTGACCTTTTGGGGGGGGGGGTTTCCAGGTAGAGAAATATCACTGGAGTATACATATTGACAGTGAATAGAACAGAACAGAACAGAATAGAATCCTAAATCAGAACATTCCATACTGTGACTTCTTTTTTCAAGTTCTTCATCTCTCATATAATTCCCGAACAGTCTCTTCCTTTTATTTAAGTAGCTGCTTTGTACAAATTGTGCAAAACTGTGACATAATGCTAAATACAATCCAAAGGGGAATACTCAGTGTGGTGTAGCACAGTGGTCCCCAACCGTGGGCCTCCAGATGTTCTTGGACTTCAACTCCCAGAAATCCTGGCCAGCAGAAATGGTGGTAAAGGCTTCTGGGAGTTGTAGTCCAAGAATATCTGAAGGCCCAAGGTTGGGGACCACTGGTGTAGCGGATAGAGTAATGGACTAGGAACCTGGAGACCAGGGTTCTAATCCCTACATGGCCATGGAAACTCACTGGGGGATTGGAACTAGTAAAACTATTCCTTAAATATCTCACTTATCTTGAAAGCACTATTAGGGTTGCTACAAGTCGGTTCTGACTTGATGGCATATAACAACAACAATCCAAAGTAGTCATTGAGGTCTTTGTTTCTGATACCTTTTAGATGCTTTTACGAGGGCAGTGAGTCCTGCATCCGTAGCTCCAGTCCAGCTTACATCTACAGTTGTCAGGTTATGGCAAAAGGTACTTGCATGAAGTAGAATGATGTCCCCCCTAAATCCAGGACCACTACAGCTTTTTATGCTGAGTTCCTGAGTGCAAAAGAAAGAAAAGGCAATTGCAGTGCTCACTGACAAGAACCAAGTATTTTTGTTACTGTTTCAACTATGGATGAGCATGACCCCACTGACTCAGTCCACTCCCAAATAAAAGGACATAGATGTGTGTCCAACCTACACTGAGCCCTATGCTAACAGTCAAAACTAATCTTTGTATGTTTTCATGATGCTATTTGTGCATTTTCAAATTTCAGTTGGAAACCCCATACCCTTGACTGAAGAAAATTAAAATGGTTATCACCTGATGGGGCTGGGAGTGAGGCTGGTAGAGAGGAGGAATTTGCTGGTCATTTGGTCAGGTTTTGCACATTTGTCCAAAGACAGTGCACATCCTTAGTTTCAACATTTGTAAACCATCTTTAGTTATGTCTTTATCACTCATATATCTGGGAGGAATAGCAATAGAACTGTGGTAATGATCTGCATTGAGAGGTTTCCATATTCAGCTTCTGATAAAACTAAGAGGTATACTCAGATACTATGTGATAGGAAAATACTCTCCCAGTTCTGCAGGTCAGAACTGTCAATATTAGGCTGGATAGAAATCAGCAATCTAATTCAACACAAGGTAGCTTTATATGTCCTATAAAAGAGCATAAATATACGACTAATTTAACTTTGGAACTCGTGACAACAGACTAGTTTATTGGTGCTCTTGTAAAGAAAACCCCTTTTTATAAAATTAAATAATAAAACCTATCCTTTTATCCATCGTAGTGACTTAGTTATGACTCATTACTATGCACTGGTACAGTCTGTGGAGGGTGGGCTACTGTGCAAAAAATATATAAATAAGTAAAGGCTAGAATCAAAGTGGAAGGGAAACTGCACAAATGTTTCCCCATCTTGGCAGCCTCCCCAACCATTCTCACACTGGTTGCATGACTGAGCTACTGGTCACTCCTTGTGGAGCTTTCCAGAGCAGATGGAACACTAGCATATATATATAATACGTTTGTTACAAACAGTTCATTTCACGGGAGAGAAAGATGGGGACAGGGGGGCACTTTTATTGTTCTCAGACCATTCTGCACTCAATATTTCCAAAGACCAGTTCAACGTATTGTCCAAACTTGCTTCCCCATATGAGTGCTCCCCGCATCATGTTCCTAATATTGTCCTCGAAGAAAGCAGGTTGGTTAAAGGGAAATCGTTTTTAAAAAGAAGCTCTTTTAAAGACAGATAATCAGCGCAAGTTTAAAATGTATGGTGAATTACACAAAACTCTGCTCACTCTAATTTAGGAATACAGTGTGTGCATATTTTCTTGAGTTCATTTGAAAATCATGTTTTATTTTCTCTGGCATTAGGGGCTCCCTCTTGTGGTCCTTTTTAATGCACTTTTTCGTTTTTTAAAATATAGCTATTTTCATCAAAGTAAATGGAAAATTTAAGTTTTCCACTAACCAAATCATAAATGAATTGCAGTAAAGTGACAGTGTAAAACATCTCACACAAGCGAAAAAGAGATCCACATAAAGTTCAAAGATGAAGGTGGAGTGAAAATTGGTCGAAGAAATATCAGTAATTTAAGATATGCAGATGACAGCATTTGTTGAAAACTGAAAAGGTCAATTTGCAATAAGTACAAATACACTGCAAAAAGTCTATTATATACTTCTGATATTTCAAAGTGATTTAGTTTGTCATAAGATAGTTTGGCTCAGTGTTCATAACAAGATACTTCCCTGTAAGTGTAGAACATCAACTATTCAAATATTTACAAAATAAAGATTATTCTCTTTTTCATTTGCATACATAAAAACATATGTTCAAATGGCTGGATGTTAACATTGTTCTTCTGCTTACTCTGGTTGCTTACTCTCCAACAAATAAATGGCTAATTGTTTTTTAAAGCCTTTAGAATTTTTAGTTTTACCACACCTGTGAGAGCAAACTGAACATTCTTGTAAGATATGACATTACCATAAGAGATCCTCCACAATGCTGAAAGAACTGCCTTAATCCCATGTCAGTAATTTTCTGAGCTTCATCACGGCAATGATCAAGGGTGAAACGCTTGGGGTGACGGTTTCCTAAAGGAACCAACCAATCATCATTCAAGCAATGGCAGCCAGTGAGCTGAATGTCCTTCCCTAAACAAACAGAAACCAGTTTGTTTAATCTGCAAATTGAAACGCAGGCACATATGAAAAGAATCTCAGAAATCTTCAAATTTTTGTATAGAACAAATTGACTGGATTATTTATTTGTCATATTCTACTCCATCCACTCATTGAAGCTACCAACATGAATTTGACCAAACTCCAGGAGGCAGTGGAAGACAGCATGCTCTGGTCCATGGGGTCATGAAGAGTTGGACACAACTTAACGACTAAACAACAACAACTCCATCTCTCCTCCAAGATGCTAAAGAAGAGCTACTAGGGCACCCAGAAAGAGAAAGACTGACACAATGCAGAGGACCTACAGGAGAGAATGTTCTCATGTTACTCAGACATTTTGATGTCCATACAACTATCCTAGCTATTCCTCTATCATACCCAATTTCACATTTATGTGGTGGATCATATTTTACCTCAGTATGATATATATCATGGAAGACACATATTAAGGGTAATTAATCTACTCATATAACACATTGCTCTTCTGAATCACAAAAGCTAATACAGTATAATTATTTTTAAAATACATATTTTAGTGTCAGTTCTGAAATTATTCAATGTGGGGATAAAACAAGTAACATTCATTATTCCTACTTATATGAGAGAGATGGTATTTCAGGTTTTTAAAATCTATAATTAATAAAAATGGATGAACAAGTTGGGCAATTTCATCTGTATAAGTGCAAAATTACTGCCTGTCCCTAGAACCCAATGAGGACTTAATCCAGCCGCCACCACTCACTCCCAGAGTCTGATATGTTAAAAGTATTACAGTACTTGATTTGTGCTGCTGGCATGAGCTTATTCAAGAACAAGTGCACTAACTCTTTGGAGTGCTGGCAAAACAATGGCTTTTATTTCCCCTCCACTCACTTTTTTTTAAAATCCAAACAGAACAATAAACATTTACAGTGTGATCTTATTTATCTTCAGTTATGCAGCATAGTGTACCAGTACGATACAACAATCATTCTAAGGAAGCCATTCAAAACTTTCTTAAAGCCTAGGAACAATATGGGTCTGTTGTAATTTTATTTCTCCTGAGTTTATGTATTATAAGCATAAAAGGGCAATGGTTACCTTTGTTTTCAGTTCACCTATGGTTCTCTTAAACCTAATGAATTTGAGTGTTGCTCCCTCTAGCCAAGCCAAAACCTGTACAAAGAACAGCTCACATGAAACCATGCCCTTTTCCAACCAGACTGTGCTGTTCAGATGACTTGTTATCAACTTTCTTTATAGCCATTAGCAACATTTCTGAATTCAGCTAATTAGTACTATACTATCCGAGTCCGCATTCAAGACTGAGCTTCTTAGGACCAGATTAGCACCCTAGTAAGAAAAATAGCTATCTAAAGTATATGCATATATTCATATGGTTTTGTGGTTAAAAAAAAAAAGCCCAGCTTTCCTCCCCAATGCAGTTCTGACAGTTTCTAAGGATTTAGTCTCCAAGACCTTACATCCCCTCTTGATATAAAATAGCTTTTAATCCTCAGATGAAAAAGATCTTATTCCCTGTGGTTTATCCCAGCTGAGACCTCTTTTATATTTCCCAGGCCTCTTCCTTGTTCTTAAGGATGCAGCTCTCTCCTCTCTGAATCAGTCAGACTGTGTTAAAATACAGGTGACCTGATTTACAGCCTCAGCTTTCATGAGGCCAGTAAGCATGGATCAGAGAAGAAAGGCACAGATTTTAGCATCCAAAGAGGGTAAGGAGAGATCTGAACAATTCGTTTTGCATGGCACAGCTTTAAAGTTGCCAAGTCAACTGCCAAGTACAATGACGCAAAACTGGCATTCAACAACGAAGTAAGTCACCCAAGTCATATTTGCAATGGAAGAAACCCTTGGAAGGAGCTACCTTTATTTATGTGTGTTTCTTGTCCAGTTCTTGTGTACATAGCAACGGAATTAGCATTTGGCTGTTGAGCAAACTTTTCTACAGCCTTCAGATGGAAACCATGAGATAACAGATGGTTACCAACAGCACTCCTTTCAATGCATTTTAAAAAACTGCAACACTGTGAATGTTCAGCATTGAGTTAATTAGCTGGCAGAGTTATACAACATTTATTATTATTATTATTATTATTATTATTATTATTATTATTATTATTGATAATGCTAATGCTAATGCTAATGCTAATGCTAATGCTAATGCTAATAATGCTGCTGCTGCTGCTGCTGCTGCTGCTGCTGCTGCTGCTGCTGCTGCTAATAATAATAATAATAATAATAATAATAATAATAATAATAATAATAATAATAATAATAATAATAATAATAATAAAATAATAATAATAATAATAAAATAATAATAATAATAATAATAATAATAATAATAATAATAATAATAATAATAATAATAATAATAATAATGGGTGCTTTTCTCTCTGTTTGTGTTCAGTTCCCCAGTGTTACTTTCAATATTTATTCAGTTGACTACACATTACCAGCACTAATCAAAAATAGAGCTGGTCTTTTGTCGTAACTACACAGTGTATTTTGTTCAGCCACCAGGGCTTTTTGTAGCATAACAGCCCACATTATTTTGGCTTGCGTGATCACCTATATCAGTCATGAGACAGTTGCTGGACATGTCCAGATGACATCACTGATGATGCAAGATGTGGAGTGAATCCTACTTCTTTTGCCTGCCTTTTGCTCACCGTAGTACAGACTAGAGCTACAACACTATTTGCAAAATGTATTTCTAAAAGCATTTGTCTCCTAATTTATTGCTAAAGCTATATATATTATATAGAATATATAATTGCTATATATATTAAATTGATTCAACTGCTTCACATGTCTTGTCAACTTAGCACTATTTCACTTGCTAAACTTTTTTTTTAAAAGAAAGAACTTGATACTGGCAAAGGAGTGGGTAAGAGGATGTCAATAATGGTAGAGCGGGGAAGATCAGCTAGTGACAGGTGGTACACATTTTTTCAAGACAATTAAACATTTATGTGTGGACAACATCATCAATTTAAGTACTAGGGTGTGAGATAGAGAAGTTTGTGTCGATCTGGAACAACCTTCTGTGCGGTCACACCCTTAAATAAGAGAAGAATTCCATTATGGCTGGCAGGTATATGAAAAAGAAACAAATCTCAGATACACACTCCTGTTATGTTTATGAGACCCGGAAACATTCTGAGGGCAAGAAATCATAACCTTTTATCCCTCTTTGCATTTTAAGAGTGTTTTATTTTGAGGTGGTATTTTCCTTGGTATAAAGCACTCACAGCTCAAATGTTTTTTTAAAGTATAGTCATCTAATACTCTACAAACAAACATTTAACAAAGAAAGAAACATTCATAAAAGAGGTTTTTCTCTGAAGATTTATTTGCATTTGACATATTCTAGTTCAAGTTTTTGTGCAACTGTCAGTATCTTAATAAGTGTACAGTGTGGATTCAATATGGTATTAAAACAGAAATAAAGTATGACTGCTGCCAGTAATTTGTTTCATTCTACAGCAGTCTTTCAAATTTCTTCTTGCTGTTGTCTCCCCCTACACATCTCTATGTGTCCTTTTTCTTATCCATTAGTCTGATGGAAAATTAAATATTGCATTCAGAATCTCTTATGGATTATGTTTATGGTGAGTCTGAATACTGAATTAACTTTTTAAGGTGTCAATCAAGGATTTTAAGAAATGGAAATATCTTTATTCCCAAGTTCAGGTCAACGTTTTTTTTTTTTGGGGGGGGGGAGTTTTTTAATATTTGTAATTTAAATATTGCATTCAGAATCTCTTATGGATTATGTTTATGGTGAGTCTGAATACTGAATTAACTTTTTAAGGTGTCAATCAAGGATTTTAAGAAATGAAAATATCTTTATTCCCAAGTTCAGCTCAGCATTTTTTTGGGGGGGGGGTGTTAATATTTGTAATTTTACTGTGGGAAAATGGCTTCCTTTTTTGTTGCTCCTCAACCATTATTTCCTTCCATTTTCTTCCAATACAGTTAAATAATCTTGTATGCAATGCTGTGTAGGAAGCATTTGTTTTTCCGAGAAAATCTAATCAAAAGCCAGGTAGTGCAATCCATTCAAGTGAGTGGGAAGTCAGCCTCAAAGATTAAAAAAGCTCAGTACTATTCACCTTCCAGCACTCAGAGAGGAAACCAGCGGGATGTTACATCACACACTGTGATAATGTATGTCAGGTGTTTTCAGACCACTTCAGGTCATACGGATGACGTACGATGTACCTGTTATTTCTCATGTTCTTAAGAGGTTTCTTTTCACTCCAGAAAAAAAAAGCAACAAAGCCAAACTTTGTCAGGAGGTTTCTCAGAGCATTCCTTTTCCCATTCATTATAACTGGCTTTCCGGAGGCCATTTGTGGTAGCACCTTTTCCCCACACACATTCTTTATACTTTCATACCCTGTTTCCCCAAAAATAAGCCCCAGTTAAGTGAAACCCTGCCCTCCATCATTGTGTAGCATTATGCAGCAACCAGAAGAAGATGACATGACTGTATTTGAATAAATGTAGATAGTTGTACATGAAAAAAATAAAACATCCCTTGAAAATAAGCCCTAATGCATTTTTGGAACAAAAATTAATATAAGACCCTGTCTTATTTTCGGGGAAACACAGTACACTGAAATCCATAATACTGATAATAACAATGTTTTGTAACAACAATGACAAGGTATACACTTCAGTGAGTGCATATCCCTTTGCAAAATAAAGGTGATTTTACTTTGTGGGACACAGATTCACTGTTGTTAAATATACACCTCTTGAAAAGGGAGTTAGTTATAGATCTGTGATGCACAGATTTGGGGACGATCCCAGGTATAGAAGTGGGCACAAACCTCAGTTTGGAGGTTTGTGCCAGTTCGTCCACACAGCACCACAGGTGCTGCACATTCTCTTCCCCTGCCTCCCCAGCCAATGCCTCACTCACCAGCCAGCATGAGCTCCTCTCCTCCTCCTCTTTAGCTGTTCAGCCAGTCCCCAAGGAGATGCGGCAGGGAAGCCACCAGGGGTTTGGCGCCACCGGGGCTTCTGGTTTTAGGTCTCTTTATCTCTCTCTCCTCCCCACCCTGTCGCTCTTCGCAGGTCACCTGGCGAGGCGCTCTGCAGCGCTTCGACAATGTGCAAGGGAGGGAGGGAAGGAGGGGCGACGCAAAGCCCTTACCTTGAGCGCCTTGTCGGGCCACCTCTCCGGGCACCGCTGCCACTGCTGCTGTTGCCTCGTCCTGGCCACTCGCTTCTCCTTCCTCCCACCTGGCGCTCCACCGCTCCCTGCCCAGACATGCCATGGGAGGGAGTGATGGTGAGAGAACACGTGCTCCCCTCCCCCATGGTTTCAATTTGCAGCCTACCATGGAGAGCTCGCACCCCTCCGTCCGTCTTGACGGTCTGTCGCTCGTCCCCTCCCTCTCTCTTCCTTTGCTTTTCCTTTCCTCCTCCTGCTTTTTTGCCACCATCGCCAGGGCCGAAGAGCCACGGCCAACAGGGGGGGAACGAACGTTCCATCCAAGAGAACAAAACAGCCAGTAGCAGACACTGCCGGCCCACCCACCAGCCAATGGGGAGCCACGAAAGTGTGACATGCCCACCCGCAAGCACAACACACCCACTCGTGAGCGTGACACGCCCCTCCACAAGTGTGACACGCCCACCTGTGCAAGCGTGAAGATCTATGTCTGCAGCCCAGTTGAAGGAAGCCCATGGACTGGCACCAGGCCACGGACCAGGGGTTGGGGACTCTTGATCTAAACAAACCACACAGGGAGTGCCCCCAGATCGCTTTACACCTAAACCTGTGGAGAAAGTTCTCCCCTTAATGGAGCTTCCAATGGGAAATAAATTAGTTTTGCCCCATACCCCATTCCCCACTGCTGAATTATTTAACTGGAAGCAAGATCTTCCACCATATTGCGAGGCCCTTCAGAAGTACCTGGACTTCCAATGGATCATTACTACTCACCACTCTTCTGAGCAGCCTCCTAAGCAAAGATGAGAAATGCCAGGCTCTTGCAAAGACCTACGCCTGGTATACTACTCATAGGATTCAACAAATAGCCGATGGCAATGGAACAGTTTATTGGCTTGAAGCAGCAGCCCTCATAACCCGAGTTATTGATCCCAATCCTAATAAGCTTGCTGGGGCCCACCTGCTGAAAGGAGCAAGAAATGCTGTAATTCATGGCCTTAAACTAGGAGTGCCAAAGGCTGTGAAACCTTCACAGAGTATATAAGATTGTTAAAAAAAAAACACCACGGAATCCCCAAATGAATTCCTGATGAAGCTCAAGGATGGTTTTCGCCGGTACACTCACCTTGATCCAGATTTGGAATCAACAGCCAGCTGTGCTACAGGTGTAGCTCCACAAGCACCCAGCCATATGTGACTGCTGCCACTGAACTGCCTGAGTCCTGCAGCTGGTCTGGTCAGACAGCTATGCATCAGTTGTAGCACAGCTACACAAAAGCACTTTGCACATGTCTCTCTGTTGTCTGTCTACTCATTGTCTAAGATACAAGGGTGCTTCTGAGGAGAGATACCTGCTAAATAAACTGCTATGTACAACAACTCTGAGTCAAGTTTCTTTATTAAACAAGGTAGCTCAGGGCCATGCTCTTAGGGAAGGATATTGCAGGAAAAAGGGAGGGACACAAACCCTATTTTCATTGTTAATGATTGGAAGGATGGAAAGGAATGCATGGTTTGCCAATCATGAACTGTGTGAATGGGATGACTCATGAGGCTGAGGGGGCTGGGAAGATACAGGCTGGTTGGTATGGATACAGGCTGGTCCCCTAATCATCAGCCAGGAGGGAGGGGTGGGCAAGATTTCACTGGGATGGATACAAGCTGGCCCCACCAATCATGAGCCAAGAGGCAAGGGTGGGAAGGATTCAAATTGCCCCCCAATCATGAACCAGGAGGTAAGGGGGAGGTGAGTTGACAGTGTTAGGGATTCAAGCTGGCCCTGCAATCATAAGCCACAAATTTAGTATTGTTGAAGGGACCCAAGCTGCCCAATCATAGGTAAAAACAGAAGGGAGAGTCCAAGTGCAAACTCAACATTACCCAACTGGAAGGAGAGCAGGAAGATGGACAGTGAAAGGGCTAGGCCTTGAACTGTGTAGAGTTGTGTAGAATTGTGTAGAGTTGTGTCAGATAGACAACATACTATAGGATCCCTGGAAGGCACAGCCTAAGAATTCTTGCCTGAAGTATAACTTTACACAGCTCTAGTCACTAACCTTGCCACTAATCATGAGCTAGGGCAGGGAGAATAGGGAATAATGTGAGGCCATCCTATCGATCAATAAACAGAAGTTTTCTTTGGCTGCCTCCTGTGGTTCTCTCAGACAGTGGGGTGGGTGGACATTTAAATGAGAGAAAGGCAGATGTCATGGTGGCACTCTGACAGCACCAGATGCACTAGGAGGGGCTTAGCCTTCTATGGCACAAAATGGTGTTGCAATGGGTTTCATGGCAGCTGCAGAAAGGACTTGCATTTGGGGGAAATAGAACACTGTACCTTTAACAGGCATCTCCCTCTTAATTGTGAGAGTCTGATTCAGCCAACTTAAGGCCAGACTGGCTAGTTAGGATTGTGCCCTAAGTCAGGACAAGAAAAAGATTTCTTTTAGTGCTAACATTTTCTGAATTTGGTTCTGTGACATAAATAGTGCTTTGAATGGCAATTAGTTCTCCAACATCTTCCAATATTCCATTCTTGATTTTTGACTTAAAAAGGAGTAGGTAAATAGCTCCACGTCATTAACTAAGATAATGGATCCTCATTTGGAGATACTACTTATCATTTATGAGTTTATTAGTTTATTTAAAAAAAAACAGAACAGACCAACAGCAGCCCAGGCAGAAGTATTTATGATCCACAGGACAAGACTTATTTCGCAAGCAGCCTGGTTGGGCTTAAGAGTGTGAGAGAAATTTACATAACTCTTGACATACCGCTGAGGTCATAATGAGGGAAGGTGTCACATAACCTCTGAGGTCACATGATTGCTAGAGCAACAGTGCTTTAAGTTCTTGACAGTTGGTCTTTGCCCACTTGCTGCTCTCCTGCCTCAACAGCCATTGGGAGCAGAGTGAGTTAGAGAGACCTTGGCTTTTCAAAATTACTTACATTTATCTTTCATCCGGGCTTAACCATGGACTTTCTCAGCCATTCAGGTTTATAGTTTGTAGAGATGTACTCTGTATCAACGGACAGGATTGCTTCCTGTTTTGTCTATTGCTCTGGAAACTACATTAAGGCATTGCCTGGGTAGCGTAGGTTTAAGGTGGTGAGGTCTGGCAGGGCAGTTGATGTGGTACTTTTGAGAGGTTGCTGTTGTTTTTTAATGGAAATAAATGAGTTTTTTAGGGGGCAGCCACATGTAAGCTGGATTCCAATAACAGACTCCCCACACAGATGGGAAAGAATAGCATTTGTGGGGATCCTTTTCTGGGTGCCCCCTTCCTGACGGAGCCGTGGGTGTAGTTGTTGGAAAGGAAACAGAAATGTTTTATTTCTGAAACATTTGCCCACTCTGCATAATTAATTTGTGTATTTCATCCCTAGCATTCATTAGATTGTATTCAGTTAATCTCCTTCCTTAGTAACCATAATTAGAAAAAAAAAGGTTTTGTTTATGTTGTTCAGAAATGAACAACAGACCTCTTTACATATTGTTTCCAAGTCTGAAGGGTTCCAAAAATTATTGTGTCTGAAATATTTACCCATTTAATGTGTTAATATGCCAGGATCTATTGACTTGTTCAGCTGAATAGTTCTCTTTCTGGGTTGATTTCTCTTGTATTTTTTCCATATTCATAGTGTTAATTACTTGCTAAAAATTTAAAGAGATAGTGGTTTATAAATGTTAATACATATCACATAACTATCTTCTAGGTAAAACAATATATCTTATGGTTAGGCACTGACCAGGTAAGGGATCAAAACTCAATTTAGATTTTTTTTTTTACTACCTTCCCTTCTCATATAGGCCAAGACATCGACCAGGTAGGAGATCAAACCTAATTTTGGTGTGTTTTTTTTTTTCTTTTCATTTTTTCCACCTTCCCTCCTTATGGAGGTGAAGACACTGACCAGGCAAGGAATCAAAACCAATTTCTGTTCATTTTTTCCATTTTAACTGCCTTCTCTCCTTATTCAGGTAAAGACACTGAGAAGGAATTGTAGTGCTGGAGGAGACTCTTGAGAGTCCTCTGGACTGCAAAGAGAACAAACCTATCCATTCTAAAGGAAATCAACCCTGAGTGCTCACTGGAAAGACAGATACTGAAGCTGAGGCTCCAGTACTTTGGCCATATCATGAGAACAGAAGACTCCCTTGAAAAGACCCTGATGCTGGAAAAGTGTGAAGGCAAGAGAAGAAGGGGACAGCAAAAGACGAGATGGTTGGACAGTATCATCGAAGCTACCAACATGAATTTGATCAAACTCCAGGAGGTGATGGAAGATAGGAAGGCCTGGCGTGCTCTGGTCCATGGGGTCACAAAGAGTCGGACATGACTTAATGACTAAACAACAAAATAGATTGTTGGCAGAAGAGGTAAGTAAATGTTTGGGAGGAACACAAGGTCCTATCCAGACCTGCTCTCCCCATATATACTTCACGTATTTCGTCTCCATCTCACTCCTCCACCAAATCTTCACCCCCCCAACTCAATCCCTACATCTGAATTCATCCACTATCACATTGACCTGCCCTCCCCACACCTCCCTCCCTCCAGCAACCGACAGAACATGCCTCTCCTTCTTCTACCCACAATCCCCCATCATTGCTCTTCATATGCACATACCTAGACACACTATTACTTTTTCCAAAAAAACCCCATCACCTTTAGACCCAGCCAACTCCCCTCTCATACATACACACTTCGACTTCTTTCCAGCTGTATGGCTCCCCTACAGGAGATTCTCCCCTCCCAACCCCACACCATGTGATGACAACTCCTCTGCCTCACATGGACAAAAAGCATCCCACTATGCACTCCCCTCATCCCTTCCATGCCCCACATGCCTGACAGCCCTAACCAACCACTCACACAATTTATAATATGCCCCCACAACCCACCCCTCAATAGAGGGGTGTAACGGAACCCAAAAGATGACGTCATTCCTGCATGTCAATCAGAGGATAGAGCAGGAGGCGCGGAGTCAGAAGGACAGTTAAGACAGCTGGAAGAGACAGTTAGGGAGACAGTTGGAATAAGATAGGGATAGAGAGAAGTAGGGACAAGAAACTATGGAGAGAGTGCTAGGGTTTAGGAATAGCTAAAAGGGATTAAGAAAAGAAATTGAAAGAGTAAAATATATTGAACAAGCAGGAATGAATGCATAAATATAAGATGAGAGATATTGACATGATCTGATATACTTTAACACCTGATTTAATATACATGAACATATGAAACAGTTATATTTGATTCTCCTTATGATTTTGTTCAATAATAAAAGAATATTTATTTAAAACCCTTGCTTCCTAAAATTATATGACCCTTTGGGGTGACAGCTCCTGTGTGTGGACCTGAATTGGTATTAGGATAATACCTGGTGGTAGCGAAAAGGGCGTATTTACCTTTGTAGAGCCCACAGATATAAAGGGCACAAAGAGGGATCGCCACAAGGGGTTAAAATCAGTTTAGTGTGTTCCTAGTTAACGCCAACACTTGAGTCCATCTCTGTATTTCTGGAGCTGGTGGGCAATGTATACCTCTGCCAGCATGGACTCATACACTGGCTTGGAACTATTTTCCCACATCTCCTGATCTGACATAGGCAGGTAGAGGCACCAATTCACGCTTGACACAAGGCTGTGCTGGGGCTGGATGTTGGTGCAATTATAAGATCCTTCCGCCCCCAGCCAGCCCTTTTTCCTTTGAGTTAATCTGTCTGCCCTGGGTCCAGTGTGGCTGGAGCAGATAGGAATTTTGGATCCATCTCACCTGATTGGCATATAAAAGGTGGGTGGACGTATTTTTGCCTATCCCACACTGTTTACCCATGGGATTCTGAGGGCTATTCTAGGTTTGAGTCACATTTAAATAGGTCAAACCGTCAGGTAATGTGGAAGAGAAGGTGAGTTTCAGTGAGCTCCCAAAAAGCACATGGGGTCCTAACTGCACCCAGCATCACAGCAACCAGGATCTAGCGTTTCACTTGCTGGGATGAGGGGTGAATAGCGTATAGTCCCATCCATTGCATGTCTTAGTTCTAGACAATTGGATGGATGGCAGATAAGGAGGTTTTTCTTCCCAGTCTGTGGCCAGCTGGGTACAAGCTGTTCAGGGGACAGCTCTGACCAGGGTTGGAACTCACTCACTTAGGATTGGAGAGGGAGTAAGAGATACCCCTAGAGCCTGCCCCAGGGATCCACATGACGTCCAGGCCCCTCTGCAGGATGAGAGTGGTTGGAGGTTAAAAACAATAAAGTGTGGGCCTAGTTAACTCCAACACCTGCGTCCGTCTCTTTATTTCGGGAGTGAGTGGGCAGAGATTAAATAACAGTGGTGGAGGAAAACATTGAATATTAATTTCATGAACTTTAAAATATCATGTGAATAAATCTACAGTATTTTGGAAATTCATAGTATTACTATATATTCCAAAGTTTGAATAGTCAACAAGGGACCACAGCACAATATTATAACTACAAAAATTCTCAAATGCTTTCCAGACAGTTTACATGTCGTCTGTACATTTTCTCTTTTGCACTCTTTTTCAACAGCTCCTCAGTTCATCCCCAAAGCAGTCTTGACTGCCACTAGCAAAGTTCCATCTCCCACCCCTCCAAATGTAGGATATCCACAAGAATAATCACAGGCCTGACACTATACTGATTTCCTACTGATTCTACCTCTTTATCACACAAGAGGTGAATTACCAAGACAGGGCTCACATGATCAGCATTGCTGATTTATCAAGAAAAAATCAAACTAGTGACATTCCCATTTGGACATAAGAAAAAAAGCTCTCCTCCTTCTCTTGATCCTGAAGGATAGAGATCCAAGGGTTGGACCCTTATAAATTTTAAACAAAAGTTTCCAAGAGCTGCAGCTGGATATGGTATTTGTAGCTATCTGTGACAGATTGTTACCGCTGATCATACCAGTAAGATGTTCCTTGCTTAAAAATTGAATTTCCTTTTTTCTTCTTTCAGTCTGCATTTGGTTAGGCAGAAGGGGATGGGTGATTCAGAAGTCATATACTGGGTGGTAGAGCTCTTTGTGGTACATGGTGAGTCCCACATACAACTAAACTACATCAGGGCCTGAAGACAGAATTCTACTCACACTGAAGCAAAACTGCTCGCTTTCAGTCTTTGGTGCTACCCATGTTCAACTATTGGGAGACAATAACAATATATTTTGAAATATGTTGTGTTCTGCCTACATGGAAGAAACAAATATAAAATAGGCTTTCTTCTGTTCTACTAGATACCAAGATTCCTTTCCTTTTTGTTTGTTCCTTGTTGGTCATGGCTCTTTGTCCACAGCAGTGGTGGCAAAGAAGCAGCAGCAGGAAAGGAAAAGGAAAGGAAGAGAGAGGGTGGGAACGAGCGACAGATCGTCAAGATGGACAGATGGACAGGTGCGAGCTCTCCGCGGTAGGGTGTGAAATAAGACGGGGAGGGGAGCGCGCACGAGAAGCTGTTCTCTCAGCATCACCCCATCCCGTGGCACGGCTCGGCAGGGAGTGGAGGAGTGCCAGGTGGAAGGAAGGAGAAGCGTGCGGCCAGGTTGCAAGCACGGCCCCTCCTTCACCTCAGCCGCAGAGAGGATGAGGTGACAGCAGCAGCCTTGGATGACCTGCAAAGAGTGGGGAGGGGAGAGAGAGAGAGACCTAAAAGCAGAAGCCCCGGTGGCGCCAAACCCTTGAGGGAGAAGACTGCAGGGCAGGGAGAGGGCTCCCCTTCTGGACGCTTGGGTGCTTTGTGGGGGGGGGCAGGTGGGACTCAGCCCCTATGAGGCGGGGAGGAAGCCCCGTGCTCACCAAGTAGGTGCCGCCACTGCTCCCGCTCCAGGTTGGGCTGAAATTAGAAGCCCGGTAGATTTTGAGAGTGGGTGGGCATGTCGCGCTTGCGCGTGGCCGTGTTGTGCTCATGCGCATGTGCACAAGTGTGACACACCCCTCCGCAAGTGCGACACACACACACACTGTGTGTGCGGGGGGTGGAGATCGCCACGGCCCACTTAAAGGAAGCCCACGGACCGGCACTGGCCACTGACCAGGGGTTGACGACCCCTGTTCTATAGAGTGCCACATTACATTGTGATTTTCCAGCGTAACCAGTTGTCATCTATCTATGACCCAATTTCCTTCTCATCATCCCATGATCCTTCAGAAAAGCAATATGGGAGTGCAAAACAGGAAAAAAGCAGCGGGGAAGTCAGATATAAGCAATGTAATACAATTAATGAGCTTGTCTAGGAAGATAAAGGAATGGACAGAAAGAGGTTGAAAATTTGTTGGGAATGGCAAATTGCTGAGAGTTATGAAAAGTTAATGAAGAGATGCCTGAGTGCTAGAAAAGAATGAAGCATTACGTTTGGTTCTGTACAGAGTTGGATATGTGTGCTAAACAACTGGTTTCTCCTAATCCTGAAATGCTAGGTTGATTCACCTGATTTAAAGTTTTAAGACCTCTTATCCCAGCCATGTTGAAACTTTGGCTATAATCTTGCTTTTTCCTACTGCAAGTTATTTCAACAAAGACAGAAGATGACAAAAATAGAAACACTGTGCACCACACTGTTCTTATTTATTAAAATAAACACCACACACACAGCTCCAAGAACATTTATGGAGCCTTACTAAACTGCAGCACTGACCTGCGTCTACCCACCCATCTTTGTTTGTTCAAGGCGTTAAAGTATTTGTATTAGAATTCACCGTGGGAATGTGACACAAGCTGATATATACTTTCCTCCAAATGACCTTCAGTTTTCCATTGTAGTCATGGCCCTAAGAGTGTTCTTTTTCTTCGAAATTCACCTGCAGCACCTGGTCTACATGAACACTTTTTTGTGAGCAACTATAGAACAGACACTTCAAAACAACAGCTCAACAATGAACCAGAGATTTTATTTATCTAATAGAAAATTCAGAGGTCACATCATCCTCTGAACTCATGAATATCCACTGCATATCTTATTCATTAGTCCAACAAACTGCTTACAAAATGTGTGAAATCTTCCTTAAAAGCTTTCAAAGAAAACCTAAATAATTATGTGCCATTCAAAGGGATGTTTTCTGCTAGCTTCTAAGAACTTTAAGAGAATTTCTCCTCTAATTTTTGTTAATAGCTCTTCTCATTAATGTGATTATATTTATTATTACTTTGTTTAAACATTTTTAATACCTGTAAATTACAGATGGGAGAGTGAGCTTTAGTTTTGCTTATTCTATTCCTGAACTAATAGAAATACAGTATAAAATGATATCCTTTCACAGGACACCAGCCATAAGCACTTTGAAAAAGTCCCTGATCTGTATTTAAAGGGTAATATAAAAACTGTCTGAAGAACATTTCATTATTATCTAAATGTTGCCTGAATTTATTATTTGTGAATTCACCTAAGTTTTCATGTGAATACTTTGTGAAAATTATCATAATATGTATATTGTTGAGGAACTTCAGAAATCAAGATGCTCCTCAGTATGTCTTATACACAAAATATTAATCTGAAATGTTAACAACTCCAGGTATTTAGGAAAAGTCACATTGATTATCAGAATAAATTAATAAATATCTTCCACATGAATCCTATTAAAACACAAGAGCTAGTAGACCAAGGCACTGAAATGGATTGGTGGGCGCGAACACAACTAATATCAAGGTATTAGGGATTTTATCAAGAAAACACTCCTTTTGACAGAACTCTTTTAGAATCAGAAAGAAAATGTATTAATTTGCTAGATTTTGAAACACAAGATGAAGTAGTAAAAGCATGCATGATCAAATGGGCACTGAATGAAGGACACAATATTGAATTAAACCAATGGGAACAAATCTGGAAAATAAATATAAATATAACTAAATCTACAGTATTCAAGGAGAATATATATAAAATGTTCTAGAGATGGTACATGGCTGCCACAACTCTGGCTAAAATAAGCACTCAATTTTCAAATGTATGTTGGAAATGTAAACAGAAAGAAGGGACATTTTACCACATGTGGTGGATGTGTAAAGAAGCCCAAAAATACTGGACCAAAGTCAACCAGATACTGCAAGAGATATTAGAAACTCCAATATCAATACCAGAATTTTTTCTATTAAATATTCTGCCTACTACATTAGATTCTGAAAAAGCATTCTTAGCCATCCATATGATAACAGCGGCAAGAATAGTATTCGCAAAACACTGAAAGGAGTCTGGAATACCACAAATAGACGAACTGATAGGGAAAATACTGGAAACTGCAGAAATGGATAGGCTAACAAAATGATTGAATCCAAAAAAAGAAAAAGGATCATCAGGAAACTTGGCTGCCACTATATACATGGTTGAAAAAAAGACCAGCTACATAATTAATAATGGAAATTACAAAATATCTGTCTGAATTTAGATTTTTCTATATAATGTATATATTTTTGTATGATAATTGGAATTACTCTTAGAAGGGATTATTTAGAATTATTATGGGGAAAAAATACCAATTTGTAATGTATGTTCAAATCCACCCCCTCAAAATGTATCCTTATCCCAGTTATCCCTTACCGCACCCTACCTCTAATAAAGAGAAAAAATATCAGAATAAATTAATAAATATCTTCCACATGGATTAAATGCTTCTGTTTCACTTTATGTTAATTAAAAAGATAACAGTGGCTCAAATCCTGCTTCACAACTTATGCCCATGTGAGGCCAATAATGTAATCAGCAAGGCAATTTGGGGGGAACTTCCTACTTCTCCCACAACTCTCATGTAATCCCTTTACCATCAGAAAGCCATGGGAGCTGTGGGACAGCAGGAGGAAGCCTAATTACCAAAACTCATGCTGCTTGGATAATTTTATGGTGGTTTTCAATTATTAGACACTTCCTCCTCTCATCTCATGGCTCTCACAATTTACCAAAAATGAAAGGGATTATGCGGGAGCTGCAGAAGCCTTAGGACCTCTTTAATTTCTTTCAAAAAGGAAACCTCCTTTGCTGATGACATCATCAGCTTTATATGGGCACAGTTGTTTGAAGAGGAGTTTAGCTATGGGAAGGAGAGCATTCACAGCATGATTTTGCTATATAGTGGCTGTCCTACTGTCTTCTGAGAAATGGATGACCAACTTTTGGGCACAGTTCTGAAGAATTCGAAAAGCAAATCAAAACAATTTCCTGCAGAGATAAATTTTACCTTAGCAAATGTATGTTCTTAACCACTTATTTGTTTACGACAACATCGATAGTAAGGGGAAGGAGTAATCTGTTGTGCAAAGGAACTATTAGACACCATCTAAGGGCTAAAAGACCACCCTTACCAGTAGGAAAAGGGAAATGGCTACCTCAGACAGTGGATGCTAGTAGGGTGGGAAGAGCAGAAATTCCAGTCCTTTCAAGGCAACACCACACAGGCTATAATGTTTATATTTGATGGTCTGAGCCAGTTGGCTGTTTCACCTCTTCATTTTCTCCCAATAAGAAACAGACAGCATCACTGCTGTCGACATGCAAATGATTCCAAGCTACATACTTTAGCTGGCATCCCACCTGTGCACACGGTGGACTTCTAACACTGGCACCACTGCCGCTGACTTGGGAGCAGCAAGCCGGCACTAGATGGAGCAATAAGCACATATGTGCAGGGCACAGTAATCCTGGTTGTTGCTATGGCTCATCCTGTTCAAACAATATATCCTTATAGAGGCTCATAAGACTGAACCATAAATGAATCTGAAATCATGAGCAAGCTTGCTTTGTTATCTTTAGACATCATTCCATTATGCCTGACAAAACATTTCCTGGCAGCTCGCTATTCTACACCTGTCAAAGCACTTTGTTCATTCAGCGTGTGCAATTCCCCCAGTGTTAGTACTGCACTCACTAAAAGAGAACCAAACTACTTATTAATGGGCTCGCCAGATCAATCTGAAGCCTCGTTGTTGTTAAAAAAAAAACAACATCACAAGACACACAAGACTAGAAGAAGAGAGAGCAATCATGACAGTAAAAAAAAAGGATGTGAAAGAGTTCCCACAAGTTGGAGCTTTAAAAACTACAAAACATATATTTTTAAAAAACCAAAGCATTCTTAATTTATCAGACAATAACAAAATAAAAATTAAAAAGACAAACATGTTGTGGCTCCTTAAGGACTAACTGCTATATTTTAATGTGAGCTTCTGTGAATCAAGGCTACTTTCTCAAACATAAGTCTGACTTCCTCTTATGTCTGGACTCAATCCATGGAAGCTCACATTAAAATATAGCAGTTAGTCTTTAAGGTGCCCCCAAAATTTTGCCTCTTCTGTTTTTTTTATTATTGCTTGATATGCTTGCACAGGCTACCTCTTC
The DNA here is from genome assembly GCF_051106095.1 of Pogona vitticeps. Lineage (NCBI taxonomy): Eukaryota > Metazoa > Chordata > Lepidosauria > Squamata > Agamidae > Pogona > Pogona vitticeps. The sequence goes on from NC_135784.1 coordinate 239,898,691, forward strand.
TAAAACTACACCTCTTGTTAATTTGTTTCAATTTGCTAATTGGGGCCAGGAGAGAAAATACTTTGCTGCAAATTATCTGAAATGGAATTTAATCTGCATTGTAATATATTGATCTAGAGTTTCCCAGACCCTTCAATAACCATTGTGTCCTTCACCCATTTATTATTTCTCCGTTTTTATATACTTACAGAAAGTCTCATCTCCTGCTAGCTGATAAAAACGGCGACAGACTTGGGAAACACGAGAAATATCTTTATGAGTCAGCAGAGAGAAGATACAAAGCCACAATTCATTAGGAAGAAGCAGCCAAGGCAAGAGGTTATGATCCTCATGCCTGCTCTTTAAAAGAAGAAGAAAAAGACAACTCTTATTACACCAAAAAATGGCAACACAAGGAAATAAAACTAAAGTTACTCAGTCGATTAAAATAGCAGATGGTGAAGCAGAACAGCAACCAAATCAAGCTCATCTGATTCAATGTTCAGAAATAATTTTGTCTCATTAGCAGCTGGGGGGAAACAATCCTTAATGGGACATAAAAACCATTAGCTTCCTTCCTATAAAAACACGATTGTTTCAAGAAATTCTGACACCTGGACTGACATTTAATGTTTGAAATATCATCCATGAAAGAAGAATCTCTTCTTTGGTCTTCCTCAAAATGGTGATGCATCATGGATCATGAATTTCATTATACTTGATATGACAGGTAAGGTGACAGCTTCTCCCTAATTTCTGTATGTCTGTTTGTACAGGCAACAGATGACTGGACAACAGAATTGACAAGTCAAGTCACCCCCAATTTATGGCAAACCTATGAATGAGCAATCTCCAGAATGTCCTCTCCGCAACAGCATTGAACAAGCTCTTTTTCACCTGTTTCCAGCCCAACTGTTGCTTCCACACAATACAGTTCAGAGAACAGAATACTAGAACATCACCACAAGGTTGGGTGTACGCAACACAGAACAAATGAGCACACAGAACAAACTAGCTCCTCAACACACAGTCTGCACCTTCTGTTCAACAAAGCAAATAGATCAAAGGTACAAATGTGCATGAAGAAATCTGTTGACTTCACTGATATGGCTGGGGTAGGCCTTGGCAGCTGGAGAAATTGGTATACATGCACACTGGAGCTTCTATATTTGAAACAGACAGCTGGATGAGTGTCAAGAGTGTTTGAAGAAGTGTTCATAAAATTAAAGGAGGGAAAAGAGAAGGAAACATACAATATATACAGATTTAAGACATCATCATAATCAATTAACAGGAACTCTACTAGTCTCAGAAACCATTTTAAAAATTCCTTTAATGGCTAAAATACTTTTGTTTAGCATAGGAAGTTGCAACTAGAATTTGAATCAATGGAACTTCTGGAGGAGCTGACTCACAAAATCCATAAATTCAATGAGCCTATTTTACTGTGACTTACTATGCTAAGCAACAGGATTTCAGTCAATAAGACACTAGTAATTGGTTTGGGTACCAAGGCTCCACTTGTGAAAGTTTTCTAAGGACTTTGTAAGGACATTTCAGTCTTTACAAATGTTTCTAATGATATTATTACAATAGTAAGAAGACAAATAAGCTTACTGTATTTATTTCATCGTAAGCTTGAATGGCAGGTTCCTGCTGCTGTCTGGATTCAGTCCCTGAGATAGAAATAAAGAGTTTGCATAGGATTATCAAACTGGCCTCTGTCTACAAATCTTAAAAATAATTAAAAATATGGCCAACATACACCATTACAACTAGCAGATCAGTTTACATGCCAAAGAGATACAAACCATATTCAAGGACTAGCAGCACAGGAGGACCAAACTTAATCTTGCATAGGAAATTGGTAAAGTGGACGAAACACACACACACACACATACACACAAAATCCAAACCAAGGCAACCCCAGTCACCAACATTTCCCCCCACTGCTGCTCAAAGGCACCTCGCAGTCTCTGTGAGCATCCCAGAATCCAAGAACAATTCCTCCAAGGATATGGGGAAATGGCAAAAATGACCTGGGTCAATATATTGCCAAGCGCTCAATTCGGAAGGCCCAGGCCCTAGTCTCCATTCAGCCATCAACTCACTAGATAAGCCACTCACTACTTCTCAACCTGACCCACTTCACAGGGTTGTTGTGAGAATAACACAGAAGAGGGCAGAGCTGTACACATTCTCCTGAGCTCTTTGGGCGGGGGGGGGGGTGGAACTGAATATAAATGTTAAAAAATGGCAGTCAGATACATACACATACTCATGCACAGATGGCTATTTTTCACAGTCAACCCCACTTATGGTTTTCTCTCTGCTTTTATTGAGTCAGTACATGGACAAGAAAGTAAGAGCACACCCTCTGGCATCAAGAATGCTGGCCCAGATTACACATACCTGAAGACGGACAGCTTAGAGAATTATGCCCACCCTTTCTTCTCGATTTGCTGCCCAGCACAGGAGTTTGAACATACTGTGATCTACCGCAGGAACAAAGAGAAACAAAACTAAATGAACAAAGCTACATAAGAGCTAATATAGATGAATACACAATCACGGTGCTAAAGGAGTGGTTTCAAATCCTTTCTCATATTTTGAATTACTGTGTAGCTTTAGACCAGTGCAGATACACAAGTCTTGAATCAGCCTTAAAACTGAACTGGGTGGTGGCAAGCTTCTCCTTCCCTCCTTTAACATGCCTAGTTTCAACATATCAGTTCATCCACAGTTTCCCATGGCGGCCTAAACCAGAAATCACTGCTCATCTCGAAGAACATGCGTTGTCAGCATGTACTCATTCTTGGGCCAATTATTAACTCAAGTTCAATTCACCCAAGATTATGCTACATGAACCCTGCTGTTGTACTCCATAATGCATCCTTCTACAGCAGCGCCAGCAATTATTGGTCCTTAAATGAGATGCCTCCCCCATATGCCCCATGGCTTCCCCAACACAATAATTAAGGTATTTTAAACAGCTGATCTATAAGATGAGAATAATAGTGTTGCTCATCCCAATATTTTTGGAAAAGGTAACTGGAAAGCCTGCAAATTGAACACATGCTTTCTGTTTTTGTTGACAATGTTTTTATTGTTTTCATGAAACAAAGGTGAAACAAAAAATTAATCATTGCCATTTTGTTTGTAACAATGAAAACAAAACAAAAAAGGTAGACCAGTTTTAAGGGCTGGTCTACCATATGGACTTTGTCAAATCTGCATCTTCATGTCAGTAAAAACTTGTTTCATTCATGCAGTCTGCATGCAAACAGCAGCTTCAGAATATATTCAATAAAAGACAAAATGTTGTTGGGTTATATAGGCTGAAGCACATGCAAGCTAACCTTGGCTTCATTTCGTCATGTGTGTAAGATGACCACGCAATGCTTGCTCTCTCCCAGTGCCTTTTAGGACCAGCCATGTCTGTACCAGTTTTCTTGGCTTCAAATGCTTTCTTGTCTACAAAAGATGGCACACAGACTGTAGACCCAGTTACAGTTAATTGTATGCCTAGCATCTATATGAATCTTCCAGTTAATTCCCATCATTAGACAGCCTCAGATAATTTCCTCCTCTAATTTAACCCGCAGTGCCACCATGACCCATCTTTGAGGCTGAGTCACATGGTAATATCATGGTTTGTGCAACTGCATTGATGCAGCAAGAAAGCAATCCTTGTCTAAGTCTTCTAGCCCAAAACCAAAACTTCAGCCTTTGTGATGCTATGTGCTATGATTCACAAAGCACAAGTAAATCATATTGCTCTTTGTTAGTGGATCTACAGACCAGCTGAGCACCGCTCAGAGACAGAGAGAACTCTCTAGCTTGTTTTTGTAATTTAAAAAAAGAGAGAAAGAAATGCCTTATTTTAAAAAAAGAAAACTATACCACAAAATATTGATGATCTTCATTAGTAGTCTATGATTCTGACAATGTCATCTATTCTACATTTGCTCCAACACATTATTCATTTTGAAATGCTATTTGTATGCATCAAAATATCAATTCAGTTTTACCTTTAAAAACGCATGGCTTCCTCGGCTGCCCATTAGTAAACAATGCAGGATTAGGCAATCGTTTGGGACTGCTTTTTCCAAACAGAGTCATAGCCTCTTGTTCCTCAGCGCATCTGTGCTGTTCTAAAACCTCAGCCCTTGTATCCTTATCACAGCTTATTTCTTGAGTGCCAGAATCATTGCTCCTAAGTTCCTTAGCTTGTTGCTCATACAACAAGCTATTGCTCTTGCAGTAACCAAATGCAGACAGATTCTTTTCTTTAGAAACGCCCCAGTGTTCTTGACAAGAGGGCAGATGGTCACCACCTTCAGGCTGAAGCTTTTTCAGTTTATTAAGATAATTCACATAGAAGTAATATTTGGCCAAAACACTATCAGACTGGGACTGGTCACTCCAAAACAACTGTTTGTGGCCATCAATTTTCACACTTGTATTGAAGAACCCCTCGATATTGCTTTGAGAACCTACTATTGATTTGATGACCTTCTCAGATATATTTTCTTTCATGTCATTTTCCACATATATGGGAGTCATATTTGAATTAAGTGCTATAGTTTCATCACTAAATGGCGACGTATCCAAGTCACTAGCACTGTCCATGTTTCTACTTTCACAGGGACAATTCAAACGGTTTGAAGCAATTTGATCTGTACTATTTTCTGAACGATTTGGTGACAAATTCCTACAGAAACTGTTGATTTGCACCGTGGGATCTTTCACCATAAATCTTAATTCAACTTTCTTTTGGTCTTTGTTGAAGTCATCTCTATCATATGTACCAGTCGTCTGATCCTTTCCAATATATTTACTCCCTTCAAAACGTTTATCTATTCCTAGTGCATCCACTCTAAATTCATTTCTCTGATCTACAGCTTCCTTTAAAGGCTGAAAATCTAACATCTCATCCCTTGAGATACCTTTTTTCTCCTCAGACTTGAAAGTGAAAGGGCTATTTCTATTTCCAGCCTCTTCACCAATGCTTTTTGTAATACTGTTGATCGCACTGGAGCCTTCTAGGTTTTGAATCCATATGAAACTCTTGCATTTGTATTCTTTGATCTCCAAGAGATTCTCCATTCCTGGAGTCCATCTTTCACTGCTATCAGACTTTCTTGTGCAAGGAAGCCTACTTTCTAGCACTGACTGACTGAAGAGTTTCAGATTTTCTGGCTTGAAAAAACTTGCACTGCCACAAGACCTTTTGCCGTTCTGGTTCCTTGTAGTGGCTAGTTTCGGACTACTTTTCTTCACACGTAGCAATTCCTCACTGGAGCTATTATTAGCAGGGGTCCAAAAATAAATATCCTTTTTCTGCAAGTCCAGTGTAGGTATGCATGAATCATCTTCCTGACACTCAATGGGGAGATTATGAAAACTGGATTTTCTTGTATTGCTATACATGCAACCATCTGCCTCCAATTCTCCCTCAATGTTACTAGAAATTCTAGTATCTTCTCCTTCCCTCTCAGGCTTGAGTATCTGAGGATAATCTGAACTTTTTTGAGGAAGAGATGATGCATTATGATTCAATAAAGCACAGGGGTTGTGTCTCTCACCATGCTCCAATCTATTTTCAATAGCTATGAAAGAGCTTAAAATGGTTGAACCTAAATCATTAGAGCTTTTATCTACCGCATCTTTGCCTCTGCTCTTTTGAAACACCTCTTTCTCAGTTTCACAGTCCAAGGTTGATTTTCCAGTTTCCTGTATGCTGTCTCCAATGGGAGCCTGATCAAGGAACAACTCGGCCCAGCTTGCAACGTCTTTGAGTTTCCATATCTCTGGGATGTCAACTCCCTTGTGTAGATTATTGTGTACACAGGTACAACTCAAACATTTTCTACACGTTGGTTCATCTGTAATACTTGCTTCTTGTTCCATTCCTGAATGTTTTACTTCACAGAGTTTCTGAACTGGATATTCCTCTCCATTTACTGCTGAGCTACTCAAAGTTGATTCTAACATTAGCTATAGAATGTAATGGACCACATCTGGACTTGACTGAATCTGAGTTGTTAGCATCATCAGTGCAACTAGACATACTCCTTCCATATTTTTTGAGTATGTGGTGTATCCATTGCTGTATCAGTCTTAGCAAAGTCTGAGTCTAATATTGCTGGGGACAGTTATTCCATCTGTAGGAACAAAACATAGACATAAATTAGAACTACCCCAATGCTGGATAATCACTATTATTTGCTGGTAATTTCCCATGATTATAGTCAACTGAAATAAACGACAGGATTGCCTACATAACTAATATATCTCAATGCTTTTGATTCTATTGCATCCTCTAATGGCATTTGATGGCATCAGCCATAGCATCCTCCTGAGCTGTTTGGCAAACAAGGAATTCAGAGCACATCTTGCAGTGATTTTGATCCTATTTGGCCGAACAGCTAGACCAGGTGGTGCAGGGATACTACTTTTCAGCCCCATGGCCTTTAGCTTAAAAGGTTCTTTAGGACTCAGTGGTGTCTTTTAACATCTAACATGAAGTGGCAGGAGAAGGTCACCTGGATTTTGGGGACTGGGTCTCACTGCTATGCTGATGATATCCAACTCTGTCTCTGTTTCTTATCTGGTGTCAAAGAGACTGTGGAAGTCCTGACTTGTGTTTGGGTGCAGTGGGGGTGGTGGTTTGGATGCAAGTAGACAAACTGACAAGACAGAAGTGCAACTGGTTGTCAGAAAAGACAATCAAGGAAGTCACAAATAGCACTCCCTTTGAAGGACCTGGATCTCATCTTGGAGGGCACTCTTGGACCCAGCATTACTCCCAGAAGGCCAGATGACTGCTCTAAGCAGGAGTGCCTTTGTCCAGTTTCAGCTGGTGCACCAGCAGTATATCTTCCTAAAGATGGGCCCAAGCGATGCATGCCTTAATTACCTCGCAGTTAGACTACAGTACTATTAAGCATGCTGTTTTTAAAAGTGTTTGGAAACTGCAGGCAGTATAAAATGCAGCAACCAAGAATGGTGCTTTACAGACCATATATCATCAGTCTTGAACCAACCACGATGGCTCCCAGTCTATTTCTAAGCTCAGTTAAGGGTGCTGGTTTTATCTACAAAGCCCAGGGTAACTTGTGACTCATGTACTATTGAGACCATTATCTTGTCCTAGAATTTAAAATTTTCAATCAAGGATGTGTTGTGTATCCCATGATCAGTGGTGGGATTCAAATAAATTAACAACAGGTTCTATGTCCTAATGATAAATAAATAAATAAATAAATAAATAAGTAAATATGTAAATATTTAAATATGTAAATATGTAAATAAATATGTAAATAAATATGTAAATAAGTAAGTAAATGCCCAGGACAGTGGGATCTGATGAGGATTTCTTCCACAGTGGTCTCCCTACTGCCTATTATCACAACTACTTCTCACATAATTAAGACATCTGGATAAGTGCATCTGTTTGGGCATACTGCTGCTGTTACCCTCACCATGGGCATGTGCCAAAAACACACACACAAACACACACCTCACAGTGGGTGCTTATGACCAAGTTTGACAGAGAACTGACACATCTCTCCTTCCCTTTACCTCCTATTTTGCCCTATAGCTCACCAGTAAAACTTGCTTCCCTCCCCTTTCCTGCTCCTGAAATGACTGATAGCCCTGTTTGTTGTTACCTGGAGGCAGCCTTTGCGCACCTGTAGTGGAGTTCTTCTCCCCCCCCCCCGCTTCCTTCTGGCTTGGAAGGTATGTTCCCTTTTCAGTCTGTTGCCACTCCACCTCACCCCCACCACCTCAATCGGTCCTTCAGTTACTGACTCCTCTGAGGTCTCCTCCTTCTCCATCTTTCCCCTCCACCCCGCACCCACCGCTTCTCCTCGTCAGTCGCTTTGGGGGTGTTGGTGTTGCTGGCGGCGCTGGTAGTGATGATGGCTTCCCTCAGAGCCCTGGCAGCTGCTTCCTCTTCTCATTTTCCACTTTTCCTTCATGCCACAGTTTCACCAAAAACATAAGACTCCCCCCCCTCCACTGTCTTCCCCAAATTTCCACCTTCCATTTTCATCTCCTCTGTCCTCCTCTGCTGCCCCTTTTCTCCTTCAGCCCCACACAAGTCCTCAGGAAAGAGTCCTAAAATACAAGCCTTAGTTTTCAAGGAGAGTGCTGTGTAACCCCATGCAGTGCAGGTTTAATCTCTATTCCCTGCTCTGGGGAAACAAGGAAGGTAGTTGTGTGGGAAGAAGGGAAGGAAGAAGAAGGAGAACCTCACTTGCCTTGAAAGGCCCATTAGGGTCATCTTGAATGGCACGTAACACACATGTAAAGCGAAGATGAACTTGAGAATAACTCTCAAATTCTCTGACCCCTTCTGAAAAAAAAAGTTCTTACCACAGAGCAACAGTAATAGTAATAATGAAGCTTTTTCTGTAGCACAAGCAAGAGAGGGCTGCCACCCTGGGATGTGAACTGGTCTCTGAACAATGCCACAATCATTTAATCCCTCCCCATTCCAGGTTCTGTGGAAAAGTCCTACTTCGGGCACATCATGAGAAGGCAGGCATAGATTGAAAAAGACCATAATACTGGGAAAGGTAGAAGGCAGCAGGGAAAGAGGAAGGCCAAATGCAAGATAGACCTACTCCCTAAGGAAACCACAAGCTTGAGTTTGCAATAGATGGGCAGGGCTGTTGAGGCCAGGCCATGTTGGAGATTGCTCATTCCTAGGGGCACCCTAAGTAGGGGGGAATTTGACGATACATAACAATAACAGCAACCTCAGGTTTTGTATGTATTTAACTGCCAGTTCCAAAAAGTTGAAAGGTTATTCCCTTAATTGGTTGTTGTTGGTTTTTCAGGCTCTTTGGCCGTGTTCTGAAGGTTGTTCTTCCTAACATTTCTTCCAGTCTCTGTGGTGAGACGTTAGGAAGAACAACCTTCAGAACACGGCCAACGAGCCCAAAAAACCCACAACAACCATCAGACCCCAGCCGTGAAAGCTTTGCAAATAAATGCCCTTAATGGGGGGACTACAACTCCCAGAATCCTGCACCAACCACAAAGACAGGGTTACGATCTCCCTCAAAACAGTGGCCAGAGAAACCCATCGGCCAGTTATTTATTTATGAAATGTATGCTTTTTTTGCAGCTTGTGGGTTCTGCTCTTTTCGTCTTGTTTTCAAATGAGTCACTTTTTCTTACAAAATAATTGTAAAAACATGTTGACTCAATACTAGGCTGCCACGCAAGCATCTCCCGCCCACTCCCCAATTCACCAACATTTAATCCCTCCCCATTCCAGGTTCTGTAGAAAAGTTGGAGGCAACAGGAAAAGAGGAAAACCAAATGTGAGATGGATTGACACCATCAAAGAACCCACAAGGTTGAGTTTGCACCAGCTGTGCAGGGCTGTTGAGGACAGCACAAAGGGGCAACGTTGCAAAAACAGAAGCTTAAAACAGCATGCTGACATGTGGCTCTTCAAAGAGGACTGTCCCAATTAACAAAAATTCAATCATCTTTGCAGACACCCTTGGCCTGATCGGATCGTATAGCAGATACCCTGGACTGCCAAAAAATATGAGTAATTGGGTTCTAGATCCAATTAAGCCTAAATTATCTCCAGAGGCAAAAAAAAAAAAAAAACCTGAGGCTGTACTACTTTGGGCACATCATGAGAAGGCAGACATAGATTGAAAAAGACCATAATACTTGGTAATGTGGAAGGCAGCAGGAAAAGAGGAAGGCTAAATGCAAGATGGACCTACTTCCTAATGAAACCACAAGCTTGAGTTTGCAATAGATGGGCAGGGCTGTTGAGGCCAAGCCATGTTGGAGATTGCTCATTCCTAGGGGCACCCTAAGTAGGGGGGAATTTGACGACACATAACAATAACAGCAACAACAGGCTTTTTATGCATCTAACTGCCAGTTCCAGAAAGTTGAAAGGTTATTCCCTTAATTGTTGTGGGTTTTTTTCGGGCTCTTTGGCCGTGTTCTGAAAATTGTTCTTCCTGAAAAACCCACAACAACCATCAGATCCCAGCCGTGAAAGCCTTTGCAAATAGATGCCCTTAGCCACTTTTAAATTTTTTACAATCATAATAAAATATAATACCTGATAGAGCCTGGTTCCCCATTAGTTTTTCCATAGATCCTAAATACTAGATTTCCGCATACCAATGGAAAAAGTGGCATGTTCCCTCCCTGAAAATCTAAATAACTAATTAATCACCAACAGGCTTCTGACCTTTTTTCTCCAAAGTTCAGGTATTTATTTCTTTCAAAAAATAGAAGTATCAGTTTTTTTAAAACCCTGGAGCCTTGGGTTGTTTGTTTGTTTGTTTTTATTTTTAACCCATCTTTCTCCCTGCAGAGTGTCTCCAGTGGTTCACAAACCCTGACACAATGATAAATATTTTTTTTTTACATCCCACTATAAGGCAGCATAAAGATGCAATAATACATAAATGCTAAAAGGTTCTAAAGGGAATCCTGTTGAAATAATTTTGAAAATATATTTTACATGATAAAAATTTTTAAAAGCAATCCCATTTCATTTCCCTCCCTCCATTTCTCCACAGCAGTTTACATGTTAAAAAAGCCTACCACAAAAGTCTTTGCCTGCCAGAGTCAAGACTGCATGGCAAACAGCTAAGGCAGGGAAATATTTAATAAAAAGCCAGCTTTATGCTCAAACATAGTTTGCCTTTTATGTATTATACTTACTTACTTGAATAATCTCAAAAATGAAAGCTTGAAACTTAAACCTATCTCAACACAGTCCTCTTGAAGATGCTGGTCACAAATCCTTGATTAGTATGCTTTAGTCCCTCCTCCTCCTCCTCCTCCTCCTCCTCCTCCTCCTCCTCCTCCTCCTCCTCGCAGTCCCTCCAGCCCCCAGCCTGAATGTCTGGATTCCCCTTTGATATGTTGATCTGCTTTCTTCAACCCTAGCCTGATGGTAAATCTTACCAGTGTTAAAAAACTGATAGCTGTCTTCCTGTTTTTGAGTAAGCCTGCCATTTGTCTCCTCAAATTGTCAGAGCAACAGCCTTAGTTGTCTTTAACTTGAAAAAAAACACATAGCCCCCCTCCCTCCCCCGCTCGTTGCTGGTCACCTGGCTCCTCCGGCTTCATTCATCTCAGGCCAGTAACCGGATCTCCGAACTAAAATAAAAAATAACAACCACCTCTATGGAACCGGTGCGAACCGGGTCAATCCCACCTCTGCCCATGATCCTGAGGATCTAGGTGGACTAGTACGTAAGAAAGGCTTTCTCTGTAGCAGCATCTTCACTGCAGTGAGAAGTTAGGCTAGCTCCACTTGTACTGAGCTTCTGTGAAGCAGCCAAATATATATTTGTACAAATTTTGATTTTTAAAAATGGCTTTAAAAATTGTTTTCAATCTGTTTTTAAATAATGTTTCATCTATATTATTGCACATTGTATTGAGAATCCCAATAGACAGAAAAGTAACTAATGAATACTATGGAAAAAATATTCTGCCCTATATTTCAAAACCAACGTTCCCATCTTAGCCTCAACAAAAATTGACTGAAATCCTACTAGTGTTTGTGTAAGAACTGCATAATTTGCTGTATCTAACTAACAAGGTGCCAAGATGCAGCTTGGTTGTGCATTCAGGCACATGGCCAAGACGCAACCCAGCACTTTGTCATCAGCCATGGCAAGCCTTCTATGAATACCAGTAAGATTCTGACCATAGTCTTCAGAGAAACCACCTCTATATTTTCCTGCAAAAGAGAAAGACTGTGATTAAATATAGAAGGCTGCATCCAGTCTGAGGCCTCCCCACAAAGGAGGGAAACTTGCAACATGACCTGCTTTAAATTAGTCCAAAGGAGTATGCTGTCTATATATACTGATACTATATATACCTATACTAGCATTATCTTGATGCAAATCTGAGTTGGTTACGAATGGATGTGATATATAGTACTTCAAGCTTAGACATGCATTATGTTAATTTGATTAACACGTATAGTGTGCTTTTAATTAAATCCTTTAAAACTAAATGCTGGGGAGGTCATGATTGCCACCACAATGCATTGGAAGGAGAAGTTTAAGCTTCCCTGGATCATCCTGCTCCATGTGGCAATTGGCATTAAGGGCGAAAACCCTCCCATCTGCACTTCTTCTACAATTGTGTCAGAAGTAACCCAATGACGCTTCCAGAATGGATAAGATAAGCGAGCAGGGTTGCTGTCATTGCCCAGGGAATACCCAAATGTGTTTACAATTCCCACATTCTTCAGGGAGGTTCCTCCCATGTTCCCCTAATGGAAGTGGTCTTTTTAAATAATATTTGTCATGTGGACACTCTTTATAGGGATTATGATTTAGGGGGGAAAGGGTTTAAGTGAAGCAACTTTGACCATTAGGAAAAAAACAAAAAAGGCAGACCACAGTGTGATGAAGTAGCAGTCTTAGCTATGGGAAAATGTATTTATTTATTTCACATTTCTCCCAGCAGAGGGACCCCAGGTGGCTGGCAAAGTGAAAGAACAGTTCGATTTTCTATTTAACTATTAAGCCACAAGGGCACTTCTGTTCAATCTACTTTCTCTCAGCTTGACCTTCCTGCTGATCTACATTTCTGTATGAAAGGGTAAGAGTGGGTAAGGGTAACAGGTTTAAGAAAAACCCTGAACCACAAGAGTCTTAGGTCAAAGAAGATAATTACATGGCAACAAAAATACATATTCAATATCATCACAGTCTCAAATTGCCACCTAGAGGATTAACATGGTTGTCCTATTTAATAGCATACAAGAGACAAGCTATTAATTCAATTCACTTTCAACACTGCTGATTTGGGAAGGACATCCCATCAGGGCAATAAATGCTAAGGCCAGAAGGGAAACGTTAAGGTGTAGAAAGAGAAGCAATACAGTTTGGCTTAGGAGAGACAGGTTAGAAATAACACAATACAATAAAAAATTTTCATTGCCCAGAAAAGGTCCAGTGACTTTTCTGAAAATGGTTAGATAATCCATTTTATCTAACCCAATTTATGGGGGTTTTGTCCCCTCTGTTTATGAACCTGCTCCGTTTTAACCACCTAATATTATAGCATTTAATATTTTATAGTCTTTTTTTACTAATTATTTTATCTTTTGTTATTATGTTTACCAATTGTGTGAGTGTTATTGGGGTTGTTTGTATTGTGTTATTACACTTTGATTGCTACCCAAAGTAATTGCTCTGCCACTAGTTAGGTGAGATAAAAATATGAATAAATAAACTCATACATACTAATTAATAACTGAAAGTAATTATACTGTTGATTGTTAAAAACATATGAAGAAAACACATCTTGCAGCTGCACCTTTCCCCTCCGAAATCTATGAGCAGAAAGCAGAGGGAGCTCGGGATCAAAAGGGATCTCCAGGCTCCTTCCTAGTATTGCTTGATTTGTTCCTGGGTGAAAAAACAAAGATGAAGCCTTAACTTTCCACTATCATCATCATAGGCATCCTTCAGTCTCGAGAGACCATGGTAACGTGCTCTGTATTGAGGAGTGTCCTCTCCAGAGCATGAAGCCTGGTAAAGTAATATGGAGGATAGGCTGTTACCCAAGCAGCAGATTCCCTCCCCTCTCCAGTTGCTGAAATGGCCCAATGGAGGAGTTGGCAGAACGACAGGAACTGCCTTCGGGACTCCAGCTCTGGATTTTGCCTCTAGGTCACTTGACATTTCTGTAAATTGTGCAAAATGGTTCTGGCGTCCTTCCCTTTTGAGAAGTGAAGCATCCCTGTTCATGTGGATGCATGGAACTTTCCACTATGGCTGTAGGAAAAATGGGTTGAGAAGTCAGAAGGCAGAGATAGTGGGAGATGCGCTGGTAAGCATCCTTTTTGTCTTATAGGGTTTGTCTGAAAAGAATCTACGGTCAGCGATTTTCTGCTCCGATTGGTAATCTGTCAAGCCGCTCGGGATCTGCCAACCCCAAGGGAACGTGACGTCACTCCAACGCCCAGTCACAGGCGGCTCTTGGAAACCCACCTGATCGACCGAGAGAATCCGAATCCCAAAGGGACGGCGCTTCCGCCACAAGGACACCGGGCGCAGCCAAGGTGAATTGGCGGGCGGGCGGGCGACCCCGCTGGCCTTGCCTTAGGCGGAACTAAGGGGTACTTGCGCGCCGGCCGGAGCTCCAGCTCGGACAGGCACCCAGAAGCAGCGGCGCTTGGCTGGCTCCCTGGGGGTGGCGGGGGAGGACTTCCCCGCGTTTGCAAAGGAAGAGGTCCGTTCCCTGTGGGATAGGTTCAACAGCAGGTCTGCGCGTCCCCGTCGGTCCAGCGGGAAGAAGTGCCTCCGGCCTTCGCCTCAGCCCAGGCTTGCTCTTCTCCTGCCGCTCCAGACCCAGGGAATGCGTATCATCACACCGTCCTCATGGAAACCGACGGGGTGGAGTCAGCTCAGGGAAGGGGCGGAGAGGCGCCGCCGGGAGCGCCTGAGGGTGCGTCCCGTTCAGCCCCAGCTGCGCGCCTGAGTAGTTGCGGGTATGGGGAGGGGGGAGACCCTGTGGTAAAGCCTTGGTCGAGTGTGCTTTGAATTGTTGTTGTTGTTTAGTCCTTAAGTCGTGTCCGACTCTTCGTGACCCCATGGACCAGAGCACGCCAGGCCGTCCTGTCTTCTACTGCCTCCCGGAGTTGGGTCAAATTCATGTTGGTAGCTTTGATGACACTGTCCAACCATCTCGTCCTCTGTCGTCCCCTTCTCCTCTTGCCTTCACACTTTCCTAACATCAAGGTCTTTTCCAAGGAGTCTTCTCTTCTCATGAGATGGCCAAAGTATTGGAGCCTCAGCTTCACGATCTGTCCTTCCAGTGAGCACTCAGGGTTGATTTCCTTTAGAATGGATATGTTTGTTCTCCTTGTAGTCCAGGGGACTCTCAAGAGCCTCCTCCAGCACCACAATTCAAAAGCATCAATTCACAATTCAGTTCTTTGAATAAGGCACCCCAAAATAGCCCACCATCAGGCGTCTTCTCCTCTGTCCCTCCCCCCCAACTGAAAGCTTCACAAAATTCATCCCAACATATTCTTCCTCATGAACGCCGCGTGCGAAATAATAAAACTTCTCTTTGGCATTTATTTCAGCTCTGCCGGGAGGCAGCGCCATGACATGGAGGAAAAGAAAAGGGGCTGCATTCTATGCCCAACCTTTAAGGCAGGGGCACTGCTTTTTAAAAAGAGACCGTTTTTAAGGCTAAATCAAAAATCTTTCCTTTCTTCCCTTTGCTGCCAGCCATTACTCAAGGCCAAGATACTAAATCACCCCATTTTCCCACACCTCTCTCTGGCTGCTTAGCTGATGGAGAAAGTATGCGTGCCGGTATAGGGAGGGGAAACCCAGCTAGAAGTCTTCAGCACAGTTCCTTCTTTTTGTTGCTACCTGTCTGCCTTTTCCCCTCTTTTTGCCTTGTTTTTCTTTTTTTGTTTTCCTGAGGCACTAACAATCCGGATGCTAAACTTGGGGAAGAGCAGGAACGAGACAGGGGAGCAGGGAGTGGAGGTTTTCCCATCTGGAAGAGCCCTCAGTTTAAATGTAAAGGTAAATGTTCCCCTTGACAATCTGTCTAGTCATGACCAACTCTAGAGCGCGGTGCTCATCCCCGTTTCCAAGCCATAGATAGAGGCAGCGTTTCTGTGGTCACATGGCCAGTGCGACTAGACACTGAACACCGTTACCTTCCCGCTGTGGTGGTACCTATTTATCTGCTCGCATTTTTTGCATTTTGCATGCTTTCGAATTGCTAGGTTGGCGGGAGCTGGGACAAAGCGACAGGAGCTCACTCCATCGCATGGATTCGATCTTACGACTGCAGGTCTCCTGACCTTGCAGCACAGAGGCTTCTGCGGTTTAACCCGCAGCGCCACCACGTCAGTTTAAAACAGATTCATATATCCAGTGCTGCCATTGCTCAATGTGAAGGAAAACAAGGGCACTGCACAGTGAGTTGACATTTGCTTTCTCCTTTGGGGATCTTTGTACCTTGAAATTTATTATTCTTGTGTGGCACCACACCATTTCTGATTTAGGTAAAGGTTCCCCTTGACAAATGTCCAGTTCTGTCCAGCTCTAGGGGGCAGTGCTCATCCAAGCCATAGAACCAGCATTCGTCCGTAGACAATCTTCCGTGGTCACGTGGCCAGTGCAACTAGACACAGAATGCTGTGACCTTCCCACCATGGTGGTACTTATTTATCTACTCGCATTTGAATGCTTTCGAACTGCTAGGCTAGCAGGAGCTGGGACAAGCAACGGATTGACAGAGACCCAAATTAATGATCTCCAAAAGTGATTTTCATTCGTAGCCTCAACACTTTTATTGCCAGTAGTGAAGTTATATATTTCTTCTCTCGTCATTGTTTTTGTTTTCTTAATGTTCAACTGTAATCCTGCTTTTGTCCTTTCTTCTTTAATCTTCATCAATTGTCATCCCAAATCATTGCTGTTTTCTGTAAATAAGCAGTACCAAATCTTGCATAACCACAGAGCAGGTTGTACTTTCTTAGAGAGAGGATAATTAGGCTACTAACACATGGAATCTGAACAACATCTTTTGCACAAGTGGTCCCAGCTTTTTATAGAGATATACCTCCCTGGACTGATGTAATGTGTGAAATATGTTGTCAAAAACAGACACAGTAACACTTTGCATGTACAGCGGTGCCTCGCTTGACGATGTTAATTCGTTCCAGCGAAATCATTGTAGAGCGAAAACATCATCAAGCGAAATAAAAAATCCCATTGAAATGCATTGAAAACCGTTCAATGTGTTCTAGTGGGCTGAATACCTGCTCATCCAGCGAAGATCCTCCATATGGTGGCCATTTTCGGTGCCTGTAAATCGAGGAATCCATCCTAGAAAACAGCGGGGGCCCATTTTGAGCAGCCGGTGGCCATTTTGAAAACCTGATGATCAGGTGTTTTGATCGTCGTAATGCGAAGAATCGGTTCCCGAAGGAGGAAACTGATTGTCTCAAAGCAAAAAAAAAAAAACCCATTAAAACATTGTTTTGCGATCGCAAAAACATCATAGTGAAGCGGATTCATCATTATACGGGGTAATCGTTAAGCGGAGCATGATCGTATACTGCAGTTAGTGTAATAAAGTAAACGGAAGCTAAACATACACTAAATTCAGTTGCTAGTAACATCTACAGTAATCAGCTGTTGAACGGCAACCCAGCCCTTATGTAAAGTTCATTGATTCAATCAATGTACTCTTATTTGGGCCTAGTAATTGGAACTTGTCCCATATTTTGCAGTTGACCAGCTCATATATTAAGTAATATCAGGTGAACATGTGGTAGAAATCACTTCTGGCTGTAAAATAGAAAATGACAGCCTGTATATAGCAAAATCTAGTATATAGCCTGTATATACCACAAAATGGTTAGACCCCAGAATCTCATGTCTGATTGATTAAGATCACCTTGTGTTGGGTGAGCTGCTCTCCTCTATTCTTTTTCTTGCCATTTCTCTTTCTGCTTTTTTTCCCTTTGACCTAGAAGAGTATCCTGATATTTTGGACATGAACACCAAGAAGCCCCAGTGGTCAGGAATTCTGGGAGCCAAAGTCTAAAACATTTGGACAGCCGCAGATTGAGAACCATCAGCACAGATACAGTAACTGCAGAACTCACAAGCTGCTTCTTTTCCAGGAGGGATCAAAAGGAGTGGGTGCTAGTTTGCCTTGTAGAGTTGTCCAAATCCACAGTTGAAGATGGCGATGCTCTACTTCTTCAGCATGGCAGAATTTCTTTGACAGGTTAAAGCAGTGGTTCTTAACCTTTTTGAAAGAATCGCCCCCTTGAGCCATTGAGGAAGTTACCATCGCCCCTCTCTCCCAAGATAATTGCGGCAGCGGCAAAGCGTCCACTGCTAGCACCAGCTGCTATGGATCCACCTGCCAGATGCAGTTGCCTTCTCAGGTTTGGCTCGCTCCATTGCCCCCATATTGCCTCTTCTGTTCCTTCGTTCCTGCACCGCCCCTTTTCATTCCATCGCCCCCCTGAAAAATGAAATTGCCTCCTGGGGGGCAATATCGTCCAGGTTAAGAACCACTGGGTTAAAGAACATTATTTATAAAATGTGCTGCAAACAAGCAACATGTACACAAATGTGGTGTAAGAAGACTTGTGACTACCTACTTCTCTGCTAAGACTAGATTTCTTGTTTAATTCAGTGGAGAGACATTGAATGGTTGTTCAAGTCCTATCATGAATCACTACCACACAGGTTTGAACTGAGGTGACCTGAAGTGTGAGCAACCTATTGACAAAAGTGGCGGCGGGGAGGGGGGAGTTCTGCATCAGGGTGGTTTTTTTTGTGACAGGGAGAAGTTTGTCACTGATGATGATACGTCTTTAGTCATGTTTAAATAGCTATATGACATTTCCAGAGAACAAAATTTACTGAAGAGGAATGAGAAGAGATTCAGAAACACTCCATTATAAACACACATCCACAGCCATTTTTTCTTCATACTTCTCTGTAGTCATTCAAACATGATTGGGAATGTGACAGAATGTGGTCACTAGCAAAATTCCTTGCTAACTGTACTGAATTCCCAGTTAATGAAAAGTACTATCCTGAAGCTAGCTATCCAGTCCTCTTAGACATGGAACATACCGAAGAAATTGTGTTAAACAAATTATTATTATTATTATTATTAAATTACATGCATTTGTGAAATTAGTTTCTTCCAATCCTAAAGGAATAATGTGAATTTACATGACAACATAACAATTATTTATTTTATTTATTTAAAATATTTTTATCCCACATTTCTCCTTAAAAGGACCGAAAGACAACCAGATCAAGTGGAGGAGAGTTGGAAGAGCAATGGTTTTGGGAAAAGAATACTGAACAATACAATACTTCTCCAGAACCCAAGTTCATTCAGAGGGTGTCACAACTTTGTGCTGCATTATGTGTTTTATATGCAATTATGTAGTTATGTGTGTATTGACTGAGAGCTGGACGAGGAATGTATGCCAGGAATGACAGTTGAGAAGAGTAAAAGAATGTTTATGGATAGAAGTGCAAGCTGATTGCTCTGTGTGATTCTGTTTTATATACAAGTGTATGCTCATGTGAGAAAGAGCCAGCCAGTGTTAGAGCTGTGGCCGGGATTCCCCTTTCCACCACCATTTCCGGTTCTGCCACTTCCAGTTACGCCACCACTGTGGCCCACCACCCGTTGGGTGTTCCTCCCCCAATTAGGGCACTTGGGCCCAAAAAAAAAATATATACAGCCCTGTCGTACTCCTTTCCCAATTTTGAACCAATCAATGTTTCCATATCCAGTTCTAACTGTTGCTTCCTGTCCCACATACAGTATAGAGATAGATAAGGTGGTCAGGCATTCCTATTTCTTTAAGAACTTGTCATAGTTTGATGTGGTCCACATACTTTGTGTAGTCAATGTAGCAGAAGTAGATGTTTTTCTGGCACTCTCTGGCTTTCTCCATAATCCAGTGCATGTTAGCAATTTGGTCTCTAGTTCCTCTGCCCCTTCGAAATCCAGCTTGTACTTCTGGGAGTTCTTGGTCCACATACTGCTGAAGCCTACCTTGTATGATTTTGAGCATAACCTTGGTAGTGTGTGATGAGCCTCGTGGCGCAGTGGTTAAACCGCTGTATTGCAGCCAAAACTATGCTCGTGACCTGGGGTTCAATCCCAGGTAGCCAACTCAAGGTTGACTCAGCCTTCTATGCTTCCAAGGTCGGTAAAATGAGTACCCAGCTTGTTGGGGGGGGGCAATATGTAGCCTGCATAATTAACTTGTAAACTGCCCAGAGAGTGCTTGAAGCACTATGGGGCGGTATATAAGCAGCACACTTTGCTTTTTGCTTTGAAATGAGTGCAATTGTACAGTAGTTGGAGCATTCTTTGGCACTGCCCTTCTTTGGGATTGGGATGTAGACTAATCTTTTCCAATCCTCTGGCCACTGCTGAGTTTTCCATTGATGATGATAAAAAATAGCGTACTGGTCATTTGATATTGGGCTGTGGCACCAGGGTGTGTGACATGACCTTTAGCCTGGTTTGTTCCTTTTTGCACACCACACACAGAATGATTAAAGTGGTAGGAAAAGCCCCCCCCCCCAAAACCCTGTGTTGGCTGTCTCTAGCAAGCACGTCATTGCTAGCACCACTCTGGCAGCCACTGGTGATGATAAAATTCTCTGCGAGCTAGCAAAAAAATTAATCCAACTTGCTTACAACTCCCTATATCACCCCATGGCTGGAGTGCAATGTGTTCCAGCAAAAATAGTGCATATCTTTATTAAATTTGGTACCTCCTGCCAGTTTGGTACATAGCCTGGCAGCCATGGATACTGATGATGTATCCTGCTAGTTTGGTACACAGCCTGTGTAGATTCCATAATATTTTGAATCCGAATAATGTATGATTTCCTTCCTTTCAAATCAATGGGGTAATGTCGGCATATATAAATGTTTTGGGGGGTAAAAGGTAAAAAAGTTCCCTGACCCCTTCTCTGAGGAATCAGGAGAGTGAAGAAGAAGCAGCTGCCATTTTGTTTGTGAGCAACTAAGGGGAGCCTCCGAGAGCTGGGCAGGCAGAGCCTGGGAGGGGGAAAGCAGCGACAGGGATTTCTAGCAAGTTAAAGCCGCTGGCCGGCCAGACCCAATGCACAACCCAAAATCTTTGTGGTACACCCACTACACTTCGACACAGATGCCCATCCTGGGATCTCTACTATCTTCATCGGGACAACAACCCCTCTTCTGCCTCCTTGTTCCTGCACAAGATGTGAAGCAGAGACTCCTGGAACTTAGCTTCTTCCTCCTCGTCCTGACTCCCTTTTTTCATTTTGTAGAATATAATTAATTTTATATTTCCTGTTTTACTGTCCTTCTGTGCTTTTTTTATATATATATTTGGACTTTTACAGACTACAGAAAAATAATTCAAAGTTTTAAGCAACCCTGCTATTTCAATAATATATACTGGAGAGTTAAGAGTGATCCATAATTAATTAGCTAAATAATATTTGTTAGTTCTGCATTTATTTAATGAATAATTAGCCAAATTAAAAGTTATATTTGACAAAATGGATAGGGTAAATTTGAGGTTATTATGTATCCATCTCAAGCCCTGTCAATATTGCCGCTCAGAGTGGTCAACCAGACCAGATGGGCAGGATATAAATCAAATAAATAAATAAATAAATAAATAAACAAACAAATAAATAAATAAATAAATATGGAATCAAAGCTTTGTTAATGTCCTATCCTTGACTGCTCTGCTCAACTCTTGCAAGCTGCCCAAAGCTTCGGTTATTAGATGTTTTAGTAATGAAATAAGTGAACGAACAGACCAACACATGGAATCAAAGAAAAGACTTTTAGAGTGTAAACTAACAGAAGCTTACATTCTAATTTCCAGGTTCACACTAAATTCAATAAACAGATTGCCCAACAAACTGAGGTGTTCTGTCCTAAGAAAGACTGTAATATACTGTAAGATGCTTTTGTTACTGTTGTGTGCTGTCAGGTTGCCTCTGACGTATGGTGACTCTATGAATGAGTGATCTCCAAAATGCCCTGTCCTCAATTGCCCTGCTCAGCTCTTGTAAACTCAAGCCTGTGGTTTCTTTAGGGAATTCGTCCATCTCGTTTGGGCCTTCTCTTTTCCTGTTGCCTTCCACCTTTCCCAGCATTAATGTCTCCCCCATCCCCAGAGAATATTCCTTTCTCAGGATGTGCCCAAGTAGGACAGCCTCAGTTTCATCATTTTTGCTTAAGATACAGTGATAGTGCCTCAGTATTCAGGTTTTATTGCAGTGTTGGCACTTTGAAAGAAATAAGTTGGTTTTGTGTTGCAGTTTGGGCACTTGGGCTCAAAAAGGTTCACCATCACTAGACTAGAGTGTTGGGAGATACTGAAACCAAACAGCTCACCTACTCCAGAATCAACAGGGTAGTGTAACCGAGTGGTTATAGCAGGACTTCTTGAACCTGTTGGTTTGTCACAGAGATTTGGGGGTGGTTGTTGTTTGGACACCAGGGAGCACAGGTCGAGGTATGTGGATTCCACAAAGCACTATAAGGAAAAGCTTCCTCGGCAAAAACAATGAAACCAAACCAATGTTGCTGCCGTGTAGGAATCTCAGGTTATAGATACATTTCTCTAATAGTGCCAATGTCCATCTCTTATCCAACCAACAGTGTGCTGAAAGGCAGGCCAAAAGTGAACTTGGACATTGTAACAAAGAGATTATAAGCAGCCAATAGCATCCTTATAAAAATAAGTATTCTTATGCTAGTTATTTATTATTCCTTTGGTTCAGATTCCCCATTCAGCTGTGAAGCCAATGGATGATCTTGGATGAGGTCTGATCTATTTCTCTAGATTCTGATTGTGGATAGTGATGCTAAGGTTTAGAGGGAGGGATGTATAAAGTGAATTTCTCACACATAAGGCACCTCAAGACACAGGTGAACTATTATGTAATTAGTGTGAATAACTTGGCTGCTGTTTACTTTCCATATGCACAGATTTCTCTTATTTTAAATATTTGCATTTTGTTTTCCTATATACTTTCAACCCATAGAGCCTCCACACCATCACGTTCCATAATGATGTGCTGTTATGACTGCCAGTACTTCTAATACAATAAACTATATGCTGACACATCAGGTTTAGGGCTGTGTGATTAAGTCGTTCCAATGAAATGTGATGCTTATGACCCTAGCAGTAATAACCCAAGCTGCTGTACTTAATGACTTTATTGTCAAATATGTGTGCCACTGCAAAGTAGCTTTTCTCAATCATTTTTATTAGGGAGTCCTGTCATATTAACATAGAAAACAAACAATATGTTGACATAGAAATGTGAAATTCACTTTGCAAAGATAAGGCTCAAGTTTACAATTTCCTTCTTGATTTGTGTGTATGTGTGTGGTTGTATTTCTGTGAAATAAACCTTATTTAATTCTTCCCAGAGTTGCGTTTATAAATATTAGACAAGTCACGAATAGATTTCAAGTACATAACATTTTACAATATATTCCAAGCACAGACAGAAATACACAATACTGTACCTATGGCCTCTTCTGATTCTTCCAATGCTAGAGACAAGCCTTTATTCCAATCTATGCAGTACACACCATAGATTATATATACACTTCTCCCCATCCTTTTTTCATTTCTATCTTTTCTCTAGGAGGTACCTCTTAATAGGCACTCATAATGTTCACAGTAGAGCAAGGGGCAGTGATGTGAACTTCCCTGTGTCATTGATCAGCAACTCTCATCATTCCTCTCCATTGGTGGTGCAAGCTAAGGCTGAGGGAGTTGCACTCCAACGTATGAAAAGCCTCACACATCTCACCCTTGCTTTCAAGTTCCACAAAAGTTTAGGAAGGTGTATGTAAATCTAGGTGATCGTGTGCATGCACTTGCATTTAACACTACATGTATCCTTATTACACAGTCCATTCTCTGAGGTAATCTGTTCCATTCACGACCTTGCCCTGGTCAGATTAAATCATACTTAACAAATACTTCCCATGATTCTGGCTCTCCGTGATATGGACAAGACTACATTTTAGAACCCAGGACCCAATTGTTTGCAATTAGTGGGTTTAGTAAATTATTTATACACCAGTAGGATTCAGAACAAAGCCTTGATTTAATTTTAATCCATCTGCAAAGTCTATATTGCCTGTTTCTATAGTCAAAGACCCTGAAATCCAGATCACTTTTAGAAATCAGAAATCTCGTCAGATTCTTGTTCCAATGAACAGAATTCTGATAGAAATTGCAAAAGTGTTACATCTGCACCAAACAAGTGATCAGCAATCATTTGCACAGAACAATGATTTAGGAAAGTTGGGAGGTTAAAGATAAGTGTTTGAAGGTAAAGTCATACATGATCCTTATGAGACACAGAAAAACAGTTCACAGAATTACTGCTACAGAGGCTTATTCTAAAAAACAAAAAACACAACAACATTGCTTTAGCATTATGTTCCAGAAATGTAAGGACAAACAAAGGGAAATCATTAGAACTTTCCAAACTATGTGAAAAGCAGAAAAATAGGTATTTGCACCTTGATCCAGCACATCTGTGCATATGTGACGGCTCCCACAGAGTTCTGAATCAGGGGCTAAACGTTTCCCATACAGAGCACATTGTAAATTACAGGCACTGTCTGATGTATAACAGTTAAGCACATGGGAGTTATACTATACAGGAATAAACAAAAGATAATTATGTTTAACTAACCTAGGATTGAGCTCTGTGTTTACTTTAACATGCTGAAGATTATCTTGATTGTGGATGTAACACAATGGCTGGGAGACAGCAGTTAAGTCACAACTAGAGCAAGCCTACTGAATCAGTAGAACTTATGAAGTAGTTGACTCACCAAATCCCCACTGGTTCAATAGGCCTGCTCTAATTGTGACTTACTACTGGATTACAGGCATTATATATTAATCACAGTGTGCTCAGGGCAATACATACACGATTCCTTTCCACTCCATTTCTTCATTCCAACAATGCTGTGAGATAGGTTAGACTGTGACTGGCATTAGGTATCATGATGGATTTCCTCTCTCAACAAGAACTAGAACTTAAAACTCCCCACTTTACATCCCATCACTCTGCACACTACAACACCACACCTGTTCAAGTGCAGCCTCAGTTGCTTAGGTCAGTGGTTCCCAACCTTGAGTTGTCAGAAGTTCTTGGACTAAAACTCCCAGAAGCCTTCACCCCTAGCTGTGCTGACCAGGATTTCTGGGAGTTGTAGTCCAGGAACATCTGGGGGCCCAAGGTTGGGAACCACTACCTTAGGTGATTCACAGCAACATTACAAACTCAAATGTACGAGTTGTTATGAGAGTAAATGATTAAAAAATGCCTTCAATGCTGGTTAATTTCACAGAAATAATAAATATAATCATGGTGCTAATAGTTTTTTTTCCTAGACAAGCAAAACGTACATAGGGAGGTTTATCTGAGTTCAGATAAAGCTGCAACTGCAAACATATTTAGCTGGGAGTAGTTCCCATTTACCTCAATTGGAATTAACATCTGAAAAGAAATGTATAGAAATGCACTGTAGGAGCATGCCTACAGTGACTGATACAGTTAAATGAGGAGGATATGGAGAGGTTGTGTCAGGGAATTCAAACTGCAGAATACAAAATAAAATTGGTGCCTCCCCCTCCCAATTTTGTATTTGAAAACGACAATGGGACTTCTTGATCTTCTCTATACACACGAGATTTTATGCATTTATAGCCTCTTAGAAGTACTTGGAGCTGCACAGGCACAAAATCCCCAACACATCATGACAACACAGTTAACCACACACCACTGTCATAGGGACACATTTAAGAAACAATCATGTGCATCCATTGTCAGTTATATTAAGCCAGAGAGATAGCATGCACAAGAAATAATAATGCCTGAAATGCTGACTCTGGGGTTTTTCATGGTGAAACAGTAACAAATAGCATCAGGAACTAAGACATTATTGTCAAATACATGGGATCTGGGGGACAGGATAGTTTTTCATGGACTTTTTCTCTATTTTTAGAGACCACTGTATTTTTAACTTCTATGTATTTAAGTAGGGCTACCTAGACTGTTTATTAAATATTCACATTTCTATGTTATGTACAATAATCTACAGTTAATCCAAAATTCCCTAACCTCTTACAAAACTGTACTTGCACTGCCTTGCAAAGACCCTTCCTTACCAGTAACTGAAGTGGCAAACCTCCCCACACCTCTAAAACTGCCAAGGCAGAACGACACATTATATTGGCCACCACTGATCCAACTAACATGAATGTAGGGACACGTGGAACTTGCAGAGTACGATCAACAGCTAGGATGGAGGGGTTGAACATTTCTATGCCTACTGATTTTCCCCTACAAATCTCCTCTCCTGGTTGTTTTCCAATACAACTAAGAAAGGAAAAGAGAAATAATAAGAAAATTGTTGTTAGGGTGACTGCAAAGTGGTGGTAAGAAAAAGGTTTAACCATTTCTTTCTGGCCTTGATTTTCTACTTGCGATTTACCTTTGTGTTAACATTCAAGGCAATCTCATGTTTCTTTCCAACATGTAGCCTGGTGCTCAGAACCATATTCATTTAAATGTAAATTTAACTCCATCTAGCATATTCTGCCCATTTCCCATCTTCTCATCCTCTTGTGCTGATCTCTAAGAACTTTTTTCTTCAATTTTATTTTTTTAAAAATTGCTAAAACATTTTAAAAATTCATGACATGCCCTTGTGCATTTATTTTATTAATCTGTACACCTAAATATCTTTAGAAGTTATTTTTGCTAAAAATTTACCAAAATCTTGTAAACAGATAAAAATATTTTTAAAAATGAAAAACCAAACCAAGAAAGAAAATTCCAGCAATCTTTGTTGCTTTGTATAGGCATTGGTTAGTAGAGATTGTTTTACTAAGGAGTATATTCAAAAGCATCACCTTCTTTCTGTTGCTAATGCTTAAATTTAGCACACAATGGCTTATAATGCTACAGGCAACACATTTCAGTTCTGTTCAGTCACTCATAAAAACTAAGAAGCAGGAAAAAAATAAAATTACTTTTTGGTTATTGAAAGGCCACCATGTAGCTAAATCAACAATTCAAAAAGAAACTTGGAGAATTTGGAAGTCTAATATGGAGTGAAAATGAAAAACTACTCATTTATGGCCTTCTGGGTGTTTATGAGTACCCCAGCACTGACTGAAAATTCACTCATTTTGAATATAGCCCTTAGTTGTATCACATATTTGTAGTGTTTAAGAGCTGCCAAACAAATGGCTAACAAAGTCTATTTTGCAGGCCACCCACTGTCTGAAAGGGCAGTAATATTCCACATGAAACTGCTGAAACTCTGGTGTCTGGCGGATATCATGGAGGAAGGAGATATCAAGGTCTGACTCCAAGAGCACAAGAAGAAGAGGGAAAACTAGCAGCAAAATTCCAAACCCAACAAAAAGAAGTCTGGAAAAACTTTTCATAATAGCATTGACCTTCAAGTTGCCCACCAGAAAGTCATAGCTCCACCGAAGTGCTTTCCGAGCTTCTTTCAGCTCCTCTTCCTCTGCAACCAGAAACGCATTTTCATCTGCCTCCAGTTCCTCAAACGAATCAGCGTCTTCTTTCCCATTCTCTGGCCTTGGAGAGGTTTGAAAGAGCAGATCAATCTCCTCATCATTAACAGGAGTGGGGAGCAAGCTGGTGCTTGGGTTGTATACCAATTCTGAGATGGTTAAAGGATCCTCCTTGATTTTTTCTTCCTCCTCAAGAGAAAGATCTGAGCTATCATCTGCCTCCTTGGCAGGAGAATTGGATACCATAGGTATGGAAATGTCATCTTCTTTCGGCAGCTGAATACCTATAAAAATAGATTTTTAAACAGATGTTTTTTATTCTCAAGCATACATATCAAAAAGAACAGTAAGCAACTCCAGAAGGAAGTTTGGTAATTTGGTAATAAGAAACTTTAAATAGTGTTTGTATCCATATAGGTAAATGCGCTCATGTCTGTATTTGTACTCAAACCAATGGCATACATCTGACATGATACTGGATGTTCAACACTGGAGTCACATCATTTGTCAATTTAATGTAAATCTTGTTCCCCATTTTGTAAATCTTGTACCCTAAAACAACTATTTAGATCAACAGTGGAGAACAGCATGTTTTAAAGATGATGTGTGACACAGCTCATTGGGCTGGAGCAAGTGGCTGTGGAGCCAGGACTTTAAATCCCCATTTTACCTCCCAGAAGAAGGGCCAGCCGAGATCACTCAAAGCATGTTGGTGGAGAGCGTTTCATGCCCTGCTGTCTGTGTGACCCTGGACAAAGCTGTAGGGTTCCAGAAATCACTACAAGGAATAACTGGTAAATCACCTCTGATAACTTTATAACTAGAAAACCACAGGAAGGCTGCCATAAATCAGAATTTACTTGATGGTGAACAATTAATATTATTGTCACATTTGAGGAGGGTATTTCTGCTGGATAGACTGGGATTTACTGGGTCAACCTGGTACAACAGTTCACTGAAACCCAGAACTGCTCCTTATTTTTTTATTTTTAATTTTTTTTAATTTTTTTTATTGTCATTGTAAGTATATATACAGTATACCCATACAATGAAATTCACAGACACCCAGAGACCAGACACAGGCACGCACATAAAATTCCCCAAACACTCCCCACCCACTAAAAAATCCCCCAACACTCCCCACTCACTAATAGTCCCCACTAAAAATACAAACATCTACACCGCAGGCCAAGTAACACAGTCCAACTAACTATTCACTACTTTAAGCTCATTATTAAGTGCAATTATAGCTCTGGGATAAAAACTATTCAGAAAACGTGTGGTCCGAGTCTTAATTGTTCTATATCTTCTGCCAGACGGCAACAGTTCAAAAAAGTTATAAGCAGGATGGGAAGAATCTCTCAGGATGCTGTGTGACTTCCTCAGACAGTGGGATGTGAAGATGTCATCCAGGGTTGGTAGCTGGAGTCCGATGATATTCTGGGCAATTTTAATGGTTCTCTGTAGAGCTTTTTTGTCCGCTACAGAGCTACTCCCAAACCATGCCAGAATGCCATAGGTTAGGACACTCTCA
This sequence comes from Pogona vitticeps, assembly GCF_051106095.1. NCBI lineage: Eukaryota > Metazoa > Chordata > Lepidosauria > Squamata > Agamidae > Pogona > Pogona vitticeps. The sequence continues at coordinate 239,927,364 of NC_135784.1, forward strand.
ATGGTGCTACGATATTAGGACAGAAGTAAATGCTGTGATAAATTTAACTTCCCGAGAATTCTCAGGAAATACAGCCTCTTCTGTGCCTTCTTCACTAGCATGTTGGCATTTATATTCCATGAGAGGTCTTCTGAGATGTAAGTGCCTTGATATCTCCATTGCAATGATCACACTCCCTCTTCTGCCTATCTTCTCCACCTCACTTCACCCACCTCCACTCTTCTCCCCCTTTCCCCTTATTTTATCCAGTCACCATCCTCAAACCATCATTTTTACCTATTTATTTATGGCTACAAGGGACTAAAGACACAGAAATGACCTCCAGAAATGGGCTAATTTCCAAAAATGAGTTGGAAAAACAGAAGACAAATTGGAAAAGTTCTAGGAGGAAAGTATAAGATATGTAGCATTTCCTCCCCACCCGTGCATTTTTTTTTTAAAAAAAAGTCATTTTTGGACGAGGGAGGAGAAGTGGCTGGTAGAATGTGAAAGCCACAAAGCCAGCCGCATCCCATCTACCTCAATCCACAGACAAAAGGAGATGTGTGGCAGAAATCTATAGAAGTGTGACTAGCTTAGGATATGCAGCTAGATCCAGCTAGAGCATTTTCTTTATTTCTGATGTCTGGAGAAGTCCTTGTGCAAACAAATCTGTTTCTTTATAACTTCATGCTTTCTCTTAGGGACAACATTCCCTGCACTTTCCAAGTTGCTTTCAACATGTAGCAACCCATATATACCATATCAACTCTTCTGTTTTTGTTTTTAACACAAGACTACTTCTTAAGGACTGTCTGATTTATGTCCATTGATTCTTTTGGATAGAGATTGTTGTGTTTAGCCTATATATAGAAGGACACTGTTGGCGATCTCTATGCAAAAGAATCAATGGACATAAATCAGACATCAGAAACTGCAATACAGAGTAACCTGTCTCAAACCACTTCACTCTATCAGGACACTCTTCACAAGATATGAACTTGCTATTCTAGAAAAGAACACTACAGAACAAGAATACAGAGAGAAACTGTTAAGGTATATAATTTTTATATAGCCTGAACATAATATGTGTGTGTGCAGAACAAGATTGAGATGACGTCATTCCTTCATCCCTGGCTGATGCAATTCAATGCAATATGAAGATTGCCACACCTGTGTGCATGAAGTCACCTTAGACGGGATTGGACCAGACTGATGCCAGAATTGTATTTAAGAAATGAACTCTGTACAGTCTTCCTCTTCTCCTGTGTACTGATGTCTGCATGTCATGCTGCCGGTTTGAATACTGAATACTGAAGTGCTGTATGTATGTATATCCTGTATATATTTTGTAAATACACTGCTGAAAAGAAGAAGCTGTTGTGTGCGTTTATCTGCGCTTTACTCTGCGAGAGACAAGATAAAGTCACAGACGCACACTCCCTTAACAGAGGTTATGCGCCCAGCAACGTTCCGCTGCGCTGCAAACGTGAGTAAATGAGTAAATGAAAGAGGAGGAGAGCCTAAGCAGCAGTGATAGTGAAACCAGTTCGTCTGTAAACCCGGGGAAGGGAAGGATACAGAGAGCTGCAAGGATGGCATACAGCACAGGAGGAAATATAGGTGGCCTGGCCATAAATAGACTGAATGAAAATAATTATAGAACGTGGGCAATTAAAGCGGAGATGTTGTTGAGAAAGGAATCTCTGTTTCGCTACGTTACAGCCCCCCCAGTGCAGCCCAGTGAGGAGGAAGAGGCAGAGCATGAGAGAGCTCTAGCCACGATCATTTTGGCCATTGAAGATTCCCTTCTGACCCACATTCAAGGACTGACAACAGCAAAAGCAGTCTGGGATAAACTAAAAGGCATTTATCAGAGGGAGACGACAGGCACAAAGATTTCTCTTACCAGGAGGTTGTTCCAATGCAGGATGAAACAGGATGAATGTGCTTCGGAACACTTAAAAAATATGAAGGACATGTTTAATCAACTGCAATTAATGAATGTTGTCTTCCCTCAGGAACAGCGCGTTTATATTTTGCTAAGTTCTCTGAATGACGATTACTCCATGCTAGTAACAAGTTTGGAAAGCATGCCAGAAACAGAGCTTTCAGAAGAATATGTGACAAACAGAATTCTCCAGGAGGAACAGCATTTAAAACAGAGAATGCTGAACAAAAAGGCAAGCCACGTGCATGCTGACCACGAGAGACAGAGATACTCTGATGGCAGCGTGCCCAGGAGGCGGGCGGACGGAGAACAAAGAGGAAGAGTGATGATGACGAAAGCCTGTTTCCTCTGCGGATCCACCAATCACCTGCAACGGAACTGTGACAAAAGCGGAAGTCCTCCAAGCAACAGAGAAGGCAGGAAGAAGGTCTCCAAACGGTTTCAACAAAGAAACGACATGAGGCCGGTCTCCTTGGTTACCAGAGGAACGAGGGACAAGGTTCCCGGCAGCCACACAATGGAGTGGCTGATTGACTCGGGGGCTGTAGTGCATTTGACTAATAATAGGGATCTCTTTTGTCTTTTAGATGAAACCAGCCTCAGAAGTGTGATGATGGCAAATTCACAAGAGACGGCCGTCGAAGGACAAGGAACTGTTTACATTCCTTCGTTGAATACTGAGATAAGTGGGGTATTTTACGCTCCTGAATTGTCGTTTAATATAATAAGTGTATCAGCGTTGGCTGAGCAAGGGTTCACTGTCACTTTTGAGAAACAGGAGTGTATAATTAAGAAAAATGGTAAAATAGTTGCAAAAGTGAAGCAAGAAAATAATTTGTACATGTTAAAGAGCCAGACACATGAAAGTGCACATGTGATACATACAAACAAACCACAACATGATAACTGTATACATTTACTGCATAGGAGGCTGGGTCATGTAAATTTTAGATCATTACAGAAAATTGAACATTTTGTCAGGGATGTAAACATAAAGGAATGCAAAAATTACTTGGACTGTAATGTCTGTAAAAGTAGCAAGACAAATGTGGCCCCAAAAGGGAAGAAAAGTGACAGAGTCACAACCAGGCCATTTGAATTAGTTCATGCAGATTTAATGGGACCATTTCCTCCATCATTAGGAGGAGCGAAATATGCAATGATTCTAGTGGATGATTTTACAAGGTTTTCTTATTGTTATACACTAAGATCTAAAACAGAAGTATTTGATACATTTAGAAAATGGTTATTTTCAGTAGAGAGGAGATTTGACCACAAGGTGGCGCAGTTGCAAACGGATAGAGGTACGGAGTTTACAAACACTAGGTTTCAGAGATGGTTAGAAAGTCTGGGAATTAGACATAGAAAAATGAGCCCATATAGCCCATTTCAGAATGGTGTTGCTGAGAGACGCAACAGAGTGTTGCAAGAGATGAAAAATGCATTGTTGGCAGACTCTGGGTTGCGTCACGGTCTGTGGAGTGAAGCGATACTAACCTCTAACTTTTTGGTTAACAGAATTTATTCTTCCTCGATAGATGACACACCATATTTCTTGTTATACGGTAAGAAACCATGTTTAAAATATTTGAGGGTGTTTGGATGCACGGCTTGGGTGCATATCCCGAAACAACTCAGAAGAAAAGGTAAAAATAAAACAAGAAAAATGACATTTGTAGGGTATGAACCCAATTCAAAGGCATACCGGTTTTTTGATGGGGATAGAAGTGTGATAATCTCTAGGTCAGCCAGTTTTAATGAAGGGGAAAACTGGGACCAAGTACATGCAAACTCACAGTTATACATCCCTCTACACGAAAGAAAAAGTCAATTAAGACAGACAGGAACACTTAAGCAAGGCATGGAGTCCTGTGCTGATGATGAAGAAGGAGGAGCTACTACAGATGATGAAGAAGAAGAAGAAAAAGAAGGTAGTGATGAGGAAGGACACGAAGAGGAGGAAGCACACACTAGTAGTCAGATAGAAACACACACAAATTCACATGGTCCCAGGAGGTCCCAGAGGGCAAATAAGGGTGTGCCACCCAGTAGATTTGGAGTGAATGGTATTACAGTGTATAATGTTTATATTGAGCCCAGAAATTATAAAGATGTTTTGAAGCTTCCTGATTATGAGAAGAATAAGTGGTTAGAGGCCATGGAGGAGGAGATGAATTCCATGAAGGAACATCACGTGTTCACTGAAACCAAACTACCACCAGAGCATAAGGTAATAGGTAGTAAGTGGGTGTTCAAAAGAAAATTGCAAAATGACGGAGACTACAGATATAAAGCAAGGTTGGTTGCACAAGGTTTTACACAGAAAAGGTTTATACATTATGATGATACCTAAAGGGAACATATAATTATCGTTTAACTTTGCAACCATCAAAAAATTTAAAACTGTCAGCTTATGTGGATAGTGACTGGGCTAACGATGAAAAAGACAGAAAATCTATGACTGGATTTGTCATAAAATTTGGAAGTAATATAGTTGGTTGGAAATCACGAAAGCAAAATTCTGTAGCAATCTCAACTTCTGAAGCAGAGTTTGCTGCTTTGTCAGATTTATGCTCTGAATTAATCTGGTACAAACAATTAACAAAAGACTTAAAGTGTAAAACAGATAATGCAATAAAAGTAATGGAAGATAATACCACTTGTATACAAATGGCCAAAACAGATAGAGTAAAAAACAGGAGCAAACATGTTGATATAAAATATCATAACGTAAGGGAAGCTGTAAAAGGAAAACTAATTGAATTAGAATATTGTAAGACTGAAGAAAATATTGCAGACATATTGACTAAATCGTTGTGTGCTCAAAAGCATGAAAAGTGTATAGATGCATTGGGAATGTGTAATGGGTTCAGGCAATTTAAAAATTAGGAGGAGTGTTAAGGTATATAATTTTTATATAGCCTGAACATAATATTTGTGTGTGCAGAACAAGATTGAGATGACGTCATTCCTTCATCCCTGGCTGATGCAATTCAATGCAATATGAAGATTGCCACACCTGTGTGCATGAAGTCACCTTAGACGGGATTGGACCAGACTGATGCCAGAATTGTATTTAAGAAATGAACTCTGTACAGTCTTCCTCTTCTCCTGTGTACTGATGTCTGCATGTCATGCTGCCGGTTTGAATACTGAATACTGAAGTGCTGTATGTATGTATATCCTGTATATATTTTGTAAATACACTGCTGAAAAGAAGAAGCTGTTGTGTGCGTTTATCTGCGCTTTACTCTGCGAGAGACAAGATAAAGTCACAGACGCACACTCCCTTAACAGAAACAACTGATATAAAATTTATACACTTGATGGACACCCATATACAGTGGTGCCTCGCACAACGAGCGCCCCGTTTAACGAAGAATCCGCATACCGATGCGGATTTGGCGATCGCAAATGCGATCGCATACCGATGTTTCCTATGGGGAAAAATCGCTTTGCGATTTTTCCCCATAGGCCCCCAGTGAGTGCATCGGAGCGGCCGCAGGCGAGGTCTCTCCCGCGGCTGCTCTGAAGCGCCGGCCGGCCGGCATTTTCAGGGCGGGCGCGTCGGAGCAGCCGCGGGCGAGGTCTCTCCTGCGGCCGCTCTGAAGCGCCGGCCGGCCGACATTTGCTCCTTGCTTGCAAGGAGGGAGACGATTCCTCCCTGCCTGGCTGGCTTGCTTTTCCAAAGGAGAAGCAAGCCCATGGCCAGAGAGAGGAATCGTCTCCCTCCTTGCAAGCAAAATTGAGTCCTCTTCGCGCTGGGATGAGCTCATCCCAGCGCGAGGGGGACCCAGCGTTTTTTTGCAAGGATTCCCCAGCTTGCTTCTGAAGCCAAAAAGGTAGGGAGAAATGCACTTTCTCCGTGCCTTTTTGGCTTCAGAAGCAAGGGGGGGAATCCTTGCAAGCAACCATGGGTCCTCTTCGGGCTGGGATGAGCTCATCCCAGCGTGAGGGGGACCCAGCATTGTTTGCAAGGATTCCCCGGCTTGCTTCTGAAGCCAAAAAGGTAGGGAGAAAACGCGGGAAGTTCGAACTTCCCGCATTTTCTCACTGCCTTTTTGGCTTCAGATAGCTCCGAAGCCACCCATTGTGGCGGTGGGGACCCCCAGGGAGGTCTCCCAGGGCTTGCATGCCACCATGGGAGACCTCCCTGGGGGTCCTCGCCGCCACGATCGGTGCCTTCAGAGGTTTCAAAGGGCTTTCCCCAACATTGGAGGAAGCCCTTTGAAAGCTCCAAAGGCAGCGGAGGGCCGCGTGGCTAGAGCAGGCCGAGGCCCTGGCCGCTCGCCCCCGGTCACACAGAACCAGCGGAGGGCCGGACGGCTAGAGCAGGCCGGGGCCCTGGTCGCTTGCCCCCCGCCGCACGGAGCCAGCAGAGCGCCGGGAGGCTTCGGACGGTAAGTCCTTTTTAAAAAAATTTCTGTGTGGGTTTTGGAGGGTGGGGGGTTATGTTTGTGGTTTGTGTGTGTGTGTGTGTGTGTGTGTGTGTGTGTGTGTGTGTGTGTGTGTGTTTTCGCGGCATTTTCGCCGCGACCACTCCGGCTGTGTAAAAATGGGGGCTTTGGTCTCCCAAAGGCCCCATTTTCACACAGCTGATCGGCAGTTCCAAAATGGCCGCCGCAACCATTTCTGCTGCCCTCGCTTACCGAGGGCAGCGAAAATGGCGGCGCTATGGAGGAACATCGCAGAACGGTGAGTTTAGGGCCGTATAGGAACGCATTAAACTCAGTTTAATGCATTTCTATGGGGTTTTCCGTTCCGTTTAGCGATGTTTCCACATAGCGACGATTAATCTGGAACGGATTAACGTCGCTATGCGGGGCACCACTGTAAAGTTTCTTATGGCATTATCAAATGTAATAATTATGCAATTGTTGTTGTTTAGTTGTTAAGTCGTGTCCGACTCTTTGTGACCCCATGGACCAGAGCACGTCAGGCCCTCCTGTCTTTCACTGCCTCCCAGAGTATTTTTATTTTATTTATTTATTTATTATTTGACTTCTACCCTGCCCCTCTAAACAGAGTCTACTCGGGATGGCTTACAAACAGTCATAAAACATCATAAATATAATCATATAAAATCATCATTATAACTATCAAAATATATCATAAAAACAATAACATGATTAAATCAATAAATTTAAAAGTTCCACTGGTCGCAATGACCAGATAGGCGGGATATAAATAGAATAAATAAATAAATAAAGATGGAGGAAAAAGAGAACTAAAGAGAAAAGAGAATCAGGTGTTGACTGGAAGGAAGGCCTGCCTAAAGAGCCAAGTCTTTAAATGACTCTTAAAAACATGCTATTATCTACTGTTATTTTCCTTCACAACTACCAAACCCATCTTTCAGTACAAAATTCAAAGGTAAACACTGCTGATATTCTCTTCATTAATACACATTGTTCCTCTGCTGTCTTCTTTAATCTGCATACAGTTGGTCTTTGAGGTACCACACACACCCCTTCTCCCTCCATCCACTTCCCCCCCCCCTTTCCTTGTTTTCTCTTTTCTGGCTCTTATGAGAATGTTTGTAAAATCAGACTTCAAAAGAACTGAGCACCAAGCATAGGTCATAAATTATTGCATGTGTGAAATGCAACTACACACCACTGTGTCTTAAAGCCAGGCATGAATGTTTTACTGTATGTATTTTACTTCATATGTCTGAAGAAGTGGAGTTTTCCACAAAAGCTCACATTAAAATAGTCTTTAAGGTGCCACAATGTTTTTATCTTTTTTATTTTTTTAATTATTTTTTTCCCTTTGGTTTTGTCTGATATGCTTCCACAGACTAACATGGCTACTTCTTCTAAAACACCTCTAGAGAGATTATTAAGTTCACTTGCTACCAGGCTACTCCTTTTTACCTCTTATATTCCATGAACTGCCACCCACACTAACCTGGCTGTTTTCACAAGTCTTCTATGGCCTTACCCCAGAGTAACTTCACTTGAGTGACTGGTCTTTCTTTTTGCCCTTATGGACTTGTCTTGCTTTTGCTGCCTAATATTACTGTACACTGTATTAATGATTACTTTATAGTTATCATCCTTCTATTACTTGTTTTGTTTTTAGAGCCTGTGTTCCTTGCTTGTTATATATGTCAACTTTTATTGAGTCTTTTGTGTACTTTGTGTTATTCTTATTTGTTCGCTGCCCAGAGTAGCGGCAAAGCCACTTGTTGGGTGGGATAAAAATATAAATAAATAATCAAATTAAAATAACTATTATACCCCAGAAGCATGGCTTTGTAATGCTTAATCAGCCAACTCAAACAAAACCACATGACCAGGAAACACAGAAGGCTGCTATTCATTAGAGATAGGCCTGTCCTATTTAATTGAAAGATCCAACAATTCATTTTCCCTTTTTGATGATTGCTGAAAAATACTGTATTTTTGTTTCATAAGACGCACCCCTCCATAAGACGCACCAAATTTTTAGGAGAAGAAAACAGGAAAATAATAATCTGTTTTCTTCTCCTAAAAATTTGGTGAGCCTTATGGAGAGGTCCATCTTATGGAACACACCTTAGGACCCTTTGGAGGCTCAACCTGCCCCCCCCCCCGGGGCCAGAGGGGGCGAAATCACCACCTTCAGGGACTCTTCTGAAGCTTCCCAAGCCTCAAAAGTCCCAGAAGGTGGTGATTTTGCCCCCTCTGGCCTGGCGGGGGGGCAGGATGAGCCTCCAAAGGGTCCTAGGGTCTGTTCCAGGACCCTTGCAAGGCTCCCCCCATGGGGCCAGCGGGGGTGAAATCACCAGCTTCTAGGACCTTTTCTGAGCCTTTCAAGCCTCAGAAAAGGTCCTAGAAGCTGGCGATTTTGCCCCCGCTGGCCCCGTGGGGGGGAGCCTCATAAGGGTCCTGGAAGGATCACTTGGACCCTTGCGAGGCTCCCCCCACAGGGTCAGTGGGGGCGAAATCGCCAGCTTCTCTCCATAAGACGCACACTTTCCCCCCACTTTTTTGGGGGGGAGTGCATCTGATGGAGCAAAAAATACGGTAACCTTTTAAACATGAATTATTTGTGTTTATAAAAGGATACATGAAAGGTTCATGTTCTGTTTGTTTTCCCTTTTTCATGTAAGCCTTTATTTCATCCTTTGTCAGCAAAATTGCCACATAAATTTTTCATTCAATAGAAATGCAAGCCTGTCAGCAACCAATGAGAAAGTATGGAGAGAGCAGAAATTCTGAATCCATTAAAGGGCCTGGAACTCTGTGAGGAGTGCGCTTTGCTTCACTCATTCCTTCACTGTGGGATTACTATATACTGATCTCCTAATGCCCTCTATCTTGGATGTAGTAATCTTGCATCTTTTACTTGCCTGTTTCCCTTGGTTTTTGGAATGGGGCTGTGTGTTTTCTTGTTGTTTGTTTTTGTTTGTTTGTTTTGCTATTTCTTTTTCACTGTGTGTGTAGTGCTTTTCCTGCTTAACTAGTTTTTAAAAAACTATTATTTGATTAATTTACTGCATATTTATTCTCTTAAAGATAAAGGTAAAGATTCCCCTTGACATTTAGTCCAGTCGTGTCCAACTCTAGGGGACGGTGCTAGCGTTTGTCCAAAGACAGTTTCCGTGGTCACGTGGCCAGCACGACTAGACACAGAATGCTGTTACCTTCCCACTGAGGTGGTACCTATTTATCTACTCACATTTACATGCTTTCGAACTGCTAGGTTGGCAGGAGCTGGGACAAGCGACGGGAGCTCACTCCGTTGCATGAATTCGATCTTACAACTGCTGGTCTTCTGACCTTGCAGCACCGAGGCTTCTGCGGTTTAACCCACAACATCACCACGTACCCTTATTTATTCTCTTAAAGATGTATATTTTGGTGGGGGTTTCGGGGAACTGTCTTGTTTGCTTATGTGGGGAAGGGATGTGGGGTGATGGGTAGAAATTGTAACTGTCAATGTGCTGTTGAGCTGTATGGGTGGTGGTTGCTATTGGATGGGCACAGTTTGGGACATTTTTCTCTTGTTCTTAGTATTGTGTTGCAGTTGGTTGCCTTTGTGAATGGGTGTCTCTGGGTACCAAGCAGTCATTTTCTGGCTGGCTGCCCGCTTCCTTGCTTTCTGTTGTGTGGTTCAGAGGTTCTCTGTTGCCTTTGGTGGGTGGCACTGAATTCATAGTAATTTTGTCTCTTTTCTAATTTTTGGTGATACACTGCTTTTTGAATCAGTTGGTGAGGGAATAAAGGATTTTTTGCTCTTTGCTTAGGACTGGTGGTGATGGGGGCATCTTTTTGGCTAAAGGAGTATATTTGTACTTTATAAACTAGTACTAACATGATGATCATTTTCTTTCTTACGTATTGTTGTCAGCTTTTTCAGAAGACAGATTTCTGTTACTTTGCTCAGCTTTCTTGCACTAGTCTTTAAGTGTTCTTAAGGGCTTTTGGAGAGCCATAAAACTCAAATTGGAAATCTAAAAGAGGATTCCCCTTTTGTGTAAAATGAAAGGATCAATACACAAAAAATACAAAAATAAAGGAAGCACCCCCCCCCAAAATAACCAGAAAGAAACAAATATGAAAAATTTCACTGTGCACATCTCTTGTATTCATTCTTTACAAACAGGTTATTTAATTTTTTTTCTTCAGCCTCATCCTGAGTACTTTTTAAGTTTTATGTCCATCAAACATCATAGCCCTTAATTACAAGCTCTCAATTTTTCATTACAGTATTCATTTGCAATGTTGCATTCACCAGTGATTGTACCAGGAGGACTTGCTTGCTTCTTGTGTTCTGCTCATAACATTCTCACACTCACGGTAAAACTGTTTGCAAAACAACTTGGACAGTAATTCTCCTCTTTCTCCAAGCATTTGGTTCAACATCAGAGGCTCTGCTGCCTGAATGAAGTACAGCATGTTTCTATTAGGAACAGAGCTTTTTTGGTTTGGCAATGTGGAATGCTCTCACAAAAGACACCTGCCTAACTCCGGCACTGAATACTCTAAGATAGTTATCTAGTTAAGCCTTAGTTTTCAAAGTAAGCATTTGGTGCAACAGAGGGCTGTTTGGCTCTTTCTCTGTGTATTTCCCTGCTTCTACTTCTGAGTGGTTATTGATTTCTTTCTGATTACAGTCTCTGCAGTGCTGATGCAGTGCTGCTGTTTTTGTCTGCATTTTTTTGAAACTCCTTTTATTGTGGCAATACCTACAAATCCCTCTCGATTTCTCTTTCAAGAAGGGAGAGGCAGGTAGACTTCCTTGTTTACAATAAAATGTAACAAATAAATATTTACAATTTTGATATTTCACAGTGATGTTTATAATATTGATATATTAATGGAAAGAAACGGCATCAATTTTTACAACATAATTTTCACCCACCAAATTTCCTTTATTCTCTTTTTTCAAACAAACTATAAATAGTTTTAGAAAAAGTATTTTCTTTCATCCTTGACAATCCACATTTGATAACTTCAGAATTTTAATGAAAAATGTGTCTTGGTTAGAATGAAATGTCAGAATGGTTTCAATATTGTCCTGCAATAGAAGGTACCCTGGTACTTCTTTTAAAAGCCTCATCTTTTGCAGTAAAGCTTCTGAAAATTATTTTGCACTCGCTCTCACTCGCTCTCTTGCTGAAAAAAGTTTTCTTTTTTCAGCTTTAGATAGTTTTTAGTTACCCATGACTACAGAAGCTTTCCTGTAAGAGTTGGTATCTGTCTTTACTGGTTGTAAAGGACCCTTTCCTGGCCTGACACCACAGAAGCCTGAACATTAAATACGTATGACATCACATACTTTGTAATTGATAGTTTGTTATTAAGTTTTATGCCAGTAACTCAGTTCTTTAGATTTATATCCCTAAGTACTAGATTGCCATGTGCTTATTCTAGTGTTAACTCTTTCTGTGTGTTTTTTTAAATTATGTCCCTGTTCATCAACTCAGCAATGATTTATTTAAGGTATGTTTGATTGTCATCATCATTAGAAACAAGTTCTTCATTGAATTGCTTGCTCTTTTCTTCCTCCTACCTCATCTAAATGTGTCTTTCCCACATTCTTCTTTATCAGACCTGGATAGGTTTTGATTCAAGCACTAATTTAATGTGAACCTTTATTAGTATGACAAACCAGACATGAAGGGCAAATGCATGCTATTCTGTTCACAATAATGTTTAAACAACAAAGCAAAAGGTGAGCTTCTACTTACCAGCACTTGTAGCTGTGACCTTAGAGCCATGTCTCAGCAGGCGAATGCACACATCTTTGCTACAATGGTTCACCATTCGCAAATGAATGCTCCTCCTGGTCTGGATTTTTACTAAGCATTTCACCATACTGACTAATTGCTATATTTCCTATGGCAGCCCTTTGAACTAGTCATCCATACTGCTACTGACCTTTGCTAAGTTTCCAGCTCAGGAGCACCCTGCTGAATGAATCAAATAACAGGCTTCTAATATGGCCAATAGAAATAGCCTACCAGAGAACAGAATGAGAGGCTATTTTTAAACCTTTTCAACCCTATCATAATGCACAATACAATTAACTGCAAATACCAACTGTTTCCTTAGCAGTTGTTAACAAACAGCTGCAGTGCACATGCCTGTCCCCACCCTTAAACACATTCACTGAAGTATAATGCAGAAAAACAGAGTATAAAAAAACCAAAGATAGTAGATATTTATAAATGCAGATATGCAAGTAGAAGTAACTTGTTATGGTTTCTTATTTTAAGGGCATGCATGCTTAAAATCTTTAATTTTACCCTTTTAATTAATTATTTGTGGGAGTAATCATTTACATTGCAGTCTTCCACTCCAGCATTGCCTACTTGCAGGATACTACAATATGGCAAAGGTGCCAAGAGAACTAGCTGTAATTTTTAACTATTAAAGGTTTCCCTCTCCCTGTCCAGAGGTTGCTAAGGGTTTCACCAGGGCAAAAGACAGACCTGGGGAGGGGGCTAAGTACCTGAAACAGAGGGATAGGAAGCTTTCAATTAAGTTAAATTAAATATTATCAGCACAAGATTATGACATCTTCCAGTTGTCATAATCTGATTATGTGGCCTAACTTTATACCAACAGGATTTTGACCCATATATCTGGGAGAAGTGACTTATGTTGGAGGGAAGCCAAACTCTTCAGAGATTTATTACCGGAATTTAAGAAAGACAAATAACTGGTTGGTACAACCTATCTCAGACTGTTGTTTGTATTGCTACAGTTGCTGGATCATTTATACTTTGCAAAAACAAACGTTCTGAGGAACACAAACAAAATTGTTTGCTGTTAGTTTTATCTTGGATTTATATTCTACTCCTTCAGTCTTCATATTATTGCACCATTGTATTTTTAAAGTGCTTTATATATGTTAGAGTTTTTTACATATTGAAGATTGCCCTGCAAAGTCTGGTTAGTGGGAAGCTTAAAAGTCATTTAGTTCCTGAATAAAATAATTTATCTTCTGGGAAGAACTACAGTTGATTAGTAGAGCAAGTTTTTAGAATGCAGAAAGTCCCATCCTATCATTTTAAAGCAGGGCTGGGTAAAACTCATGTCTGAGGGCCTGGAGATCCTTTTTTGGATCAAGGTAAGCAACAGCTAAGCTAGATGGACCAGTGGTTTGATTTACTAACATAATGCAGCTTTCTTTATTCCTGGGAATGTGATTCTTTTAACATAAAGTTATAAGGGATAAAGCAATGATCCCCAACCTTGGGTCCCCAGATGTTCTTGGACTTAAACCTGCAGAAGCCTTCAGCACTAGCTTTGCTGGCCAGGATTTATGGGAATTACAGTCCAAGAACATCTGGGGACCCAAGGTTGGAAGCATGGGGCTAAAACTACATGAGAAAGGGGACAGGTAATGTTTGTGTCTCCCAGAAGACTCTATTTACTAATTCCAACAAGTATCAAATACACTTGCAGAAGTGTATTTTTAAAGAATCAATTTTATATTTCAAATGGCTATCAGAAAATATGTTGATTTCCAGAAGCTTATACTGTACAGTACTTGTTTTAACACTAGCATGTCCCAATACAAGGCTGATCGATGAAAACACACATCCTTTATTGCACAGCTCTTACAAATAACGTGCAAATTCAAGGTACAGGCAGAAGTTAGAATCTCTACAGTTGTATCTGATAATTTTACTTTCCATGGGAAGAACGCTACCTGGTCCCTCTTTGTCTTTCAGTGCACTTTCAGTGAACATCCTCTTGTAACCCTTTCCTGCTTTGGGTTTTTTTCACCATATTTTCAGATATAAAATCCTTGTGCAATTATGTTGACACAAAATACAGCCCTTGGTGCTGTTTCCAGGATATAAAAAGCGAGCCTCTGACTGCCAACAAGTGATGCTGATGTGCTATTTTTATGTGTATGAAACCCTAAGGGCCTCACCAACTCATTAAAGTGTTCCCTAATTGACAGACAACTCTCCTGAGGTGAGCAAATGACTCTGGGCGTGGGGGTGGGAATTTGAATTCAAGGTCAACAAATATACTTCTGATCATGCTGCACAGAAAAACTACATATAGAGGGCTAAATAATAATTTGTGTGGAAACATATAGCTGAGTCAGCTGCACACATCTATATCTGCCTCACTTCAGGCAGGGAACAGACTCTCTCTGTTCCCAAATCCATTAGCACAACTATTGTTGGAAATCCTTAAGAGATAATTCTGCTAAGGCCAGGTTGTTTTAATTTACTGATACCAAACAGATATCGCACAATCCTTGCCAAAGTCACAGAGCTAAAATAAACCCTAACCTCCTTCACTCAAAGACAACACTGAATGAATTTGTCGTTTCAACCCATTTCCTTTTCGAGTATGGCCTAAACCCTTAGTCAACTCAAGAAATTTTATTTGTTGACGAAAATTACTGGTCCCCTTCCCATTTTGTGGCAAACTTGCCTGTTTGTCCCAGAATTGTATTCCCTGGTGTACACACACACACACACAAACATTTTCGTGAAAATAGTTAACCATTATTACATTCAAGAATAATTTCTTGCTGTTTTGTCACTTTAGCATCTAGCTTTGAGAAATATATTGCTCCAGAATGTGAGAGTTGGATTTAACAATTGGTAGACTTGTCTCTTCTTGAAAGTTGAATGTAGCTTTCTTGCACTGGACATACTACCTCGGATATAGGTTTTTAAATATTTTTGGAGCTTTCCATTATGCACCCTCTGTTTTCAAGAACATCATCAGTACCATTAATAATTGTACAAACAATAGCGTATTTTCTTATTCACAACTGTTAATTGACAAGAATTCATCTTTGGAACACATGCTTCATTTGCCCTTAGAACCCAGAATTCCATCATTAGCTGTATTTGTCTTCCCTTCCTAAAGAAGAAAAAATGATCACTATTGCATCAGACAGTCCTGCTGAGTTTGAATTATTATCATGCTACTCTGCAGGATTGCATCTAGAGCAGTCAATCTCAATCAGTGGTTACATGTATCCCTGACAAGACATAAGAATAGTTTAAATAGGAGACAGGAATTTTCACTACAATCACAAAAAATTACTTTCCTTTATCTCCTGTCCTTCAAATGTGATATACCATCTCCGACTGATATACAGGCCATGGATTATCTATCTATAAATATCCTTCTTTGACCAGATGGGTTTTGTTATATCTATCAGGATGGAATTCAGATTCTTTGATACACTGATCAGTGGGATGTAAGATCCATAAGACTGAGAATCACTAGACTACTCTGTATATGAGAAGAAAGGTGAAGCAAGTAAGAATCCAAAAATGGTTGGTCTCGGGGCGGTACTAGAGTCCTCTCAATGTGTGCTGGGGGGGGGACTATAGCATCCAAACTGACACCTCAAACTGGCTCAGGACTTTATGGCCTCTACGGCAACCATGGGTTGGTCGCAAGTTGTCTCTGACTTCACTCATTTGGATCTGGTTTTCGGAGTTGGGTAGAATTTTGGTGATGTACCTATGGAAAAACTTTCTAGAGTTCCACTGTTAGGGACATGTTCTACTACCTGAGACTCACTGGGACTCAAGAGTCCCTGTAGGATGGAAAATCCACAAAGACAGTCCACTTCAGGAAAGTCATAGGTCTAAATGGTGTTCTCAGCACTCTACGGGATTTTCCTGTCAACTGGTCCAGAACCTTTAGGCTAGGTTAACATTAGGAATGTGATTCCCTTGTTGCAGTGTATTTACTGTTTACCAAATTGTTTCAAGGCAGACTTTGGAGTATTGACTCTGTAACATCCTCTGTCTCTTGCGGTCAAATTACTTCAGACTCTGAATCACCAAACAATCATTAAAATCTTTGGAGAAGCCCTATTCTTAGTCCCTCCCAACACTCTTTGAGGCACATTTAGCATAGATATGAGACAGGGCCTTTTTGGACTCTGGACCTCCTTGCCAGGTAAGGTTAGCCCAGCTGTGACACTGCTTTCCAAACAAAAAAATGTTTTTGTTAGCTTTTTAAAGCCAAATACAATTGTTGATTCCACCCAGAACAGGCCTACTGAATTACTGCAATTTGTTATGACAGCTTTCATGTACATTCTATTGATGCAACAGGTCTGGTTGAGACTAATCATGGGAGTTAGCCCTTACTGTTTAAGC
This sequence comes from Pogona vitticeps, assembly GCF_051106095.1. Taxonomy (NCBI): domain Eukaryota; kingdom Metazoa; phylum Chordata; class Lepidosauria; order Squamata; family Agamidae; genus Pogona; species Pogona vitticeps. Next base: position 239,943,884 of record NC_135784.1, read on the forward strand.
TGTGTTACATAATTAGCAGGCTGCTGTTTCTTTCTGTTAATTGCTGGGGTTTAGTTATGTTTCAAAAGTGTTTTTAATATTTTAATTGTAGTTATATATTATTTCAGTTTTATTTCTGCCAGCCTTCCTGAACACAATTTTTGATAGAAAATAAACAAATGAAACTATACTGAGGTCTACAAATTTGCATCCTTATCAGCATGAAACCAACTGTTTATAAATACCATGAGATCACAGAGACCCAAGGTGATTCAGCCAGCTTTATGAATGTTATATTAATAGCTCATGACTCACAGAATTCCCTTGGATGGTGGTTTCAAAAGCGCCAATATGACTCTAGTGACTAAGGAAAAAAGTACTGGCAATCATTTATTTATTTATTTATTTATTTATTTATTTATTTATTTATTTATTTATTTATTTATTTATTTATTTATTTATTTATTTATTTATTTATTTATTTATTTATTAATGCATGACAGCCTATAGGAATAAATGCAATTTAACTTGGAAGAATTTAGAAACTACATACTTTGGATGATCCAACTGAAACACTATACAAACTTTATTCCCCAGAGCAAATATTAAACCCCCATTAGCTCCTGCAAGCCCACCACCCCATATTGACACTCACCGAGAGATCTGGGGGCACGAACACGGGAGGGAGAATCACGTGGCATGGAGAAAGAACCAGATTCCCAAGCTGCCAGGCTTCCAGGAAGGAACACAGGAATGGGGTCATGCTGGACGAAGTGGGAATTGATGGCAGGGTCTTCTCCTGCCAGAGTATAAAAGCAGCAGCAGCAATGAGAGCAAGGACTCAGCAGCAGGACCTTCTCAGCCAGCCAGCTAAAGAAGCTGAAGAGTTGGTCAAGTTTAGGAAGAAACCCAATTCCAGTTTAAGAAACCAGCAAGAGATGATAGCTAAGGAGTCTTTCAGGACAGAAGCAACCCCAGCCACATACCCTGAATGAATGAATTCACAAGAAAAAATTGCCTAAGCTCTCATTCAGCTGCATCTTATGCAGACAAAAAGGGAGAAGATCCAGGGGATGAAAGGGGAAATAAGGGAATGAAAGGGGAAATTTCAGTCATAGGCATCCACATCAAGAAACCTGTCCCTAGACATCAGGGATATTTTGTCCAAGAATAATAGAAGTGCCCTGGGATGTTAGCACTAGGATATCACCACCCCCCACACACACCATGGCAAAATAAGTTTAGTTGCTATATGTTGGTAACTGTGTGGTCCATATTTTTAATCAAACTAACCTAATTTGTAGTCCTGGACCAATACACCAATTATAATATAGTTACTCTGAATACTTTACTACTCTGAATTCTATGGCGCAGTTTTAAAATCAAAAACTATCTATTAAAATCCATGCATCAGAGAAGGTTACATACTAAAATATGTGTACTGTGGAAAAATACACACCAAAACGCTTGCATTAGGGAAAGATGAGTACAACATTGGAAAGAGGTTGGACCCAATGACCTCTGGGGTCACTTCCAGCTCAACCATTTTATGATTCTTTGAGTCAATACAAATATTTATGCGGGTGGCAGAGGTTCTCAACAATTGCCTTTCCAGATATTGTGGACTTCAATTCTCAGAAGTCTCAGTCAGCACAGCCAATGGCCAGGAAACATGGAAATGTGGGACTATGTTATGGGAAGGCTGTGTGCAAATTTTATGTTTTGTGTATTTTTTTAAAAGTGATTTACAACTGAATACAAACAAAACTGCCTTGGTCCAGCTACAGACTATTTGTATTTCCATACTTTAGAAATTGATATCCCATTGATATCTCTGGGGATAAACTTCACCAGTGCTGGCTCCCATTCACACTTCGTTCTTCAACCCTTCTCAGTATCTCCGTATCATACTGGTACAAAGAAAGTCCTAATTCTTTTTTTCCTAACAAATCAGAAGTATCCCTCCATGTCCATTTGGAGAGAAAAAAGATGAAGTCCTTTTGTAGTGCTATCTTTCCCTTTTCTTATTAAGCACTATAACAGAATCATATGTATGCCTATGAGAGGGGGGAAATGTAGCAAAGAAGCCACATCAGGAATAGACTTGCCTTCATCCGATGGAATCTCCTCTTGGTCATTTGGAGAAGGACGCAGAGGCTCCATATTAATGATGAGCTGCTTGTTCAAGGAGTGAGAGCTGCGACTCTGAGTAATATTGGTTCTGAGAAGGGAAAGGGGAAATGAGGACAACAACAGTAATCCATACCTAGAATGTCCCCAAGTGTATACAAGTGTATAATAAAAGACATGTAAAAATTAATTGATGCCCTACTGTGTTTTTTTTAAATATTCCTTTGTTCATGAGCATATTGGTACAGAGTAATTTGCAATGGCCAACCTCTCTTTATTTTACACATAATGGCTGTGTACAGCTATCATCCTTAGAATATCTCTATGTGAAATCTGAATGGGGAAAATAATCAAGGAGGGAAATTAAACTAGAAAACAAATAGATACCCCAAAAAAAACCCCAAAGAAAAGCAACTTTACTATTACCATTTCTAGTTTAAAAGGTTCAGATGAGAACAACAATCCTGTCACCGAACTAGGATAATGTCCAGTTTAGCAGTCAGGAACCTGCTCCAAGAACCTCTCCGAACATTCACCTCAGCTTATTCAGGCACAACTGAGACTACAGGAAATACCTGTGCACTTCAGGTGGCTCCCTCTGTATTTTAGAACTAGCTTCCACAACTTCTTTGGCAACTTTTCCACTGTAATAAAACACAACATTTGGCATAAATGTATTCTGTCTTTTAAAATGAATAAAATCTACTTGGGGTTGCCTTTGAAGAGCGTTCAGAAACATCAGCTTGTTCTAAGTGCAGCAGCCAAACTGTTGACTGATGATGGTTATAAGGAGCATGTAACCCCTTCATTACTACAGCTTCACTGGCTGCCAGTCTGTTTCCAGGCCCAATTCAAATTGCTGGTTATTACCTATAAAGCCCTATAGATCTTGGGCCCAGGCTATTTGAAGGATCATATCACCCCATATGAGCCTTCTCAGCTTTTAAGATCTTCTGGGGAGGCCCTTCTCTTGGTTCCACCAGCTTTCCAAGGTCATGAAAGAAAGAGAGGACACAAGAGAGGGTGTTCTTAATGGCTACTCCCAGGCTTTGGAATGCCCTGCCCGATGAAGCTCCCTCTTGTCCTTCTGTCATCAGGCAAAGACCTTCCTCTACAGGCAGTCCTTTAAGTAGTAAGTTATTTCAGGAATTGTTTTTATATTTGATTGTTTTGACCTTTCAGTATGTTTGTTTTTTAAATGTGATATATATATATATAGTGTATACATTTATATAGTGATATTTATATAGTGTATGTTTAATTATTTTTAAAATGTGATATTTATATAGTGTTTTTAAATTTCTTATTTTATCTATTGTGAGCTGTCTTGGGTCCTTTATGGGGAGAAAGGTGGCACTAACTCAGTGATCTTGGGCCAGTAACACACTCAGTCTTCTACTTCTAACACCCTACTTCACAGGAGTATTGTAAGAGGAAGAGGGTTACATATATCAGCTTGGGTTCATGGGAGGAAAAGCAAAATATAAATATAACACATAATTTTAAACAAAGTTAAACTACTGTATTTTTTCTGTGTATAAAATGACACTTTTTCCTATAGCCATTAGAGGAAAAATTGAGGGTCGTTTTATACACGGAAGGATGGGGAGGCAAAGGAGCAGCTGTGCTCGGCTGCCTCTCGCGGCTGCCCATTGACTGCTGCCGCCACTGCCAGATCACCTCCCCCAGTGCCACTCGTGCGCTCCCTTCGGGCAGGGGACAAGGTAGCAACATGGGCTGGAGGTGAGCCCTGGCACTAATGCTGGAGGGAAGCGATCGGGTGCCAACAGCAGGAGGAGGCAGAGGAATAGCCGCACTGGGCCGCCCCTCCACCTCCAGCAAGGATCTTCACCTGCCAACATCATTCATATAATTTAGCTAATAAGCTGTATTCCCACCAGTATCAGAAAATACTCACCTATAACGATACCTGCTCCCTTTAAAGAATATTTTGCTGCTTGACATAGTCTTGATTTGGCTTGATTTTGCATACCTTGAAAGATGGAAAAGAGGAAAAGAGCTTATGCATTCAATGATTGGAATTAATGCTCTCAATGCACAAACTTTGTTTCATTTTTCTACATTTTTTTATAAATGTCTATTTTTATAACACATACATACATACAAAATGAACAAAAACATATAGGACAATCAAAAACATATAAAACAAACAAAACATATAGGCAAGGAGGTATTTCCCATTCAAACTTATCCATTATTTGATTCTGGCTACAAAGATCTTATGCCCTTCTCCCATATATCTATGCATATTATATTTCATATCCCTATCTCAAATATTTAGTTCAATAGCTAACATCCTAAATTTATAGTAATTTTATAAATTCTTTCTCCTGCATTTTCATCTATCCAATTATCTTCATAAACATTTCTGATTTCATCATTAATACTTATCCACCAATAAAATCCAAATATGGCCAATACAATCATCAGAAATCACAATTTCTAAAGACAAAAAGATATTATATGTCTAATCTTATCTACATAGTCACTATTATAGTTCACATATATTTAATATCTCTATATGCATGCCTTAGAAACAAAGGCATCTAATATTATATTCATCATAAACATTTCTAAGTTCATAATTAAATGTACTTATCTACCATTAAAATCCAAACATGGCCAGAATTGCTTATATGTAAGTATGTTAACCATACTAATTTATATGTAAATATGTATCTCTCAAACCAATGATTTATATTGTTATGTTCAGCAAGTAACTTTCTCCCTTTTTAATTGTGCTTATCAGCTCCAGTGTCATAAATCCAAAATTAGCCTCTTGCCTCCTTTATACCAGTTTTAAAATGTCATCTATAAAATCTCTTTAAACCACGTTCGCTCCAGTTTACTAATTTTATCCCAATACAGTATAATTAATGTCTTCAGAGCAATGCATATCTGTCTGATCTCTGGCCGTAAATTTCTGCTCCCAGCTTTGCCCATTCCTCCTCCTTTACATTCTTTCCCATCCCCCCATCCCCCCATCTTAATGTACTTTCCCCCATCCCCCCATCCCTCCCTTTCCTCCTTTTCCAGCATTTCATCCTGCTTTCTAGGGAGGACCATAGCGAGGTTAATTGGTTCCAAAAATCGCTATGGGAAAACATTGTTAAGTGAAACGCGTTTTCCCATAGAGATGCATTGAAAACCGGATAATCCGTTCCAATAGGAACGGATTATCCGGTTTTCTCCCCCACTATCGGGCGCAGCCCTTTGGGAGAAGCCTCAGGGGAGGGGGGGAAGACGGCATCGGCTCCTGCCTTCTCCCCCATCACCTGGCTTCTCCCAAAGGGCTGTCCCGATGGTGCTTGCAGCAGCGGAGGAGGTGCCCAGTGGAGGAGAAGGCAGGAGCCTATCTGGCCCTTTCTCCTCCACCAGGCACCTCCTCCGCTGCTGCAAGCACAGTCGGGGCAGCCCTTTGGGAGCAGCCGGGCTGCTCCAAAGAAAGGCAGAAGCCGATCCAATCTCCCCCACACACACAACTGGCGGCTTCTCCTGCTGCTCCCGATGGTGGGGGGGGGAGATCGGATCGGCTTCTGCCTTTCTTCGGAGCAGCCCAGCTGCTCCCAAAGGGCTGCCCCGACTGTGCTTGCAGCAGCGGAGGAGGTGCCCAGTGGAGGAGAAGGCAGGAGCCGATCTGGCCTTTCTCCTCCACCGGGCACCTCCTCCACTGCTGAAAGCACAGTCAGGGCAGCCCTTTGGGAGCAGCCGGGCTGCTCCAAAGAAAGGCAGAAGCCGATCCGATCTCTCCCCCCACACACACTGGGTGGCTTCTCCCGCTGCGCCTGATGGTGGGGGGGATCGGCCATGGCTGGGAGTTGCCACTGCAGGTCGGATCCGGGCATCCGGATCCCCCACCCTCCCCCCACGGCTTGGATCTGACCCGCGGCGGCTACCTCATCCATGGCCAGACTCCCTAGAGTCCGGCCATGGCTGAGGTAGCTGCCGCGACTCGGATCCAAGCCGCGGGGGGAGGGTGGGGGGTCCGGATGCCTTTCAGGCATCCCGGGCTTGGATCCCACCCACCACCAGTTACCCATGGCTTGGATCCGAGCCGCGGGGGGGTTGGAGGCATGACCGGACTCTTCGGCAGCTGCCGCGGCTCGAATCCGAGCCGCAGTGGCTGCCGAAGAGTCCCGCCATGCCACCCACCCTCCTCAAGCTGCGGGGGGAGGGTGGTGGGATCCGGATGCCTCAGGCATCCGGATCCCCCCACCCTTCCTGCCGCGGCTTGGATCCGACCCGCGGCAGGCTACCCCAGGCATGGTCGGATTCCTGAGAGTCCAACCATGGCCGGGGAAGCTGGCCGCGGGGAAGGGGAATCCCGGCAGTGGCCTCGGAAGGACCCTTCGGAAGTGTTCTTCCGAGGCCACCACAGGCATTTCCCCCCAGCTGAGCTGCAGGAGCGGTCCTTCGGAGGCTCCCGCCACTCAGCTGGGGGAAAATGGTGCCTATGGGGAAAACATCGCAAAGCGATTTTTCCCCATAGGCAACATCGGTATGCGATCACAAAAGCGATGGCATTTTGCCATCGCTATGCGAATTCGTCATTAAACGGGGCACTCGTTATACGAGGCACGACTGCATATATTGGAAGCTGAATAAGGGCGTTATTTAGATTTACAAGGACCTTCTTAATTTTCAACTTCAAAAGCCATCAAACTATTGTGGCACTGTATATTTTGGTTGAACCTTCAGTAATCTACAGAAGAATCAAAGTACAGTACCTCTTGACTTTATAACATGGCTCATTTAACATGAAAGGGCTGTCAATTTACGTGGTTCTCTCTGCTCATCTATACTCTGCAACATTGCTGCAATTACATTAGATTTTCTTACTTGTAAAATGCCTGGTTTTCCACTCCACACTTCCAAAGATGCTTGCAGGCTGCTGGTGTAGAGGTATGGAATGACAACATGGCCTTTTTCTACATATTTGATGAAAAATTAAACAGAAATAGAAAAAGGTTTATTTAAGACTTTGCTGGATTCAAGGCATCATTTTCACTTAGGCTGTGAAGGACATTTGTTCCTGCTAGGTAAAGAAGGATAGAACCTATCCCAATGAGAATATGAGCAGTTCATGGACTGGGACAGGAGAGGTACCTCACTGCATAACTTGAGGGGGATATCACCTCCCCATCACAAAGCATCATCGCTTAAGAATTCTGAAAAATGGACTCGATTATCCACTGGCTTGGTTCAAAAGTCTTATATCTAGGATTCAATGTATCCTCCCCACCCTATTATTGTTATTCAGTCTTTCCTGAAGTCTTAATCTAACACCTATTCTCATTGTCTTGTTCTAGATGCCCATTTCCCTTCCTTTCCCCTTCCCCAACATCCTCCCTTACAAAAGAGTATTAGAATATCTTGGGGAGATCCTAGCATCTTGTCCCTTTCCTAGAAAGTTCTCCCAGTTTTGATAACAGGGTTTTTAAAAAAAATCCAGTGAAGGATAATTTGAATGAACCAAATCTTAATAGTTCTTCCATGATTTCATTTTTGGAATTATTTCATATTTTTCTGTGAAGCAGGCTGAGAAAATTGCCACCCACCAGATATTCCTGGATTGCAACACTCAGCATTCTTCACCACTGGCCATCTGGCTAGGGCTGATGAGTGGTGAAGCCCATAGCCTCTCAAGGACCACACTATACCCACCCACCTAGGAAGGATTCTGATCCATTCCTTCAACTTAAATATAAATCACATAATCAGAATATTTAAAATTAGATGTAAAGAACAATTTTCTGCAGTGGGTAGTATAGATATACATTTCTGAGACATTTTTCAGCTGTATTTTTCTTTGTCTAAAATGAGAATACTTTTGCTCAAAGAACATCTATACTTATTTAAATCATTAAGTGGACCATTCCAATACATAAGGCACAAATCTGTTTTGTAAGAGCAAAATAGACATTTACATTACCTAACAGAAAATGCCCAAATTTAAAATTAAAATTGTTTAGAACAGAAGACATAAAACATCCAACCTCCTTCTGAATTCCAATAACATAGAATGTCTTCCCTTCAAACTTCAGTTTACAGACATCAGACCTATAAAAAGAAAGCCCTTTAAATGAGGAAAATAAATGACAGTTTTAACATTTGGCAGTTTCATGCATCTGTAACCAATCCATAAACAATGAAAATAAGTGCAATGAATTATTCTTCAGCATAGAAGATAAGGAGATAACTTATTAAAAACTAATAGCACAAAGTGAACAGAATAGTTCAATATACTTCAAATGTTGAGCGTTTAATTTCTTTAATTTTTTTATAAAATGGATTGTAAGTCTGTAAAGCAATGGACAGCATAAATAAGAAATAATAAAGAGGAAAAATATTTTGTAGGTCTTCATTTGAGGTAAAACAAGGTTAATGAACGGTTGTTTACACCACAGAATGTTCTGAAGTTTTGGGATACAAGTACAGTATTCTAATAGAAACACAGTACTATATTGTCTGGAAGATGATGGATTTTCACCCAGATACATAATATATATTTCTATTCCTAAAACTCATAGAGAAATAACCCAAAATGTATTTTTTCATTACTACTGTTCAACTTTAGTGGGAGACTGGGTCCTTTGGCTGAAATCCTGTTGCTTAGGATTGGAACCTTTGGCTGAAATCCTGTTGCTTAGCATAGTAAGTAACACTAGAGTAGACCCATTTAATCATGGGGATTTTGATGACTTAATTAGTTGTGATTTACTAGAACTCTGCTCATATATACATTACACAGACATTCAAAACACTTCATATGCAAAATTAGCATAGCCAATTTATAGATACATATACTGTATGCACAGAGGTTTATGGAAGGGCAGAATTGTCACAAATGTCATCCACCATTTTTGTAAAATAAAACATTTCCAACATAGTAAGCTGCAACTAGATTAGGCTTATTTCAATAAATGAGACTTATGGAAGAATTGAGTTTCCAAATCTCCACTGATTCAATGGGCCTACTCTAGTGTCACTCACTACACTAAGCAACATGATTTCAGCATTTAAAGGATATGGGAAAACACACACATAAATCTGGCAATTTAATATTAATTATATTACAACAGAAAAGATGGTATAGTATTCTTCATACAAGCAGGTATTTGTAATTAGTAATAAAGTCTTCCCTTTCCATATCTTTCAGACTTATTCTACTTAAAATCCTGCACACATATGGCAAGGATTACTACTTCTCTTTACACTTGTGTGATTGCAAGCAAATAAAATAAAATGCGGGGTTGATCCAATTTCTAGACATCTAGAATTCTACTAAGCTTATCACTTCCATGTACTTTAAGCCAGTGCAGCTACATTAATACAGCAAGGTCACTTTCACAAGCAGAAGTGAAGATGTAGCACCTTCAGTGGTAAATTTGAGACTGGACTTGACTGTGAAGGAAATTAGAATCAGCTGCACAGGGTAGATTTTACTCTCAATTTGGAAAGATTATTGAGCATGCATGATTCTCTTGCAATTGACAAAGAGAAAAATAAATGTGTGGTCCACAGCATACCACACTTTACAAAAGACGATGGCTAAAGTATTGTTGCTGTAAGTTACTCCACATAAAGCTGATGATGTTGCAGTGACTTTGCTTCTGGAGGCAGCAGTCACTTTTCCTATAATTCTCACACTGGAGGTTCACACACCCCTCAAGCAGTCGCAGGCACCTCCTTGGTACTTTTTAACACATAAAACCTAGCCACCACTTCTTAGTGCCACTAGGGAAAGCATTCAACTCAGCCAAGTATTTTGTGGTTGCTCCTTCCATTCTGACCCAGCCACAGCCTCCTTGCACAAAGCTGGTATCTTTTATTTAGGTGTGTAGCAAATGCTTTTCTATTTTAGTTAAACACTTTTTTCCCGCTGGTAATAGACAGCTTTGTGTAGCATGGATATATCATTCTTTCTTTTAGTCTGCTTAACTTTTAGTTACACAGAAAATAACAAGGAGAGTTTGATTTAAACAAACAAAAACAATTTTAATGGGGCAACCACTGGTAATAGGTATGTAGAGAAAAATGGGTTTCTAAGATGAGTGACAAAAGTCAAAAGAACAGTAAAATGTAAAATTCTTTCTGAAATTCAAGATCAAAATAACTTCTTTATAAACTCTCTGGCATTCTGATACACATATTCTAGGCTCTCAAGACAGACTTTTTCTAACAAACTATAGCACAAACTACTTCTCCTGACTGTCTCTGAAACAGACTTTTCTATATCAGAGTTTCAGTTCTAACTTCTTTAAATGTAGCACCTTCAGTGGTGAATTTGAGACTGGAGTTGACTGTGAAGACCAACCTCACAGACCGAACTCTACCTCACTGCATTCCAATCACACCCGCCAATCAGCACTGAACTGCCAATCACACTAGCATTCTGCCCTCGACTTACGAACGGCCCTACATGCGAACTTTTCGGGTTACGAATCCGATCTCATTGCAAGTAGTAAGATTGTGGACATCAGAGGAGGCTTCGGACTAGTAAGTCCTTTTTTTAAAAAGCTTTTCTGTGTTGGTTTTGGAGGGTGGGTTTGGACTGGGGCGTTGTGTGTGTGTGTGTGTGTGTGTGTTGCAGTCCTAACGTGGGACTTGCTCTTTTTATTTTTATTTTTGTATTTTTTTGAAATGCTGGAACGGATTAATTCCGTTCCCATGCATTTCAATGGGAAATGGTAGGTCGACTTACAAACTTTCCGAGGTGCGAACGTTGTTCCAGAACGGATTAAGTTCGTAAGTCGAGGGCCCACTGTATATATACTACACAGGTACTGTTCTAGCAATGATCTAACCATAAACTCAGGGAAAACCAAAATACTGGTTTTTGGCAAATCCTGGGCTCCGTCTTCTTGGAGAATTGGTAACTCCACATACCAACAGGTCCAGACCTTCAGATATTTGGGGATTCTTTTCCACTTTCGGCATTCATGGAGCCCACACCGCACCTCCGCAATCGCTTCTTCCTCTCTTTCCCTCAGTGCAATCTCCTGTTTTCACTTCCATGCTGGTAATCAGTATGTACCTGCTGCCACCAAAATTTTATACTCCAAGACAATTTCCCAGTTACTTTATGGAGTCCCAATTTGGATCGAGGCAGCAAACTCTGAAATCGATAAGGTGGCTGCCTCCTTTCTTAGGAAAATCCTCGGGATCCCTAATCTTATCAGACTTTCCACCATTACTCTAGAACTGGGTATCCACTTACCCTCTACCCTAGCCTGGACCACTACCTTCAAGTTCTGGTTCAGAATTCACCTCCTAACTCCCTCTGACTCGATCCTACAAGATTTATTAAAGGATCCCTACGCTTCTATGTGGTTTCACTTCATAGAAGCCAAACTATTGTCATTATCTCTCTCTGTCGAAACTCTAGCCGACATGAACCTTAACTCAGCATATCAAATCATTAGATCCAGTCTCTATGACCTTGAATATGCAACCCTATTCTCCCAATTGAACCCCACCTGCTCCCCTCTTGCTTTTGGCCTATCCCCCTCCCTTGGCCGCCCCTCCAATTATTTTAACCAATTGTCCAACCCTCAAAAAAGACGAGCTTTTATGCTCGCTAGGCTGAATATCTTTCCATCAGCAGCCCACTTTGGGAGATTCACTCGAATCCCCCGCCCCAACAGATTGTGTCATTCTTGTGCATCCGAACCCGACTCCCTGGACCACATCTTACTCCGATGCCCATCCCACAACATCCCCCATAAGCGGCTACTAGACCCACTCCTCTCTTCCCTCTCCCCTTTCTTCCTCGACCTTACCCCCATACTCCTGAGCGATTTCTCGCCTTTTATCACCAGTCAAGTTGCTGACTTTCTCCTAACTGTTATGAAGACCTCCCCTCCCCCCCTCTCCCTACCCTAAACCCTCTATAAATCTCTTTGAACCTAGCCTACTACAATCTCAACCTCACCCTTCCCCCCACCCGGTATTGGAATGTAACTATCCTGTGTACTCCCTGTATCCTGTAATGCCAATAAAGGTTTCTGTATGTTACTACACAGGTATTCAAAACTCTTCATATGCAAAATCAGGATCGTTAAGTTATAGGTATATATACTGTATACACGGAGGTTTATGGAAGGGCAAAATTGTCACAAATGTCATTCGCCATTTTAAAAAAATAAAACATTTCCAAATTCTCTCCCAAAGTTCCCATGGCTTCTGTAGAATCCTTTTCATTGCTGAGAGACCATTGAGGCCTGCAGGATGAGGAGGGAGGCTTTAATTCACCAAAATTGCTGCCAACATGATGATTTTACTGGTGATACATACAACCCCCAATAGCTTTCTTATGAGGAAAGGGACTCCATGGGAGAGTCCCTTGAGACTTTCAGTGAAGAAACTGTATGTTTTATTTCTGAAAAATCACTATAGCTGATGACATCACTAGTCTTAAACAGTCTAACTTAGGCAACAGGATTTCAGCCAGGATATTATTGCAGCAGATGAGCCCAATTCTTTCTTGAGACATGTGATGAGATCATGCAGCAACCAGCTGGGATCAGAGGCTGTTTTCTTCTTAGAGTAAGAAGGCAGAACAAGAATATGAAATAGCCTAAGGCTGTTTGAAATTCCCTTCATATGTAATACACAAACAACCCTCACATCTTTCCCTAGCTCGTGTGATGATAATTGGAAAAGGATGTACGGGGCAAGTTATGCTGGTTGCACACAAGTATCACAGGGCACAGTAGACTAAGAATAGCTCTAACGAGGGAAGGCTTAAAGGGACAGGCCTCTGCCTCAAAGCCTAGCACCCTGGGCCCATACTTGCCTTGTCAAAAATATGTGGGTCTCTGGCAAGAAGGGATCCAGGTCCCTTGGGGGAGGGGGCAGCAGGCTCCATAGGCATGCATTCAGAGCTATTCTCTCATGTTCACGAATCCCTGGTCTGGTGATTCTGAGCCATTGCTCAGGTCTGGCTAGGCACTGGACACTATGTTGTCCTCTGGCAATGATAGTCTGCACTGACTCTTCCAGGTGGCTATTTCAGGAAGGGTTCCTGACAACAAATGGTCATTTCTTAGCAATGTTACCAAAGCATAGGTAAATATAACATGTTGTGATTTTTTTTCTCTAAACATTATTAAGCAGTTGCAGAGGAGGAAAAAGATTTAAAAAAACCCAGCCAAAATAATTTGGTTGGACTTCAGTTTCACCTTGACTTTGAAAGAGGGCCATTTGCTGTTCTATCACACGTAGCAAAATATCTTGGACCAGCCCTGATTAGTTGGTTTGTTTTTGACCCCATTTTCAACTAAGTTTCAATGTATGGACAAATGCTTGGTTTTAAATGTGGACAAGTGTCAAATGGAAACTATAGTGAAACAAACCTTACTTTGCTTATATTACAATCCTATGCAAGTCTATTCATAAAATAAGAAAGTATAGAGCAGCAGGCAGTCAATATAAGAATTTAGGTGAAAACAGGTTTTCTGAATAAAGTTTTCTGAAAAACAAAAAAATGAAACATATTCTTCCATTAATAACTGTGAGGATAAGAGCTCACCATTTTAGCAAATGTATCCTTTTATTTCCCTGGAAAACTACAAAACCTATGGCTGTGAATCCCAAAAACGTGGTGGTCCCTGTCGAGTCCTTGAAATAAGAAAACAACAACAAAATAAATGGAAAATATTTTGAAGGAAATGCAAACATGCAAAAAGTTATTTGTTTGACCTTACATATGTCAAAGGAAGGCAGATCCTGTGAATTTGTTTTTCAGTTGGTTTTCCATGTGTTTCAGAAATTGAGAACTGTTTTATCTTATAACAAGGGCAATTACATTTTAATGGTACTTTCTGATACACCAGTTTGGCGGGTGGAGGTAAAATTGATCATGTGTGATTTTTAGAAATCAAATTTTAAACTGAAAGCAAAAAGTAATGCAAATACACATATTACATTAGCACACTGCAGGTTCCTAAAGAGACATTAGCATTACTTCAGGTATCCATGTAGATACATGTTCAGAGTAGTAAGCAGGAAAGCAAAGTTGAAGATATGGCACACTATACCAAAGATGGGCTTAGGGAAGTTACCTTTTTGGAGTACAGCTCTTAAAATAAACTATTCAGCAAACCAGAGACTAGGCTGGCTGAGGTTCTAGAAGCTGTAGTTCAAATGAAGTAACTTTTCTCGCCTCTGCAATGTATTACTTCGGAAAAATAATGGAACAGTTCTTCTTTCAGACTACTGTATTAGTGCTAACCTTGTATATCTTAGGAATTTGTTTGGAAGCACCTTTCCTAATATTTTCTGTGTGGGGTTTGGGTTTAAGTCAGTTTTAATTCACAGCGAAGTACACTTCAGAAGAAACAATTAGGATGTAGAAACGGTTTTTCTGTTGAGCAAAAGATAATAAAATGTTTCCCTTACTGAACCATGATTCTATGGTTTTTTAAGACGGAACAATCGCACTTGAAATCTAAAGTGGGGCTTAGTTCCTCGTGACCAATCTCAAGACAAAAGCTAGGTGAAGGTAAAGGTTCCCCTTGACATTTAGTCCAGTTGTGTCTGACTCTAGGGCGTGGTGCTCATCCCCGCTTCCTGGACCCATGTATGTAGAGCCAACGTTTTGTCTGTAGACAATCTTCCATGGTCACGTGGCCAGTGCAATTAGACACAGAATGCCGTTACCTTCCCACCAAGGTGGTACCTATTTATTTACTTGCATTTTTACATGCTTTTGAACTGCAAGGTTTGCGAGGAGCTGAGACAAGTGATAGGAGCTCACTCCATCACGTGGATTCGATCTTACGACTGCTGGTCTTCTGCCACCACGTCCCTTAGACAAAAGCTAGCTAACTGTAAAGCAATAGGAATAGGACCAAAAATAAATTTAACCTCTTAGGTTTACTCCTCTTCTGATTAATTGGCCAACTCTATCTGTTCTGACCCTAAGGTATGTTGCTACACATGCATCGGTGCTGGAGGCTGTCCCTGAAAAACACCTGCATTGTTGCAGGTTAAACAAGGATTTAGGACTCATATTAACTGCAAATGAAAGATCATTCCACCATCTGAATGAACACTATGTCTTGTTACTAGGCCTATTTAAATGTCCCAGCAAAAGCACTTACCCATGCCAATAGTACCTGTGGGTTCCTAATGCTATTTTTCTTCCATAGTTTTCTGTTTGCTGAAACAGGTTCAATGTCAGTTTCAGATGCCCGCTGGAGAGAATGGCTTTTGAATTAACAAAGGGACCATTTGCTGGGGACAACTGAGAGGTTTGGAAGGGGCTAAGCATATGTCTTCATGTCTTTTTTTTTTCCTCCAAAGGTACACCTGGCGCTCCAAATCAAAACTGCAGGGAACACATCTACTATAATCCCTGGGCTCCAGTTTGAAACACCACTAAGTGACAGATACCTAAACAGCATTAACAAAACACAGTGCATGTGGCTTCATGTAATTGTTGTGTGACCAAGAAACCATTTAAAATAATACCCTGCCACTTGAACTGACTTAGTAGCATTGAACCAGACTGGATTACATTTAAGGATGTGAATTCCTTTTGGAAATCTCAGTTTATGGCAAATGTTGATGCTGAGAGCCAAGTACCATCCTGCAATACCTGCACAAACTACTTTGTGAATATGCCAGAAAAACTTACAGAAATAATAAAAAATGAAATATACCATATTTTTCCAAGTACCAGCGGTCCCCAACCTTTTCCCAACCACGGACCATTTTTTTGGAGTGTGTGGCATGCTTGTGGGGGGCATGGCACGCTTGCAGGGGCATGGCATACTTGCAGGGGGGTAGTGCACTCACAGATGGGTATGGCATGCATGTGCATAGTGCGCTTGCAGGGGAGTGCTAGTGCGGCTCACGAGGGCACTTGCAGGGGGGCAGGAGATCTGTTTCCGCAGCCTGGTTCTGTCTAGACTGTGGACTGCTGCTGGGTCACGGACTGGGGGTTGGGGACCTCTGGTGTATACAATCCTCCCAATGTATAAGACGACCCCCTAATTTTGTCCCTTGCCAGAGGCAGAGAAGCAGTCAATGGACCACCGCGAGGGGCAGCCCAGCACAGCTGCTCCTCCGTCTCCATCTCCTGCTGTTGCTGCCTCCGCCACACAATTGTCTCCTCCAGTGAGACTTGCCAGGGTTCACCTCCAGATCATGTCACTGCCTTGTCCCCTGTCTGAAGGGAGCCTGCGAATGGTGCTGGAAGAGGCGATCTGGCGGCGGCAGTCAATGGGCAGCAGCAAGAAGTCGCCGAGCGCAGCTGCTGTCTCCGCCTCCTGCTGCCTCCGCCAATGGATTGCCTCCCCCAGTGCCATTCACAGGCTCAGCAGCAGCAGAGGCAAAGAAGCAGCCACGCTTAGCCGCCTCTCACTGTTGCCCATTGACCGCCACCACTGGTGCCGCCGGATCACCTCCTCTTGCTTCACTTGTGGGCTCCCTTTGGGCAGGGGACAAGGTGGCGACATGAGCTGGAGATGAGCCCCAGCAAGTCGCACTGGAGGGCAGCCGTGAGAGGCGGATGAGTGCGGCTTCTCCTTTGCCTCCGCCTCCACTCCCTCCGTGTATAAAATGACCCTCAATTTTTCCTCTAATGATTTTAGGGAAAAGTGTCATTTTATACATGGAAAAATATGGTAACAAATGCTATTAAATTAGATGTAACATGTGTTTTGTTTTACTATATTAATCAAATGCATATTCAAATTGTCTGTCCATATCCAGATGGCTTTCTCATATAACAGAAAAAGAGAAGGCTTAATTACTGCATAATCAAAGATGGGGAACTTGTGACAGTCCAACAACATTGGTTTACCAACATAACATACTTTACTACATACTTGGCTCTTTACAGTATTTGCTAATATAATGATCCAATTCCCTTCTGTTTTTGAAGTATGCTGCTCCAAACATTTTCTTTCATTGACATTCTTTCTCACCAACCATCCTATTCGGAACCTGAAAACATTATGTCTTTGGACTACAAATTGCAGAATATCTCATCCAGCATGGCAAAGGTCTATGTTGACTAAAGAATCTGAGACCAACATCTTATTACAAAATACATGCATGTAAGTGAAATTGCAGAAGTAATATTTACTCTTTTCTGGCCCTCTATTAAGTGCTCAGGCATGCAGTCAAGTGCACAACGTGTGTACATCTAAGCTCATGACAGACAGGTAGAACAAGTGTGCACACCAGTTACATACTTTTGAGTTTATGCTGTACAAGACCAATAGGATTCTGGCCTGAGTAACTTTTCTGCACACAGAGAGCTGCATTCACATAGGAACAGATATGCCAAATGGGATTTGGAGAGGAGGGACTGGATCAGGTCCTGAAAATGAAAAAATACTACTGCTTTATTTTTAAAAAAATAATTAATTACCTTGCAGGGATGGGGATCAACACCATAGGTTTCTAAAGAATGTGCTTTCAACAATAAATTAAATTCAGCAACAGCTGGACTCTGACCCCTGAAAATGCACAAAGAAAAACTGTGTGTAAGCAATTTCAGCCAATAATATGTGCCATAAAGGGGGAGAAACAGGAGATCTTTCATATGTTTCTGTTGCTACTCTGCCATAGCGCCTAATCCTTTTGGATTAAGCCCTAGATGCTTCTGACATACTCTTGGGACTCTAGTGAGCTGTGCAGTTAATCAGGGGCTATCAGGTGTCTTTCAAATATTTGCTATATTTTGGTATGCACCGAGCAGTTGGAACTTAATAAAAAATAACCCAGGCTTGGTTTCCAATGATCTACTTCCTAAATTGATTTTTTTAATTGCTTAGATTAACGTTGCATCCCTTCCTGCACTTGAAATAGACAAGAAAATAAACAAGGACATTGTAGTCTTTTTTGCATTTCCAATATCAGCTTGGAATCTATCAGTGTTTTTGTGATATACTCCACATTCCAATATACAGCTAATGAAACATGAATATTCTCTAAGATACAGCCCATGATGACATACAGTTCTGCTAATCTAGAGCAAATATTATGTCTCTTATTACAAAAACAATGCTTCCAAATTGCCTGCATTTTTGTGCACACTTTATTCTGTGCCAGTGTGAAAACTGGCAAAAGTGACAAGCCATAATTTTTGGCACACAGAAACTGTCAGAAGCGATGTAGTCATCATTACATGAAAACTCAGTCACCTTTCACCTTCAAATTCCATCATTAACAATATCGGAACCATGATAATGGAGACATATCATATTATTATGATTACAGATTCCAAACAGACTTAAAGGGACCATAAAGTTATCTTTAATCAGATGCAATGAGATAAGTGCTTCATTGCAATATGACAATTCTTCAAGTGACTGCATTTATGAAATTTGACTTTTAAGGGTTCTGCTGATTTTAAAGAAGGCACTGGGGAAGAATGAGGTTGGAGGATTTATATATGGGAGAAGTGCAGGCCCTTTTTTTTCTAATTGTAAGCAGTGATTGGTCAAAGTGCAATGCACCCAGCCCTGCACTGCTTGTGCCTAGCCAAGGGCTGACAGAGACGTTGGAGGGAGAACAAGGCTCCATTAGGTCCTCTGTGGATTCTTCCATATTCAGATCTGTGTATTGAGCAATAAATCATTCTGGTGATTACAGTCAAGAAAAACAATATTACGGTCAAGAAAAACAATATTTAGAATCTCATTAAGACAGACCTCTCAGGTACAGAGTTATTTCCCAGCTATAATTTCAAAGCTGCTTTGCTTTGCATGATGATTCAACAGTACATGGGGAATCCATAGCATTGTAAAAGGAACTTTTTTGTGCCGGCAGATGAAGTCAGATTCAGTCCCCAGCATCTCTAGCTACAAAAGGTTTTGGATATCAAACCTAGGAGAGACTTGTCAAAACTCTTGAGTGGAGTTTAAAAATGTTTCCTCTTGGAAGACAAATACCAAAATCCATAAGACAGCATGGCCAAATGGCCATGGTGGCTGAAATATTCTGGGAGCACTGATCCAAAAAGTAACGTTTCCAGACTCTGCTCCAGAGAATCACTGCTGTCTGAGGAGACAATAGTAAACTGTTGTTGTTAGATGCTGTCAACTCACCTCCAACTTATGGTGACCCTATGAATGAGTGATCTCCAAAATGTTGTATCCTCAATAGCCCTGCTCAGCTCTTCTAAACTCAAGGTGGCTTCCTTGATGTAGTCAATCCATTTCTTATTTGGTCTTCCTCTTTTCCTGCTGCCTTTAACTTTTTCCTAGCAAATAGTAGGCTATTTAAACCAACACTAAAAAGTACCACTCATATATTTAGCTATCCATTTAACCAGAGGCTTAACTGCAAATACTGTAGTATCAATTACATAAAACGGAATTTTAAAAAAAGTTAATATGTCTTAAATATAGAAATAGTATGAGTCAGAATATCAAGAAAATTGGTATTATAATTATAAATGGTTAGATCTCAGTTGCTGGTTAGGTTCATATGGAAGGAGGCGATCCTTCAGGTATCCAGGGCCCAAACCGTTTAGGGCTTTATATGTTAAAACAAGCACTTTGAATTGGGCCCAGGCAACAACTGGTAGCCAGTGTAACCTGGCCAAAATCGGCTGAATATGTTCTCTTGCGAGAAATGGCCCTTTAACCTGTCTGACAAACCACCCAATAACAGGACTTCCATCTTGTCTGGATTAAGCTTCAATTTATTAACCCTCATCCAGTCCATTATCAGGTGCAGACACGAGTTCAGTTTAGAGACTGCCTCACCTGGATTGGTGGAAAAAAGAGAGGTAGAGCTGAGTGTCATCAGCATATTGGTGACTCCTCAGCCCAAACCTCCTGATGACCTCTCCCAATGGGAGATGTTGAACAGCATGGGGGACAATATTGAGCCTTGAGGAACCCCATGGCATAACCGCAATGGGACCAAGCCATTGTCCCTCAGCATCACCTTCTGAACATGGTCAGCCAGAAAGGAGTGGAACCACCATGAAACAGTACCCCCAACTCCCAACCCAGCTAATCTGTCCAGAAGGATACCATGGTCAATGGTGTCGAAAGCTGCTGAGAGATCCAGGAGTATCAACAGGGTCACAGTCCCCTTGTCTCTCTCCCGACAAAGGTCATCATACAGAGCGACCTAGGCAGTCTCCATGTGGACACCTGGCTTGAAGTCTGATTGAAATGGACCTAGAAAATCTGTTTCATCCAGCAGCGCCTGAAGTTGCCCGGCCACCAAGCGCTCCAACACCTTGCCAAAATAAGGGAGATTCACCACCGGCTGATAGTTAGCCACTGGCTCTGGGTCCAGATTAGGTTTTTATTTATTTATTTTATTTATTTATTTACAATATTTTTCAGCCGCACCATTGCCGCACCATTGCCAGGAGTTGTCGAATCACCGCCTCTTTCAAGGTGGTAGGGACCACTCCCTCTCTCAAGGAGGTGTTAACGTCTTACTAGACCCATGTACGAATCCCCCTGGTAGATTTCCCAATTAGCCAAGATGGGCAAGAGTAGAGCGGAGTGGTGGTAAACTGGACAAATCCAAGCACCCTGTCCACATCATCAGGTTTCAATAACTGAAATTCATCCATTAAAATTTGACCTAAGCCCGGTGCACTGGACACATCCTCTGATTCTCTATCAAAGGTGGAGTCCAGCTCACTGTGAATCAGAGTGATTTTTCCCTCAAAATGTAAAGCAAATTCCTCACAGTGAGCTGCTGAGTGGCCCTGTGTCCCCACCAGCTCTCCCGGCCAGAGGAGATCACAGAGCACCTGAAACAGCTCTGCTGGAAGACATTCTGAGGAAGCAATGCGGGTCGTGAAATACTGTCATTTCACCAGCCGAATTGCCATGGAATAGGCCCGATAATGGGCTCTAAGTTGTGTTTGGCCAGGTTCACAATGTGATTTCCTCCACCTGTGTTCTAGCCGTCTCCCCACTTGCTTCATTGCCCACAGCTCAGATGGATACCAAGGAGCCATCCCGGCTCTGAAGGTGGGGAGAGGAAAAAACAAACTAGGAGAGTAATGACCAAAAATATTGAACTTGAAGTTTTAAAAGACAGGATTATTTTCTAAAGTTATCAAAGAATATTACCTTTTAAAAAAAGATTCTATGAACTCCATTGAGACAGATCTTTAAACAAATATGGACATAAAATGCAAAATATAAAATATTTTGCAGTTGTTCAGGGAGCAGTAAAAGGGGGACGATTTTAATGCCTGCCTATTTCAATCTTGCAAAAACACAAACAAAAATGCCACAATGATTAGCAATGCAACCCTATGTATCAGAGTGAGGATCCTTATTTGGAGGAGATAACCTTTTATATCATCCCTTCCCAATTTCCATCTAGGGAGCCACCATTGCTGCACACGACTTTCTCAAGAAAGGGAAGTTCACCCACAATGAATGTATCCCAACAGAGGAGCCAATTATAAGAGCACTGCACTAGGGAGGATTCAGGGTGGAAATTCTAACTGTTTCCCCAATAACTGACTAGAGAGAACAGTCAGGACTCTCCTACACAGTTGGGAGGGTGAACAGTGAGAGTGTGATGGGGAAAAGCTTGCTGTTATCTCCATTCAGCAAGTGAAGATTACAGAACTCGTTTACATGCCTCTTACTTTCCCAGTTGGGTAAGCCAGCAACATGTACCAAAATCTCCCTGTACCAGCCAATGGATCTTGAGTTCAATGCATCCTTCTGTGGACTAGGCTGGCACACTCTGCAGGCGCAGAGCTCTAGGTTCCCCACCCCTGCACACATGCTATATATATCTATGCATAAGTAGGTTCTATTGAGTTCCATTTATTTGCTCCTAACATAAGCACAGGATTGCAGCTCTATTGATTTTTGTCTAATAGCCAAGGTGAAGGAAATGCCTGACTAAAGCACTGGTTTATGAGATTAGCTCTGCAGGTCTAATCCTGATGTAACTTCAGTCCTCTATGATATTACATAAATGTGCTAGCTACAGGCAATCATTATGATCTGAGAATAATCTGTCAACATGTGTTGGTCCAAGGATGTAAATCCTGTTAAATCATCAGGAGACCATGGAATGTCTATAGCAATTCCTTCTGTTCTCTCTGCAGCTTAGGTGTCTTGTGCTGTAGCCCCTTGTTTTCAGATGAAAGAATGGAACTGACTTTAAGACAGCTCTGCAAGACACATCCAAATATGTCCTTTGAGATCCAGAGACAACTGCACAGTCTTGCCCCACTGGTTTTATTTTGGTGGGAAATTTATATATAGGTAAGTCTGAGAGGGCGCATGGATGTCTTTGCCCCCATTGGGTTAAGATATAGTTTCAGTTACTAAAGAAAGAAAAGTATATGGCCCTGTGGCAGCTAATGTCACTTCATATCCTATGTACCAGTTTGATGAAAGTTACTTACAGGCATGCTTAGTTTTCACTGGTTAGTTTACCCAGACAGTGAAGGTTTACCAGAAAAAAATAGTTACAAATATCAAGCATTTTGGAAATTTGTTAACTATTATGGTAACTATTGGAGGCAGCTTAGAACTATAACTACCTTTTAAGAGTTACCTTTCATGCCTTGGGACTTAGGTTCATTTTTTTAAAAAAGACAAAAATACAACATTGCAATAGGTGAAACATCTCCTGTAAAGGAGGTGCGACAGCAGTGGTGCAGTTACAAGCAACCATGAGAAATACTGTTAAACCAGACACTGGTTAAACGGCAGTTCAGGTTTTTTTTTCAAGGAAAAACAATGAAAGTCTTTCTTGCTGGCTATAGAAGGATGCTAGGTATGCAGTCCAAAAACTACCTTTAATATTATGCTTGCTTATAGCTCCACTGAGAGGTCAGCAGCTGAGCAAGAGTCTTAAGTGTCTCACAGTAGCATGAGAGAGGAAATTCTGTACCGTCTTTGCTGACATGCAATGCTTGGAATCTAGGACAGCTGCTAGTCTCACACATGTATTGCAAACAAATGTAGACATTTCAAGGATCGGAGTGGAAGAACTAGAATCAAAAGTGCAATCAAAGCTGGGTAGGTGGAATATAGAGGGCTGGCAGCAACTAATACGGACTGCTCATATAGCACACTTTCCAAATTGGTACATATGAAGTACATCTTGGCAAGAGTATGAACATTATAAAGATCTTTTCCAAGAGGAACCAACAACTAACATTATGACACCTTTAAATGTTTTTGGGAGCAATCCCAAGTAGGCAACATGCCTGAAGGTGAACTGAGCTGGCACTATGCCAGCCAAAGTTGTGCTGAATCCAAAACTCTCCCGGTCTTAGGGATGTTGGAAATTACTTAAGACTCCCCTCATCATGATCTAATTTTGTACTAGTATAGTGGCTGAGCCCTTCAGCTGGAGAAGGTTAGTGGCAGCATCCCTGGGCTACAGAAGGACTGGATCTGGTGCAAGTCAGCTCCTCCCTCACCTTCCCCACCCCTTTTTTTTGTCTCTTCTGCTGGCTGATCTTAGCCAATATAGCAGTCAGATCCTTCTGCAAGCATATCTGACATCAAATCAGCACAAGAAAGTTCTGTCCATTGTGTCCTATGATAATTAGCATGTATTCGAGTTGAAACTGCATTGCCTATTTTAAAATATGACTCTTTGCTATCTCCACAGAGGAGCTACTCCAGAAGAGACTGAAGAAGTGACTTCTCATAAACTGAGTTAGCAATACAACTGGAAAGTTGTATCCTGAGAAAAAGACAAACTAATCTCCACATTGCTATTTTTCACACACTGGCTATAAACTACAGTAATCACAGTCTAATGCAGTAAAACAAGCATATTCTTCATACCTTTCAATGTATTCTTAAAATATTAATATACACAGGTATTTCATCAGATATAAAGGAACAATACCAAAGTATTAGAAAGCAACAGCTGGATTGCAAATCTTGAAAATGAGTTCCAATTAGCTAAAGTGAGCAATTAACGTTCAATCGAAAGGATTTCTGTAAGTACCCATAAACTTCCAGTGAACATACAGGAAATAAAACCAGGATTTTCAAAGCACTTACTCTACACATTTTCTGACTGACAACGGAGTGTGTGCAATGACAGGTTGCTGTGTGTAACAGTTGTTCGTTGAAAGATCATTTGTGAAGTAGCACTGCCCACACCCTGCGTTGTACGTATTTCAGCATGCCAAACAGATTACTCTTAGTTTCATTCCACCATGAGGAGGCAGTAGAACAATACATCAGAGAGGAAAAGTGTGAGTTGTGTGACTTTACAGAGGACCAATCAGAAGAATACCACAAAGGGCAGCTAAAGAAGTAGAGGATAATCTGGCTGAATGACATTTAACTTCAGCTGGAACTGGTAACTTAGTCATCTGGTACACCAGTTCCATGCACTCAACCACCCAGTGACCCACATGTTCGAAAGAAACAGATAAACTGCTACACTAGTCTCCACAACACACAAGAAGTCAGGGAGACTGATGAAATAAAGCTGTTAATGAAACCTTATCCCATGCCTTCCCTAGCAAATGTTTTTTTTCAGTGCTATCACCAATGTTGGTTATATTCAGTTGTCAGAAATTTAGCACTCAGTATGAGTTTTTTACCTAAGTGCAGTGCCACAGATCAGGAGTTTAATTTCTCACTGTGTCTCCTAGGAGAAAAGCCAGCCTGTGTAGCCCTGTGTAAGCTGTACAGTCCCACTGATTATATCTGATTAGATCTTCACTACTATTTTTTTAAAATTCTAATTCAATGGAAGGCTCGGCTAGATGTCTAACTCAAAGTGGGCTCGATATGACTAAATATTTATTTATTTAAAATATTTATATGCCACCTTTCTCCTAAAGGATCGAATAAGGTCATTTAAAGTCAGTAAGAGATGTGGTATGCCAGTTGGTGAGATCCCTATATCAACATGGCATACACACCTCAAGTGACTTTATTTGGCTCACCTTTCTTAAAGGCATAAAACATCAGTGCTGCCCAACTAGGCTTTGGGGAAAAAACAACAACTTTGCTTCCTTCCTCTTTCCTTCCATGGAAGAGTGAGAAAGTTTTTAATTTCTCTATGCCATTTTGTGGCTCAGCTGTCTGCTTAAGCCTCTTAACTATACTGGGAAGTTGAAAGCAGATGGGAAATCGAAAGCATCCACTTGGGTTTGATCCCAGCAAATGCATGTCCTGGAATCAAACCAAAACAGACTGATATTGCCCTCGCTGAAAAAAGAGTAGCCCCTGAAAAGGAGCCAAAAACATGCAAGTAAGAACACTCTGGTGATGGACTGGTTCATATTGATACTTATACTGCACGGCTGCCAGGAAAAGAAGTGAACTAGTCCATTCCCAGGAAAGACTGAACAGTGGGACAAATCCCCATATAGTCACAATCTAATATAGTATCCCTTCAGTATTCACTAAGGCAAACCACAGCTATTGATAAAAAGTTTCTCCTACAACTTAATTAATCATAGCCTTCTAAAGACGTTGTGTGTCCTCCATCACCACCTTCTTAAGGAGATTTAGTCTGCAGTATCAGGCTGAAATAACGGTGTTTTCACAAAGGGAGCAAAAGATGGGGCAGCATATAATTGGTTTGAATTAATTAATAGAACAATTCTTCTTGATCACACAAAATAAATCATCAAACAACCTGAAACTTTCATTTCAATAGTCATGGCAAAGACACCACCACTATCCATTTTTTAAAAAAAAAATTCAGCAAATAGGACTGAAAATTGATGAAAATGTTTTAGCATGTAAAGCATACAATTGTACTGAATAATAGTGATATACAGGATTCTGTGCAATGCAATGTCACAGTTAAGAACATGTTTTTTTAAAAAAAGTCAGAAATGCTAAATATAAAGCTCTACCCTATGTTCACCTTTAACAAAGACAAATCCATACTGATTAGAGAAACTCCAAAGCTGAAACAGAAATCAAGAAAGATAGATCCCTTCCAGTATTCAAAATACATATTTCTGCAATGTTTCAAGAAGCCATAATGAATTATATCCAGAGTTCTTTCCACTGGAACACCCATTCGCTGAAATCTGGTTATGCAGTTACGCAGAAGGCATAATTTTTGGAAACAAATTGCTGATCTCCACAGAAATTACCTGCTGCACACTGAATCACATATTAATTATTACTATCACTGAATGGTTAAACTGTTGGTATAAACAAGCACTGAAAATGCAAATAAAGCAGCTTTTAAATATTAATCAGCCACAAAGATTCTCAAACCTATTTTTAAAAGCATGTTAATAATAACCTCAAGTCATTCTAACTTATGGCAACCCTTTCCAGGATTTTCTAGACAGAGAATAAACAGAAGCATTTTCTGTGTCCTTATTCTGGGGGTGCCCTGAGACTTGCCCATGACGACACCGTCTGGTTCTTCATCCAGGAGCCACAATGGGGAATGGAAGTCCCAACCTCTGGCTCTGCAGCCAGATAACTATACCTCCAAGTTATCCAGGTAGCTGGATGTTAAGAGATAACCACCTTATGAGGTAATTACTTTAAAGGATATTAATAAGTGAAATATTATTCTACTATGTATGAGTAATTTTGAACAGAAATAATGGCAGGAGGGCAGTATTTACTCTGGATTAACTAAAATGAAAATAATGATTAAGATTTTGCATGTCTACCGGTGGCCTTTGGTTTCCAGAAGAAAAACAGAGTGGAGGTAGGCAGCACGTGGTTATCTAGATATTGCTGGGCAACCATTTTCAGCTTTCTACACCGTATCCCACATGGGCTAAGACTCATGGCAGTTGCAATTTAATTTGCCCAATGTTGGCGTAGAGGCTGATTTACTTGCATCGATGACACTTCTAATTCCAGCTTGGCAGGGGATCATTTGGTGCTCAGCTTAATCTTCATACACAGTCATTTTACTTTGTGCGTTAAGATAACACTCCTTCTGAAAGATTAAATGTTCCACATTTGAAATAAAACCAAACCGCACATACTGATTACTGGCAGATACAATGTTGCTTTCATCCTGCATAAGTTTGGAACGGTTCATCACTAATACAACATTGGGTTCTTGCTGCCTCAAGAATTTTGTTCAGGTATTATTTCATTGCTCCTATTTTTTACATTTAATAAAACATTTAACAAACACGAAATGTCTCTAGGAACACATCCGACACTTACATATAGATTATATAATTTAGTTAATCCAGAGTCCATACTACCATTTAATTCTTCTCTTCAAAATCACTCAAACACAACAGAATTATAATGCAGTTTAAAAATATCCTTTAAAGATATATTTGTTACCTCCTAACATGCTTTGAAAAACTCTTCTTATCACAATCTGGGTGGCCAAACTATAGTTTAAAACAGCTTTATTCATATTTTGAGTGTTTTTTTTATGAGAGCATACTAATAATTTAATGATAAAATCAGCATGTATTTTACTAAATTAATTAATGCTGAGTATTCCCATTGTATTTAACATGAATTAAAGTTATCCTTTAGCAGCCCTTTTTTTTTTGCAAATTTGCTTCAAGTGAATATTTCAATTAGAAACCAATGTGTTACCTTTTCTCTATGTATAAAAGCCATAATTCAGACTGCTTTTCCAACAGGTATTGTTTTTAAAATAAATCAAGACACATTAAATGCATATTTGCGGTTAAAATACCATCTGCTTTGGCTCTTGTTTCCTTTCCAGTCTTCCTTCAACTTCCTCAGTTTTATTCACACTGGTAGTACAGTACCTTCAGGGATCATAAATGATCTTTCTGAAGATCTCTACTTAGAATGGAAGCTGTCATGTGTGTGTGTGGTTGTGTGTGTGGGGGGGAATGTAGCTTAGCCAGTCTGTCTACCTCTTAAAAGATATTCTTTTAGAACTGTGCAATGGTCAAAAGATTAATTTCAGATTCCATTGAGCAATTTAGAAAGCAGTTCATTTCATTTGCCTGATTTGACAATGGTCCAAGTTAAAACCTTGCATCATCAAATCTAAACCTTTATATGCAAATGCTATCACTAAGAAATCTATATCCCATAAAAGCTCTGATTGAAGAGGAGACCTATACTGTTCTTTTATGACTGTAAGTTATAGGTGTTAAGCATACAACTATGCCCCTATTTGCATTTCACCCACTTACTCTCTCCCCTTCCCTATCTTGACATTTTCTTCATGTGGAAAGCCTATGAGAAAATGTATCACACTTTACAGATGTGTTGTCTTTGTCTCCATGTTCCCCTGAATCTCTTACAAACCTTCAGAAGCAACAAAATTTTCTTCAGGATAGAGAATGTTTGCTTTGCTTCAAATAAATCACTGTTTTTCCAAATCAGAATGAGGCAGTTCAGGATTCACCCAATGCATACTGATAATTACGTACATCATTTCACCATGATCTGAGTTTATATGCAGTCACTCACCTGAAATATCCACTAATTAGCAATAAACGTAGTGTGGACACCCATGCTGGTGTGTTTCCTACAGATACTGTATTTATAAACCAGCTTCTTCTTTTGTTTGCACAAATTATCCCTGCTTAAATAAATCCCTGACTTTCTCTAGGCCAAGCATTAATTTTTGAAAAATCAATGACTTTCTTAACAGTATATCATGCTTCTCTTCCCCCTCTAGGGCAACGTGATTAAAAACTATTATTTTTAGTTATTCAGTGGACAAAGATCTCAAGGGGGCATTATTGCCCAGAGCAAAGTAAAAAGGCAGAGATCGTTTTCCAGTTCTATTCCAGTTTCAGTTTTGTAAGAAAAAAGGATAAAAGTCAAAAGAACACTTCCACATATAAGCTACTACAGGAAAGGCATGGGATGCGATCACTCTCATATACTTTTTTTTTTAAGAAAAAGAACTGTATTTACAGGCACCTGTCTATTAAATATAATGCTAAAATATAATGCTAGACAGAATGTCATGGGGTACAATAAACTAATATAACTTCACCTTAAAAACAGTGAAAATTATTACAAGAAGTGTAACAACCTCAAAGTAGAATAGTTCAAGTGATCACCCTCTTTTCTTTAAAAAATCTCTATTTTCCATCATATCTTATGTTTGATGTCTGTTTGATGTCTGGTGAAATGGATTTGTCCACAAAAGCTCACATTAAAATATATATAAAAATTAATCTTTAAGGTGCCACCATGTTTTCATCTTTTTCAAAACATCTTACTTCTATTTTGCTTTTACCTTTTCTCTATCAGTATATATAATATTCATTTTCAATATTTGCCATATCTTGTTTAAAAAAGATGGATTGACTCCATAAATGAATTATAGGCTAGTGTTTATAAGAGCTGAGCAGGGCTTTTAACAACAGGACATTTTACCGATTGCTCATTGACAGGATCACCATAACTTGAAAGTGGTTTGACGACAGATGACAACAACAAATAAATGTTTATTGTTATATTGTAAAACTAGAAAGAACAAACATCAGGCTTATCAGATCTAGTTTCTTCCCCCCCCCAAGAAATACCCTAACATCAAGCAATCTCAGCCACATACAGTACAAAAGACATACCGTACATTTTGAATTAAAGAGCAAGATGCTTCTGAGGTAGGTGTAAAAGAAACACTTGCTAGCTTCTTTGTTTCTGTCAATGAAGGTTGTCTCAACTTGACAGAATACCTCAGCAAAGAATTTCTAAGCCATTAGAGATTCTTTGACTCCAGACAGAGCAAGATATGAACCAGCATATTAAAAAAAATAAACTAAATTATAATTTATAATCCATTTACTTAAAGATATTTAGAACTTTAAAGCTAAACTTAAAAGCAGAACAAGGAACAAAAAAACAACAACACCAGCATCCAGGAACTCAGTCATAGTTATTAAAAACCTGCCTGAAGCTGAGTCTTCAATTGTCAATGGAAGGATAAAAAGGAGGGGCCTAATCTAACCTCACCTCCTGAGGGAGAGTATTCCATAACGTGGGAGATGGCTCCCTCTCATGTCCCCACCAAATGTGCCTGTGATGGCAGTGGGACCAAGAGAAGGGCCTCCTCTCAAGATCCTAAGAGCCCGGAAGGCTCAAATGGAGAGATACAGTCCTTCAGACACTAGTGCCCCTTCCTTTTGAAAAGCAAGGCACAGGCATGCCCACAGAAAGAGCAAACACAGGATGACTCACTGATTATTAAAAGAGATACAAACACCCCTTCCAGTGTTTCTCAGTCCTATAAAGGCCATGTAACCAGCAGTGGCCATCATCATTCTGTACCATCTGAACTATTTGTGTTGAAGCTTTATTTTCATTAATGTGCTACTTGTGCAATCTTGCTTATTTTGCACACAAAAAAGTTCTCATTCTTTTTTCTTGTTGGGTGCTTAATAAAATCCTTCACTGAATAATGTTGTGATTGCTTGGCCTCACTTGTGTGGACAAGACAAACAATGATCTGCAACCCTACACTAAATGCATTCTGAACCTTGGACCTTGTTTTCAGCACTAGTACAGAAATAAGCTCACAGCCTTCTTGCATAGACATCACTTCAAGTCACTCCAAGCATTCTTTGGCTGAAATCCTGTTGGTGTAAATCTGTGAATTTAAAACTTCCTACCCCGTGCCTTCCAGCTTCTGAGGCTCCGTAAGGTTCCTTTTTGTCCTTGAGAAGCCTCTTGGAGCCTTGGGATAGTGGGGGGCCTTGGGAAAGGAGAATCTTTAATACAGTATTACAAAATCGCTGTCAGTGGTTCCACTACCAAATCAAGTCTGTTACCATCAGTCCAGTGGTGATTTTCCAATATGAAAGGCTCCCTCCCACTTCAGGCCACCCAAGGGCAAAAGGGAAGTTTTAAGTTTAATTAAATCAAAGATTTTCGTCACCAGCTGATAGTGCCATCCATGTTGTGCACTGTAAACGTACACCAAAAGGTTTTCAGCCTTTGTTTCAGAAGCCTAAATCAGGTGAAGCCATTTTGAAGCTATGTTGTCATTACTCAAATCAGACAACTGGAAGTAAGGAACTCTTGCCAGTCTACTCTAAATTACTCAAAGCTCTAACAGAACATTTCAGTCACACTCCCACACCCCATAAAACACAAATTCACACATACACAAAGTAAGAGAGAAAAAGAGAGAGAGAAATGTAGTAATGACAAAAACATTAAAAATATTTTCCACTTCAGAAATGTAAATACAAAGGCTAGGAATTTACAATATGGAACTAGTTGTGTTTCAGCCCATTCAGATCAGTGAGCTTAAATGCGCTTAAGTCTGTGACCACTTGTTCTCACCTCAACATACTGTCTCTGTAAGCCCAGTCTGGACAACAACATACCAAACATGTTTGTCAGCTTTTTGAAATATCACATTTAATTTTCAACTATTGACATGCACATCTAATTTTAACAATTGACTCTTTGACAAAAGGCATTTGAATTTTGTGTAAGTTATATGTCTAAGGGAAAAATCTGACTTCCTCAAAGCAAAAAACCAAAGAATAACAGTTTAAGAAATCATTTAAATACCAATCTCAATTACTGTACCTGAATTCATTTTTATGAAGTTCAGCTATTTTTCTTTCCAGTTTTTGGGACTGTTTGGGGAAAATCCTAAAGTCACTGACATAATTGTCCACATGTTCATCAGGATCATAGTCACCAAACTCAGCTGTATAGATAAAAACACAAAGACCAGGAGGGGTGAGAACCAAGCAAACTGTTAATAAAAAAAATTCAGGGTTACAAAAGATAAAATAAATGAGGTTTTTCATACGTTGAAAAATATTTCATACATTCTAATATTGAAATTCGTAGTATTCTAGTGTTATAATTTGTCTAACTGTGTTTTAGAATTATAATTTTGTATGCGTTTTTATCTGTACCTGTTCTAATCTTGTTGTAAACCACCTTAAATCCCAGCACAAGAAAAATCATGACAGATAACTAAAAATAAACAAAGGTTGTGCATTGCCTTGTACACTCATTGAGTGAAGGGGTAATCCAAAAATATTTGAAATAAATAAACGAATGCCTCATATTCAAATGGGATTCTGTGCAGAACTACCATAAACATACACTCACTTGCTGGGAGAAACACCTCTAAGTTCCCAGTATCCCAGTATTAACAAATGGTGACCCAGCGTCGATACATGCAAGATATTAGATTTATTTCTCCAAACTTTGCCATGCCCCTTTTGGGTAGCTATCTGTTTACCCACTCAGTCTGGGTACAGGTTATTAGTGGTAAATACCCACACTCTTAAGTGCAGGTGTCTTCCATATTTACTCATGCAGCTGTCAGCTGTTAGCTGTGCATTCCTTCCACACATCATAGAGCCTCTGCTGGTGTTCCTAGTAGGACTGAGCATCTTGAAGAGATGCTCTTCAGCCTCTAAAAGCAGGATGGTTTATTTTTTTAAAAAAATTCTTATGTACATTCTCCTATACTGTATGTTTATACAATGCTTTTCTCCTATACTATTCTGTAATACTTTTCTCATATAGTCTCAACCAACTCCTCTCTTCTCCTCATGTACAAAGGTTAGTACAATAACCCCATCTTGTGGATGTGAACCAGAGGTCTGGAAATCTTTAGCTGGATTCCTG
Source organism: Pogona vitticeps (assembly GCF_051106095.1). Classification (NCBI taxonomy): domain Eukaryota; kingdom Metazoa; phylum Chordata; class Lepidosauria; order Squamata; family Agamidae; genus Pogona; species Pogona vitticeps. The sequence continues at coordinate 239,976,511 of NC_135784.1, forward strand.
CTTATGGTTCCTAGTTCTGCTATCAGCCCAGTGATGGCTGAGTCTTCTGGACGAGGGGCAAACTGGTAGAAATACCAAGCCCTGTGGTTGCACTCACCAGCCATTCTGCCACTGAAGGGCTGACAGAAAATTCCAATCCATTTAGAATCACTTCCAGTCCACAACTAAGCACTGTGGCTTCCTCCTCCTGTGGTGCTAGGATGTAAAGGCCCAGCAGAGCATCTTCTAGCTGCCTAATACCGTCCTCTCACTTGCCATTGTAGCAAGAAAAACATCTTGGCCTCTGCCCACACTTCCAAGCCTACCATAGCAAGCCTTCGTTGCAGTGCATTCCCATTATTAGGTAGCGAGAGACACAAAGGCAGTAGGCGATATTTCTTGGTATTGTGAACTCCCACTCTCTTTGGTGATAATAATTAACGTTCCGGTGCTTCCCTTTGAAACCTTTACAGCTTGAGATACAGGTATCTGTAGGGTTATGTTCTTCCATCTGAACATGGCATTGCATTAAGCTCCTTCTCCAGGTGTCCCTGTCGTTGGAGGTTAAATGGGCAGACACTGGAGGGAGAACTTAGAATGCTCTTAACAGGGATTGTCTCTTAATGCTGAAGCCCATGGCCTGAATCTAGTTGGTTGTCCCCACTAGAGTAGACCCACTGTGAACCAACAGGATTTCCAGACATGTTTGCTCACCATACAGCAGTTGATTTAATCAACTTCTTCTGGTTGAGACAAGCCACCAGATTTAGATCCATAGCTTTCCACTTCCAGGCAAAGACTTTTACATTCCTGGGCCTTTTAAACCAATGGTTGGATCTCATTTTATTCCACTGTAAACATTTTAAAGCTTGTGCTGCTATGCTGTGTTTTGTCTGTTACTGTTATTTTATGATCTCCACTGATTTTATGCTTTCTAATTATCCTGAAAGTAGCAACATTGAAGGGAAAACAGTATCAGTGCTCTCAAATAAATATATAATTACATTAAAATGCTTGATACATTCAGTATCCAAGAAGCGAACCACAGAAGAAAGCAATTTTATTTGTTTATGACTACATAAAGAGCCATGGCATGCTCTACTGACTGATCCTCAACTGATTTTTCATGGGGGGGGGGTGTTGTTTTGTTTTCAGAGGTATATTATGCCTTTCAGTTTTATTAAACCTCACAAGGTGACTTCCAACATATTTTAATTTTAATTTGGTGGATTTTAATTATTGTATTCAGATAATCATATCTAAGCTTAATAAGCTAACAACAGAAATAGATGTTACAGAAAGCTGGTGATGAGAAAAGAGAATTCTTTAACTTTTGAAAGCCTGTGAAAGGCTGTTCTGTAAACTCACAAAAGGGCTTTTGTTGTCTCATATAATTTCCAAATCAACTTCCTTTGCTTTGTGATTGATCTTCGGGACTTAAATATGGAATTCCTTTGAAATATAATTTCTCAAAAACAAGGGAAATGTGGGGACTCTTAAAAACAAATAGACTTTCAATTGTAATCATAGGGTATCTATAGTTTCTGTTTCTACTCTGAGATATGAATAGTCTTTTGACAGTCCCTTCACAGTTTTGTGAAAGAGTAAATAAATCATTTTATCTGAAGTGGGAAACTATCATAAGTGACTCTGAAGCAAGTGATCTTACATTTTTTGACACTGTTCCAAAGTGAGGCTAAGCATAATGTCCTGCTCTGGGTGAAACAGGAGACTATAGTTAACAGAACACTTCCTGATTTGTTTGCTTGCTTTTATGAATAAAGGGGGAAAAGAGCTATATGTATACATGAAATACATGTTCATATCTTGATATGAGTGTCTGGACTCTTCCAATAACGACTCCATAAAACACAATCAAATTCAATACCAAATCAATAAAACCACTCTCCTCCAGCCTCTAATGATTCACTGGAACTTTGGAAATGTGTTGCCACTTCATCTGTTTATTTGTTCATACATATTTTCCAGACAGGACTAGAAGACTAGAAAAGCCATAAACCTATTATTTCAGTCACACTCCCAGTGGAGCTAGTGACTCATATTGCACAAGGTTGGACTTTATGCCAAACATTAAAGGAGAATCGTCATTCTGACCTTATTTTGGGCTTAGGGTTCATCACCTTGGATAGCTCCTACAAAGTCTGTGATAAACAACACCACTGCCAGAAAAACAGAGTCACTATCAGCTTCCATTGAATTCATAGTAGGTTTATTAGCGGAAAAAGTTACTTTTCAAGCTCCTATATGCAAAATTTCCCCAGATCTTGAAATCAAAGGATAAGCTAGTCATGGCTAGTTTAAATCCCACTGATTCCAAGGACACTAAAGTCATATAGATTCATTCCAACTGATTTTATAACATGTTCATAATACTTCTATTACAATGAATGTTTCGGCCCAAAGTAAAATCCCATGGTGCTGCCAATTTCACTTACCTTGAACAATGCATGCACCTAGATAGGCAGCATCAGAAAATGCACACAGCAAACGGCCATGGAAAATATCTCTTTTGATTTGTAGATATAAAAGGTACCTACATTATATAAGGAAAAAAGAAGGCTTAAATTCTCTATTAATTATATACTTATTCTCATTTAATCACTGTAGATAGTACAGAGGATCCTGAAAGACAGTGAATTAAAGATAATTTAGTCTCATTTTTTAAAAAGAAAGAAAGATCACTGGCAAGAAGACAAGTGATTATTAAGATCTCTCCACTGACTAGGCCATGCCCCAATAAAGAAAGAACAGAAAAGTAAACACATTGCTTCTAAACAAGGTCAGTGTTCTGTTCAAATTTCCTCATTAATAAGAGCAATCACAGAAGCAGCTACAGCAATTCAGGTTGTAACTACACCAAAAAGTCAAATTGGAACAATTTGGATTTGACTCACAGCCTGTATTACATCTGAAATCACGATTAGTGCTCACACAGGGGCTACAGATTGATTCAGGAGTTCACCATTCATATTGGATGTGCTGCAAGTCACATTCCAGCCCACAACCCTTCTTTCCTTCCTTCTTCTGGTCCCACCTCTGCTGATCCTTCCTTCCTCTGGTCCCACCTCTGCTGATCAGTCCTTCCTCTGGTCCCACCTCTGCTGAGCCTTTTATTCTTTATTGTGAAGCCACTTTCTCATTTGAAGCTTCAAACCAATACATTTCTCAAAAACTGGTCCATAGAAAAATAACATGCAAAAGTACTTCACAATCTAAGAGTATAAAACATCAAGAGTTTGACAGTGACTTTGCAAAATGCATAATCTCACACATAATGATTCCACAACAGGGAATTTCACACATAATAATTCCACAACATCCATTATGAAATAATCCCTGCATGTATTACTTGAAGGAAAAAAAGTAACGGATAGGAAGGGAAATGTGATTTTAATGACACTTTCAGACATGTCAGTTAAGTAATTAACAGCACTAAGCTTTTGTTTCACAACAAAAGGGCCTTCCCACAAGATCTGACAGAATTCAGGACTAGCACCCAATACCCTACATTAAAATCACAGTGCTTTGCTTTTGCATATCCCACCCCCTGGGACTGAACATCACATCCTAACTGCCCACATCACTGAAACACCATATACAGACATGTCCCCATTTTTACAAGAATATATCACAACTAATTACATGGGAGAATTTTTGTTTGAATTGTTCCAGCTTGGAAAAGTAGAAGCCTCCAGTGGCAGCGGGAGGAGCGTCTTCAAGAACAAAAAGTGCTGAACCAATCTGAATCAGCCCTTGCATCATGCACTCAGTAAAGATATTTCAGATTCTCATGTTGTATAAGTGGGGCAAATCATGCAGTTGCACTCCAATGAGGTCTGGTTGCTGAAGCTGCATCCAGCTTGAGAAAATGATGATTTTTGAGAAGGAAGTAGCTGGAAAGGAAGAGAATAAGAAGCCTCTCTCCTAAACCGCTTTTCATCTCAAAAATTCATCCTCCTGTGATATTTCTGTCTTCAAACAAGTCAAGAGGAACATATAAGTAATGCAACTGTCCATCCCATCTAGCATCAGCTTAAGTTCTACAAGTTTTACAACCTTTGATTGTGGACTATGCAATTTGTTCCTTCTTCAAATGTGAGTTCTTGAAATGTACTTTTCAAATACCAGTCCTGCCTGCCACATTACAAAGTGTTTTTGTAAACGTGGAGGAAAGCAAGAGAGGTGGCTTCAGGCTTGAAGGAAATAAGTTTAAAATGCCACTTGATGCATACATGCCTATTCTCAGGCCTAAAACAGAATGTATATCTGAGCCTTAGTCTGTAAACTCATCATTTTTTACAGTCAAAAGGAGTTTCAGAAGGTGTTTTTCACATTTTCAATACTAAAGATTACAATGCAGGTATTGTGCTTTGTTTGTAATTGTCTTTTTGTCATATATTTCTACTGTAATAACTGTTCAGTCACTATTCATTAGATTCCTTTGAAATATTCACATGATATTGGCGCTTGTCAAGATATTTTTTCCATTGTAGTGAACAGTTTCAAAAATCCATAATCCAGAATGACAATTTGCCAAATGAGTCTGCAATATAATCATGTTGAGGCACTCTGTTTTCGTTTAGTCATGTCCGACTCTTCGTGACCCCATGGACCAGAGCACGCCAGGCCCTCCTATCTTCCACTGCCTCCCGGAGCTGGGCCAAATTCATGTTGGTCGCTTTGCAGACACTGTCCAGCCATCTCATCCTTGGTCGTCCCCTTCTCCTCTTGCCGTCACACTTTCCTAACATCAAGTTTTTTTCCAAGGAGTCTTTTCTTCTCATGAGATGGCCAAAGTACTGGAGCCTCAGCTTCAGGATCTGTCCTTCCAGTGAGCACTCAGGGTTGATTTCCTTTAAAATTGATAGGTTTGTTCTCCTTGCAGTCCAGGGGACTCTCAAGAGGCACTCCACTGGGCTCTAAATTCAACAACTTTCAATAACACTTCCTAGTTGTAGAAATCAGTTTACACCACCCTGGGAATGGCAGTAAACTCAAGAACAAGGCCCAAAAACTGCATTTGCATTCTGGCAAAGGCTGAAACAAATGCCACAAATGCATTAAATTTTTTAATTTTGTTATAGTTCTCTTTCAAGGGAAAAGGAGAGAAGGCGAGAGAAGAATGCTGTTAGATGTCCCATCACTATAAAGTGATGTTGTGAAGGGCTGGATGAAGGGATCAAATGCAAAATGCTACAGAAACACAATTAGAAAGGTATTGGTTAAATAATCCTTTACGGTAGTCTATTTCTGACTGAGAACATAAATAGGTTTCCAGAACTATGCTCCAGTTCCATATACAATTTGAACTTGAAACGTTGGCATCCTGGATTAAAGGACATGGGTGTTCTTTGCTGAATATGTTTTGACTGCCCATTAGACATGGGCATAGTAGACATAATGAGGGTCTGGCCCCCTGGGGCTGGACTGTCCACTCACCGTCCACTGTTGTTGTGAGCACCACACTCCCTTCCTATTGCTCCAGAGCACTTGATTGGTCAACCACTCTTCGACCTGGCAGAGAGGCTTGTCCCATCTTCTGCCAGGAGTGGCTAATCAACCATGAGCTCCGGAGTCATAGGAACTCTTCTGGAACTGTTTTCAGAGTGTAAAATTTAGTAAATATAAACACACAAGAATTAGCAGACTGTTATAAGAATTATAAATTCACAAATTTCACCAATTTGCACACAGTGCCTCTATTACCTACAAAATAGTCAGGAATCCAGTTGCCATGTTGGGGTAATTCATAAATGACCCAGCACACATTTTTCAGCAATCTTGCATTAATTCACAAATGCAAAAGGAAACATATGAAACAACCCTCAAGTGGTGATCAATCCCCCTGAATTCTTATCTAACCTCAATTCTCTAAACCAGTGGTTCTTAACGTGGGCGATAATGCCCCCCAGGGGGCGATTTCATTTTTCAGGGGGGCGGTAAAACAAAAAGGGGCGGCATGGGGGCGCTGGAGCAGAAGGGGGCGGTAGGGGGGCGCTGGAGCAAGCCAAACCTGTGAAGATGGCTGCAGCCTTTTTACAATGTGCATGAATATATATTTTCCTCCAATCTTAATTTAGTTTCGGAGTTTTTGTCTTGAAATTTTTAGTTCCTGCATTGCAGTTTGTTTTTATGCCCTTTTTATATTTCTTTTTCCGTCTTAAAATTCACTTGCAACTAAATCATTAAATGTTACTTTTGGGGGGCATTTCATTTTCTTGGAATTGAATTTTGTTTTCAGGGGTCATTGGATTTAAGTGTCTCAAATAAATAAATAAATAAATAAATAAACAAATAAATAAATAAATAAATAAATAAATTAAATTAAATTAAATTAAATTAAATTAAATTAAATTAAATTAATAAGATATCAGCGCGGGGAGGGGGGCGATGATAACTTCCTCAATGGCTCAAGGGGGCGTTTCTTTCAAAAAGGTTAAGAACCACTGCTCTAAACAAGAGAAGAATTAATGGTTAATATGCCACATACGCTTCTGCTGTGTTTTCTGACTTTACAGTCCCCCTCTGAGATGTGCAGCACCCTCAATGCTCAGTAAAATATCTTTACAATCTGTAGAGGTTTGGCACTGCCAGCAAACAAAGAAAATTACTATTCACAGTATGCTGTCAAAATAAACAAACATGCTTTTGACATTGACTCTCCCTGAGGATATCAAGGTTTTTGTTTCTGTTTTTTTCTCTCCTGAAGAAATGATATGAAATAGCAGTGCCCTTGACAAAAATCCTTTATAATTCTTCCTGTCAAGATGGAATACTGGATTATTTCTTTTAAAAAGCTGCTACGCTTTCATTTACAAATAATTGGAACAGTTAGCAATACGCAATCCAGTTGCCAATTTTCAAAAAGTAAGATATAGGAATCTCAGCAGAAAGCTACATTTTTAGCTTGGAGTCAGAAAAATACATTAGTTAAAGGTGCTGGGGAAGAAATTGCCCCACATTGCCTGCTTGTTTGCATCTGTAAGGCAAGTGCTCCTGTGTAGCAAAACGTGGTGAAGCATATCTTGGTGAAAGAAGTCAAAATGTCAGATGCCTGCCTGACCACTATGCAGTAGTTTCCATGGCAATGGCATATGGCAGAGTATATCTTTTAATGGCAGAAGCTTCTGTTTATGAAGCATTTTAAAATTTATAAACGTGTGGATGATTCGTAGGGTTACACCTACTGTCCCCTTCCCCAATATCCATGGTTCCACCCCTGCACTAGGGGTGCAGCACTAGGCACACTGAAGATGTGAACTTACTTAAGCTGAAATAATGACCGTGAAAGATCCCTTCTCAGTAGTTCTTCGACTTATGAGTGTCCCAACTTATGACCATTTCGAGTTACGACCAGCTCCGGCCACAAAATTTTGCTACAACTTGCGGCCAGAGCTTCAAGTTGCGACTGGAAAAAGGCAGGGGGAAAAGGCAGGGAATTCAAATTTGCTAACTCTTGGTAGGCGAAGTGGCTGCTTCTTTGTAGCTCTTTCACCCCAACAGTTAGAATGAGTGTATCGGAGGAGATTTGAGACTGCCTGGTAAGGTAAGGTGCTGCTTTTTCTTTTTAAAAACTGTTCTGGGTGGGTTTTGCAGGGTGAGTTTGGGTGGGTGATGGAATTATGTTTCTATGCTGTGTTATTGTTTTGTTTTTAGTGATTTGTTTGTTTTTCAGACCCAGCACGTTCCTATGGGGCTTGCAGTGTTTTATTTTTATTTTATTTTTGGGTGGTATTTTTTTCCTTCTGGAACAGATTAATCACATTCCAATGCATTTCAATGGGAAATGGTGCTTCGACTTACGACCATTTCAAGTTACGTCCTTCTTCTGTAACAGATTATGGTTGTAAATCGAGGCACCACTGTATTGTATTTGGATTTAAGAAATATTAATTCATATTAAAGCCAATTAATTGATTTTTAATTAAAGTGTTCCCTCTGTCTCCCTTCCATTTTCATTCAGAATTATTTTACACTAAATTTAATAGTCTGCTTTGCATTGATTTCTTTTTCATATTTATTTTCATTCAGAATTGATTATATTTGATAGAGTGCACTGCACTGTTTTGTAACCAAAATGGAATGGTGTTGCCACAAAATCGATGAGGAAGGAAATACAAAGCCAGCTGTCTCAAAAAGCAAGGGGTGCTCCTCTGTGTGCACCATCTTCTGTAGTCCATCCTCTGTGTCCAAAAGGCTTTTATCATCTGCTTGGTGTTTTTCTACAACACCCCACCCACATAGTTCCCTTCCCCTTGGCTTTGTCTTTCCTCTACAATCCATGGCAAAATATGAAGGCTTGAAGTCTTACTGAACACAGGATCCCCAACTGCTTTTTTGTTTCCATGGGAACTCTTTTGCCCAGAAGAATGGCACTCTATTTCCAATTCTTTCAAAACTTGGCAAATCAATTCTCAGAGGGACCATTAAAATCCCTAGAAACATGTCACTTGGAAACAAAACACCATAGCCTAAATCCAGTTGTTCAACTGAACTAGAGTTGAAACTTAACATGTTGATTCACCAAGCATTCTAGCTGGGACTAACATCTGGATTTAGCCCGTTATGCATCCTGGATAACTCACTTAACCCAGAATTTCAAGTTCACATAAATTTGGCAGACATTTATTTCCTGCATGTCTCAAATCATCTCTGTGTGTTTTAAAACTTGGCAAGTAAAATGCTGTTGTGCAGAATATAGGTCCTGCAGTTTCATGATATTTAGATACAGATTTGACATTATAGAAGGAAAAAGACAGAGTTTGTCTACTTTGAAAGGAATTGAAATCATATTGCACCTCACCCATACTTAATTGCCTACTTATTGGAAAATTTGACAACTTCTGTTTTTTTAAACTGTTTGTGTTCATCTTTGTATTGTGTATACATCAACTGATGTGTATTGCAATGGGTCATATGAACACAATAAACTTACTATATATTATTTAATTGCCTCTTAATTATGGACCCCTCATCTAATCTCTCAGAAATTGGGCAGCATTTTTAAAAAAACCTATCCAGAATCCTGTTGGTACCATGCAGATAAACTAAAAATCATGCAAGCAGTGTACCTGGTCTAGCTGGGTTTTGTATCATATTCAGACATGCCCTGGTTGCACAACTGGATGCATACTCACGTTTGGTGCCTGAGAATGTGACAGATGTCCTGACAAATGCAAAAGCACTTGTATGGTGCACTTGGTGGAGATACAAGAGAGGGACCCTTCTCTGTCGCTGCTCCCAGACTGTGGGACTCCCTCCAATGTGAAGCTAAGCTGCCCCCATCTTTGCTGTCCTTCTGCATGCAGGTAAAGGCAGGCTTAGCCTTCATGACAGATATTCTGAGAGGGTTTTTTAAACGAATTGCTGTGCTCTTTGGTTTTAAATGTGTTTAGTATTGATATTACTTACTACTTTTAATACCAACATCCAGATCACACAGTGGAGAGAGATAGGCCCTGGCTACTGACAATGCTGGTATCAGGGCAGCAGCTGAAAATCTGGCTCAAAGATTCCTAGGATCTAATGGCCAAAAGGGTTGGTTTTGCTGGACTTCTCAGCAGCCTTTGATACCATTTACCATGGTATCCTTTGGGGTTGTATCTCTGGGATGTGACTTGGAAGTATTGTTTTATGATGGTTCCAATCCTCCCTGGATGGGCAAGTCCAGAAGGTGTTGCTGAAGGATTTCTGTCCAATGCCTTAACTGTTGGTCTGTTCTGTTCTCCATGCTATTTAGTATTTATATGAAACCACTGAGAGAGGTTTCCAAAGTTCTGGAGTTTGCATTATCAGTATGTAGATAATATTTAACTCTATTTCTCCTTTTCATCCAATTTCAAGGAAGCTATCTCAGTTCTAAAACAGTTTCTGATGCCAGTAATGGGTTGGATGAGGACAGACTTAATGCAGACAAGACAGAGGTATAGGTACCAGCTCTGGATACAGTTACACTTTCCATGAAAACTCAGATTCATAGTGTTGGGTTGATCCCTGAGCCTGGATGCTCAGATGTTAGAGGCGGTTAGGAGTGCACTTGCATAATTAAAACTGGTGTCCCAGTTATGCCCATTACTTGAGATTTGGCTACAGTAACACATGCCTTAGTTGCATCCTGCTTAGATTACTGTAATGTGCTCTATGTGGGGCTGCTTTTGAAGAAGGTTTGGAAATTTCAGCTGGTTCAAAACAAGGTAGCCAGAGTGCTGACTGAGGCCAGTTATAGAGATCATACAGGATTACTCTCCATATAACTGCTTCGTTGGCTACCAGTCTGTTCCTGGACCCAATTCAAAGTGCTGTTTATGATCTATAAAACCCTGTACAGATTAGATACAGGCTATTTGTTAAGATCTTCCAAGGAGGTCCTTCTCTTTGTCCCATTGCCCAAGAGAAGGTACGCTTGACAGGGATGCAAGAGAGTGTCTTTTCTGTGGCTGTTCCCAGGTTATGGAACAGTTTCGCCTCCTCCCGCTTGTCCTTTTGGCAGTAGTAACTAGATTGAGTCTCTCCTATATGCTGTACCTGCATGCCTTTCAAGTGCGTTTTTGAGGTTTTAAATGTTTAAGATGATCATTTAAAATCCTTGTAATATGTTTAATTATTTTTAACTTTATAATTTGCTGTGTTTTTAGTCCAACTTGTTTTTGTATTTGTGAGATGCTTTGAGTCTCTTCACCAAGAGAAAGGCAGCATAGAAATAAAACAAACAAGTGTGTGCTTATGTACGCAAAAGGCCATAGGCTCTATTTGCCACAACTTGGACCCTGCAAAATGCCAGAATCTCCACTGGCACTGACAGAATGATGCACATGCAAGATGTGTACATTGTGAGCTCTGTTCACAAAGAATGGGTGAATACCTGGAGTCTGTGGGTGGGGACAGCTGCCACTATTTTTTCCTCTCCACACATTCATTTTATGAATTTTCCAGAAGAGTGAAATGGGCTTTATTTATTACATGAAGAACCATTAATTGAAAAGCATATTTTGTTCAGAACAAACCTATTTATCTCACATCTCATCCAAAATGCTGCTTTTCATTAATAATCACGGTACACTGCACTGTTCACACGGCTGCTGTTTTAATATTTTACAGGGCAATCTTATTCATGGTACAGAGTTCAATCAACTTCTATATAAGCAAGAGTGGCACTGTGACCTTAACATTTTTGAGTTTTGTTTTTTGATTGTCATTTTTATTGGTATATACAGCTAATTTTATGGTATTATGTAGTACTTTATTTACTACAGATAAATAAATAAATAAAACCTTTTCTTTCTTGATAACTCCGTTTTTTTTCCTGCAATAATTTTATTTCTGCTATAGCGTAAATATGTTTCACCCATAGTTACTGCAAAAACATGTTGCTATTTTGTCTTTGCAGAGAAGCGGAAGCTCCATTTCACTCCCTCCCTGAGGGCTTATCATGTGTTATCTACCCAACTGTCACACCCATCAAAGCTCCACATTCCAGTTATCCATGGTTTGAAACATCTCTCCATATATCTGGACTTCCATGTCTCCCCCCACCTTTTTTTTTAACCATTTAGCCCAATTAAGAGTTTTATAGAACACAAACGTTTGCAGGTTTATTCATTTTACAGTTGATCCCATTGCCCATTTGTAGATTTTGGAGTTTGTTTTTCTGAATTTCAATTATGGTTCTATTTTAATTATTTTACAATGATTATTTGAATGACATTAGTGCCTTAAGGGCTGTTGAATGGTAAAGTAACATAGAAATATTTTAATAACCAAAAGTTAAAATAAAATAAAAGCAACGAATTAGCATGCTAATTAGTGATAGAGATGCACTTAAATCTGGTGCCTTGGGCTGTTGCATTCACAGTGGAGCTCCCCACCACTGGCTTTCCTCCAAACAATCCCATCCAACTCCAGATCTATTTTGAGACTTAAGAGTGCAGTCAATCATGTTTACCCAGAGATAAATCCCTGGGATTTAAGGTTGAATTGTATGCATAAAGCCTATTGATCACAGTGGATTTACATCTGAATAAGCAGGCCTCAGATTAGCCTCCAAGGGTTTCAAAACCAGTACTGTATAAGTTACCCTACTGCCATATTTAAAAAAAGATAAACAACCCAGACCTATAGTTCTACATTAACCTTTTTTTACAGTGCAATCGCCTGTAATACTTTTAACAATGTTTTTAAAATACAGAAAGTGCTTTTAGAAAAATTCCTAGGAAATGCATGTAAATTAAAGTAAGCAAAACTGTCATCTTTAGTACAGCAGTCTTGGGGACCCAGGTAAACACAATCCCAAGACATGAACTAAATGTAAAGAAAAAGGAAAGATACCTGGTGAGCTCTTCTTTAATCTTTAGGGGTTCATGTGGGTAGAATTTCACTCTAAAGCACATAGTATATGGTGGATGAGCTGAAACATCAAAGAAAACTCATAAGAACAGCTACATCAAGATGACTTCTTTCACACTGCAGAAAGCTTTTCCAACAGCTCTTCATAAAATTCAGAATCTGGCCAGTCTAAACCACAGAGTTGCATCTTATCAAGTGCACTTTTGTACATTTTAATACCTCTGTTTTCCTGGTAAATAAAACTTCCTAAGGACACACAAACTTCTTTTTGCAAAACTGGAGGCTCTCTTCCCCACGCTACATATTAACTTCAACAGTTGACTTAGTTTTTCATTGAAAAATGTAATCATGATTAATGGAACATTTAGAAAAGCAAGCATGTTATCTCCAAAAGCTAATTTCTAGAGATAAACCCACCTCAGAAACCTCAAAGCAGCACCAGGATGGTCTACCACTGCTGGTCTTGCAAAATGAGAATCCAGAGAGCCAAAAGTTGGCAATCTGGCACTGAACAGGAAGGCTTTGGATTCACACTCCATTTCATATTAATTTTCTTACACAAGAGCAAAAAATCATTAAGTCTAGGACTGAGGTCAGAGTCTGTCAAGGGAGATAACTATTTCAAAGTCAACAAATATTACAAAAAGCTGGCTTATTAATATATATAGTGTACTAAAAAGTCTTAGTATTTCCCACTCTACCCACATGTTCACACAATCACTATTAAGGGCTTGAAGGGGCATCCCTTGTTTGGAAGGTGACATAAAACTCGCTCAGCCCAACTAAGGCTTCCTCCAAGTTGCCGTTTATAAAATCTCAAACATTGGTAGAAGATTCAGAACAAAAATTTTGTCTTACATTCTGTTCCTTTATAAATGAGTTGATGAGAGACTAGTCTTAATTGCTATATCATTGCAAATGAACTGAGTTAAACCAGTAACACACACACACACACCATTTGCATAAGGAGTTACAACATTGAGTGTATGAAAATAATCTTTTCTAGCTGTAAAATGTGAACAACGAAGTCAGCCATTGAGAGAATGTATGTAACCGAAAAATACACTCAAGCATACTTTCTCTCCTCTTCCTCCCCAAAATTAATAAAGAATCTGAGCACGGAAACATAATAAGCTATTTCCAGTGGACCTCAGAAATATGGTGTTGCAATCTTTTAATGCAATAAATTGTGAAATGAGAAACAAATTTATTAGTTATGCGTGGAAAAAACACCAATGTGTTCCTCTGTCAATTACACACACATGTGTCATGCAACAGACATATTACCTTGCAGTCACTCAAAGAATTGCAAGTGAAAACAAGAGCCCCCTCCACACACAACAAAGATTTAATGTTTGCAATAGTAATTAATCTAAAAAGAAGCATAAATAATCAAATATATTGCGGCACTAGCTCCTTCTTTCAAAATGTTTTTTTAATCTGTCAGATAAGGCCCATCTGGTATACTGGAGGACCGAAGGCTTTGTCAGGCTTCCCTGTCATCTGAGGCACAGCCCTTTTGCTGGAATCATAATTGTTTAAAAGGATTTCATATGCCATGCACTGCACTTGGTATAGCATCTTTAAAGTCATGCTAATACTTCACTGGCTTATGCACAACAATATTCAGGAGACAAAGGAACAGGAGAGATAAAAGCAAACTGTCAATCCAGCATGCAGAGATGCCACACACACTAGACAGCCAGTTTCACTACAGGTTCAGTCGAGACGCCATCCGAATATGAAGGGACATTGACACAGCGCACAACTAAATCCAATTCCATTTTGCCCGTGTGCTTTTTAAAGATAAAGCTACACTTCAAAACAATATGAAAGGGGAAAGCAAGACTACCAGAATAAACAATTTTGTTTCTAAGTTTACAGGACATTATTCTGTCTCCCTCAAACTTCTGTTCCATCTATGAGGATTGTTTGGAATATAAAATAACCCCAAACTAAGGAAATGCAAGCATGCCACACAATGTCTGAGCCTTAGTGAGCATTTCGAAAGAATGCTCACTTAGGTTTAATGTTTTTTTTTTCATTTTGTTTTGCTTTTGTTTTGTTTGGCAAGTATTCAGTATGCAGTCCTGCAAAAAGATATTAGTAAGAGGCATTGGTGAAGCACTCTCTAGTGCCACTTCCCCCTTTGCTGGTTCCAAGATCCAGTAACTTCTTTTGGAGGAAGGACAGACAGTGAAAATGACAGTGGTCATTGCCAATTTCAACAGGCTGCTCGAGTTGCAGAATTCTTGGCAAAATGTATGTTCAGGACCAAAGAAATGTCAACTGTCCTGCCTTACTTTGCTTTGTTCCAAAGTCAGACTTGATGTGATGCACATTGATTTCCTAATGTGATCCACATATCTTGCATTAAAAATATGGGTTTATTTAATCAGAAGAAAGAAAATGTGGAAAGCATTGAAGACTCCCCATAACAGCAAAACATACGATTCAATACCATCCTGTCAGTGACTATTCAGAGGTAATTCCACACAATGCTAGCTACTGAAATAGTTGTGTTTCTACTAAATCAAACAAACAAGAAACATCACCACACACAATATTGAAAGATATATAAACTTCCTTCCTTTTCATAAATTAAGGAAGTAATAGAAATTTATATCAATAAAGAAAGCAGTGGGTTGCACTGTCTAAAGTCACCTCTTTAGGGACTACCAACTGAACCTTCTTCTTAGGTATCAGTTTAAATCACTAAGAAGTTACGCTGACAGATTAAGGAGTCCATCCATATGTGAAGAAAGCCAGCAAAACAAACTATGGAAGTCTGAATAAAATTAGATAGTGTTCATCCTTTAGAACAGCAGATGTTCAGTGCTTTGGAGAATTGCACAGGAAATAAAACATATGGGTACAAAGGAGAACCATATGATTCCTCAGAGTCCATAGCCTGTTCTTTTACCTGTGGAGACAGGCATGTGCGCACACACACACACATGCCATTATTCCTAATCCTCAAATTATTGTCATGTTCCTATTTTTCCTATTAGCAGGTAGGTGGAAGCTGGAACCTATTCAACTATCTCCATGTATAATAAAACAGGGATGTGCTAAATAAGGGTGAAGGATGATGGGAGCTGCAGTTCAGCAACATGTGGAGGGCCACACACTCCCCATTCCTGCCCCCCTTCCATCTTCAACATGATTTGTTGCAATGTGTCAAAACTGAATGTAGAAAGCTGGAAGAACAGGACACACTTCCTCTTTTTTCTAATTATTTGAATGTAATCTCTTTTATTCCTTGACTGATATTTAATAAAAGATATACCCTAGCTAATCAAACAGTATGCCACACATGTTAACACAAAACAGAGACTAGCCACTCAGTACTATGGCTGAATGGAGTATTTTTCGGTTTTTATTCTATCATGGCAATTTGAGATTTTGGCAAGGCTGAACATTTTATTTAAAAATTTAACTAACTATCAACAAAGAAATATAACTGCTTGGGAAGAAGTCTGATATTTGAAGGTGCAGAGTTTCCAGAAGATGACCCCTCCAATGGATTGGGCATAGCTCCAGCCTAGACAAGACTGAAGAATTTTCTAAGAGCTCAGTGTAGTGTTCTCCATTTATTGGATCTATGGTTCTTGTTGCATGATGTAATGGTTTATGAATATTCATGTTGCTGAGAGGCGGAGTCAAGAGAGATGCTATGAGAGAGTCAGAGAGCAGATTAAGTGAGTTTAAGTCAGTTAAAGAAATGCAGGCAGGAGAGAAAAGCCAGACAGAGTAATAGAGTGTGTAGTTTGGGAAATTTAAGGTGATTAGCTACTGAAGATATTTATGAATATCTGTAATCAATAAACCAAAGTTTTATTTAAAAGAACTTGAAGTGTGGACCTAAATCTTTCTGAAGCACTGTAAATGGTGATTTAGAGATCACCTGGTGGCAGCAAGTGTAAAAGAAGAGAGTGTTTGCCTTCATGTGCTCTGGGGCTTGAAGGTCAAGCAAAGGGGGCACAAGGGTGGACACCACACTCAGTTACATGTTAAAAAAAAAACAAATCTGCTTTTGAATCAGGCTTTGCATGTTTCAATTTCATTTTAAAAGTGCTGACTACATGATGCACAAGCAAGCACAGATTTATTGTGGCAGGATGCTTGTGCTTTTTGTTTTTGTTTTTGTAAATCAGACTTTTTTAATCAGCAGCCAGGGGGTTGTTTATTTTAACTCACTTGTGAAATCAATTTATTTTGAATGGTTTCGGCATATATGAACACCTTTGTTTCAGTAAATTGAGTCTGTGGAGTCTGTTAACATTTGATGTCAGGATCATGGGCTTCAGGCTGTAGGGTAATGCGGGGCATAAATATCTTCAAGATAATTTTTAAAAAATGATTAATATGTGCAGTGGGGGGGTGCATCTATGTGTATGTCTGTTTCATTTTTCCATCAGTAATACTGGCTTTGCACTATCTCACTTTGAAAGAAAAAAAAATAAAACTTAAAAATAACACCACCGCAGCAGCAGCAGCAAGTGGCTTGTGAGAGGCAGCCAGTGTGGGGGAAACAGGGAATTTTAGTTTCCTTATCAATCTAAAACTAATCTTAACATTGGATTAAAAGTTGTCCCAGAGATGCACACAGTGACACAAAACTCACATGACTACCACATGATTTTACACTGGTTTGAAAATGCCCAATCCAGAATACAATGTATTTCACTAATGTGCTCTAAAAACTTGGCGAAAGGTCTTGTACCTCTGTCCTGAGAAACTTGACTGAATCTTTCAAAAAATAATTTTAGGAGATTGGGAATACCAAAATGAAACTATGAAAATAAGGGGTCATTGTGTTCTTTTAGCTTCTCCTGGTTTGAATCGCTTCTGATGTACAGTTTGGCATCTGGTCCTAGAGAAAAAAATCTTTATAAAATGCTCTGAGGCCATCAAAAGCAAGGGAATAAATGGGGTAAAGAACTCATCTTTCATGGAGTGAAGAGGATGGAAACATACCATTATAGACAAGGTTGTGGCATTTTAAAATAGCATAACACATTATGAAATGAGATGTCAACACTTACATTTCATTTGCTTGGAGATAGGCTTGTTGGGCTCAAGCCAGTGCTGAAAAAGGACAGGAAACAGTGGTTAAAGCATTACAAAAGACATAACTTCTTCACAATTGCAAGGTCATAACAAACCAGCAAGCAGTTTTCACACCAGCTGTGACTTCTATTGTGTTTGGTGTCAACAGCTTCAAAGAAATACTCCATCCTCTGTAAGGATACTGGGAAAGGAACACTTGAATGTGAGGTAATGAGATCTCAGAATGCACAATAGTTGTGTTTATGTTTACTTGCAGCCTGAACAGCAGGGGAAAGAATGGGCAAACTCAGATTTTGGCTTCTGTGGTTTCTGTAGTGGTACAGAAGGGTATTCACAGCTTCCTAATATAGTAACAGAACAATACTGTGCATGTCTGCTCAGAGGTCAGTCCAGCTATGTTTGGTGCAACTTACTCCTTTGCAAATATTTTTCAAACTGCAGTCTAAGGAGAAGGTAGTATCGTGAAGAAAATGTTAAGATAAAATTATCCCTTTTGGGAGCCAAATCTCTGCTGGGTTTTTACATGAGCACAATAAAATTGGTGCAAACTGTGGTTGCGAATTGCTACAAGTTCAGAAATCATCACAGGCATTTGCTGTTACATGCCTAGTTTCCTTCCTTCCTATTTTCAACCTACAATTCTTCCAAGGCATTCAGGGTGGCCTACAGTATGAACATACACTGATCCCATCAGCACAAACATATGCATGTGCATGCGTGTATGCATGCACACTCATGCACACACATTTTATGCTCATAACATTCCTACAGAGTTAGGCTGGGTTAGGCTGAGACATAATAAATAGATACACTAGGGGGTATCTTTAGAAATGTTATTTAATAAATGAACAAATGTTTGATAGCAGAAGGTGAAGGGCATGCTGACTCACTTTTGCACATGGTCAATAAAATTTGTACTTAGAGGTTTTTACCTGTAAACAAAATACCTGTATCACTAAAAATACTATCTTTGCAAGAAAAAGGACCACCTATCAAAAGCAGTGCTGTTCAAGCATTTAAGTATATTCTTTCTGCAAACCTGGATAATATTTTTAACTCATTCCATGCTAGCTAGATTAAATACAACTCCCCCCCCCCAAAAAAAAAAAGAGACAGTAGGAACCAGCAGCTTTATGGGGGGGAGGAATCAAGAAAAAATAAGAAAGGACTTTTAAAATTCAGTTTTGATGCCATGCCTGTTGCTTAGCTGTGAAAGCTACAATCAAGCCTGATTTATAGCAGTGTTTTTTTAAAAAAGCCACACAAGACATTATTCGATGATTCTGACAAAAAGGTTAACTTGGCTTTATTTATATTCATAAATACATACAATGTCCTTTTTATATTAGCTTTCTATATTTATATAGCACAATTTTCCACAAGCTGTGAATTTCGCAAGTATTAGGGAGGTTATAAATCATGAAAATGAGCTCTTTTAAGAAGAATAAATAAATGTAGCTTGCTGAAGGCAGTAACAGTGATGTCTGAAGTGGTTTGCTTTCCTTTGCAAGCTTAATATCCTAACAACTTTTGCAATGGCCACAAACACAAACAGTCCAATACCATGTACAAGCCATTTGATAATTCATACAAATGTGCGTATTAAATTGTTTCCCATTAAGTTTACTTTACTTATTATCTGTACTGAGAGTAGTATTTTCTTTAGATACTTCAACAGATACTTCTGACTGGTTTGCTAATGTCAGTTACTAAAACGCAGTGGAAGAAACCAAATAGCATAACTGCTAAAACAAGCCATTTCCCACATCTCCAAAGATGTCCTAACAAGGAAATTTAGAGAATAATTCATCAGCAGGCAATGTGACCTCTGTATCATCTTTTAATAGCATACAATTGCACCTGCAGTACAGTATCAAATTGCTTGCTATGTCCTAAACTGTAATGCTCCTCATTTTCTTAGTATTAATCCCTGATCAGCATTTTAATGTCCCTGAATAGACACTCCCTAGAACAGCTACCCTCATAGCTATTCGCAGTGTTGTACAGGCCTATCTGTTTTGCTTACTTAAAAACCTCAGCTTTGGAAAGATTATTTCACAAAGCTTAAGCACCTTTAAAAAAAAAATAGAGATACCCATTATTTAGCAGTACTGTACTGACAAACACCGATTTCTCCATATGTACATCTTCTCTCCTGGTCCCTGTACTAATACTGTGCCTAAATTAATCGGCCTTTAAGACTGGCCATGTCTTTTACATCAGTCTACATCCCAACATCAGTCTACATCCCAATCCCAAAGAAAGGCAGTGCCAAAGAATGCTCCAACTACTGTATAATTGCACTCATTTCACACGCTAGCAAGGTTATGCTCAAAACCCTGCAAGGTAGGCTTCAGCAGTATGTGGACCGAGAACTCCCAGAAGTACAAGCTGGATTCCGAAGAGGCAGAGGAACTAGAGACCAAATTGCTAACTTGTGCTGGATTATGGAGAAAGCCAGAGAGTTCCAGAAAAATATCTACTTCTGCTTCATTGACTATGCAAAAGCCTTTGACTGTGTGGACCACAGCAAACTATGGCAAGTTCTTAAAGAAATGGGAGTGCCTGATCACCTTATCTGTCTCCTGAGAAACCTATATGTGGGACAGGAAGCAACTGATTGGTTCAAAATTGGGAAAGGAGTACGACAAGGCTGTATATTGTCCCCCAGCTTATTTAACTTACATGCAGAATACATCATGCGGAAGGCTGGACTGGGAGAAACCCAAGCCGGAATTAAGATTGCCGGAAGAAATATCAACAACCTCCGATATGCAGATGATACCACTCTGATGGCAAAAAGTGAGGAGGAATTAAAGAACCTTGTAATGAGGGTGAAAGAGGAGAGTGCAAAAAATGGTCTGAAACTCAACATCAAAAAAACTAAGATTATGGCCACTGGTCCCATCACCTCCTGGGAAATAGAAGGGGAAGACATGGAGGCAGTGACAGATTTTATTTTCCTGGGCTCCATGATCACTGCAGATGGACACAGCAGCCCCGAAATTAAAAGATGCCTGCTTCTTGGGAGGAAAGCGATGACAAATCTTGACAGCATCTTGAAAAGCAGAGACATCACCTTGCCAACAAAAGTCCGAATAATCAAAGCTATGGTTTTTCCTGTCGTGTTGTATGGAAGTGAGAGCTGGACCATAAAGAAAGCTGACCGCCAAAGAATTGATGCTTTTGAATTGTAGTGCTGGAGGAGGATCTTGAGAGTCCCCTGGACTGCAAGGAGAACAAACCTATCCATTCTAAAGGAAATCAAGCCTGAGTGCTCACTGGAAGGACAGATCCTGAAGCTGAGGCTCCAATACTTTGGCCATCTCATGAGAAGAGAAGATTCCCTAGAAAAGACCCTGAGGTTGGGAAAATATGAAGGCAAGAGGAGAAGGGGACGACAGAGGATAAGATGGTTGGACAGTGTCATCAAAGCTACCAACATGAATTTGACACAACTCCGGGAGGCAGTGGAAGATAGGAGGGCCTGGCGTGCTCTGGTCCATGGGGTCACGAAGAGTCGGACACGACTAAATGACTAAACGACAACAATAGTACTGCCAGCTTTTGCCAAAGGAAAAAAAGACAGTTGGCTCCAAAGAGAATCCTGTACCTCCTCTTGCACTGGCACTGGCAATAGACTGGAGAAAAAGACCCTTGGGGTTTTTTTCAGCTCTATATTTCTATGGCATCATGAATGACAATGATTTATTCATTTAACTTCCATCTTGCCTTTTACTCTAAAATGTACTGCTCCAGAAAAGCTAGATGACTTCATGAAGAACCAGCTAAAGAAGAATGTCGGACACGACTAAACGACTAAACACAAACACATAAGATGGCTTATTTGACATAAATGATAAATGTGAACAGTGAAGAAGAAATAAATAATTTGTTTCAAAACAGCACAGGTTCTCACAGGTTTGATTCAGGATAATTCAAAAAGCCAGCCTCATTTCCTTGACCAAATCTAACCTCGAGTTTGTTCAAGAAAATTTTCTTGGCTAATTGCAGAAAATTCAAGCCCCATCAGCATGTGCTGGCAGATGAGAATGATATCCCTGGTGCCAAGTGCTATGACCTTGATATTGAATCGCACCTGCCCCTCTGCTATAAAGTCATCAGATTTGGGAAAAAGCATTTGTAGCTTTCCATTCTGCTTAAGCACTCACTCCCCTGAATAACTTTGTCACACAAGGGGGTGCTGATAAGTATTGAGCCTTTCCCAGAAAAAAATTGAGCTAGGAAGCTATAACTGCCACACTATTCTATATATTTCCCCAGGAAGTCAATGCACTTGCGACATCTGCCCTGCAGCTTCTTAAGTCCTTGCAAATAAAATTCTTCCGACTGCTGGTGTAACCACTCATTTTCAGCATTAGTTGCCTCCAGAATACACCCAAATTGTTGTCCCTTTGAGTGTTTTTTGAGTTTTGGGAACAGATAATAGCCAGAAGGAGCCAGGTCAGGAGAACAGGGTGGATGGGGCATCACTTGAAAGCCTAAGGACGTCAGTTTTGCCACTGTTTCACCTGCAGTGTGTGACAAGGTGTTGTCATGCAACAGGATGACACCTTTGGAGAGTTTTCCTCAATGTTTTTCCTTGATGTTTTGCCTCAACTTCATCAGTTAAGCACAGTTATATTTTTGAATTGATGGTTGAATCCTGTTGGAGGTAGTCCACCAGCAGAACTCCCTTCTTATCCCAAAAAACTGTTGCCATTTGCTTCTGCACCGACCTTTGCACTCGGAACTTCTTTGGCCTGGGGGAACCACTACGCCTCCATTCCTTAGACTGTTCCTTTGTATCAGGATCATAACAGTAGATCCATGTCTCATCACCAGTTACCAATTTGCCCAGGAAATCTGATTCATTTCTTGCAAAATGTTCCAAAACAGCTACCGATGGCTCCACGTGTTTCCTCTTTTGTTTGGTTGCCAAAAGTTTGGGGATCCACTTTGCTGCCAGCTTTCTCATTTCCAAGTCGTTGTGGATAATGGCACCAACTCTCTCACATGATATTCTCAGATATATAGCATAGATATATTTGGTGGTCTTCCATGATCAAGTCATGGATGGCTTTCACATTTGTAGGCACAGAGACAGAAACAGGCCTTCCACTGGGTTTCTCACTTTCAACACCGAAATGGCCAGTTTTAAAATTGACAACCCAATGTTTAATTGTTGCATATGAAGGGCCACTGTCACCCATAGATTGTGACATTTCATCATGGATCTGCTTTGCACCTTTCCCTTGGAGAAACAGGAACTTCATTATCGTCCTATGCTCTTCCACATTGAACTTTTCTGGAGGTGCTGCCATGTTCACTTTGGACCTGAACATGAAAGATAAGTTAAAATCATAGGCAGCTGATTTTTGCACCATTGAATACAGAAAAATTGGCCAATACACCCTGGAATTTATAGCTCAATAATTATCAGCACCCCTCATATTACAACCCAGCTACCTTGCCAATGATCAATGACTCTTAGATAGCATACCACCCCACAGTTCCTTTTTTGTTTCCCTATATTATTAAAATTGTCCGTTTCCTCCTGTCATTTTACTTGTAAATGATTCATACAAGGAACCATTCTCATGTTTTGTAACTGATACATTCACTTTGTTACAAATTTTGAGAGCCTGCAAGGTGTAAAGGTTAATGTTGGACTAGGCCTGTGGAGGCCCAGCTTCAAATTCCTGCTCAGCCATGCAGTTCACTTGGTATCTTTGGGCCAGGCATCACCTCTCAGCCAAGTAATCATAGAAAAGGATAAACATGCAGTGGGGAACATGTGTGCCACCTTGTGCTTCTTTAAGGAAAGGCAGAAAGTGAAAGTAATACAGACATTGTGAAAGCCGGTGAAAATTCAGATATACAAAACTGAGATATTTACCTGCATGCTTATTAGCATGTCTCATTGAGAGAATTTTTCAAAGTCACTAAACACAGTTCATGCTGTGATTCTTCCTTACTAAGCATTAGATGTCTTTTAACAGGTAAAAAAGGCATACAAAATAAATATGTATGGTGGTGCCCTCTTATTTAACTACATTTAAGCAGTGTTATATGAAAATAGACTGATCTTTCTTATGAGTAATGACCCCATTTTTGCTTCTTGACAGACTTTTCATCTGATAAGTAGCTATAAACAGCAGTTTTTGTGTGAAAGACAGGTATTGGGTCAACTATATGTGTCCTTAAAATAGTAGCTAGCACCTACAATTTTTTCTTTTTCTTTTTACAATAGTAGAGGATGTTCAGTTTCTATTGGGAACTCCACTTATAGGCAGTGGAAGTTTAATCATTCCCTCTGAACTATGATTTTTATAGATACCCCTCCCCCACTTTTTCTGAGGTGGAAGAAAGATCTAACTATTGTCAATTTTACTGATATTCTAAGCCTTATTCCAAGTATTTAGAATATTAGTAACGCCACAGACAGAGGGGAGAAATTCCACCCCCACCCCCACCCCATGGGGGGAAGTTACCAATAAAAGTAAGACTTCATGCATGGGAGGAAGGAGGGAAAATTAGAGCTGAGAAATGTTTTGTTTCATTTGCGTGTAATTCTGAAAATCCCACAACCAGCATGGGCAGAAAAGCAATGTTTCCCACCAATACAAAATATAGATGAAGGTGATTTTAGGGTATAGTGTATCTATAGATGGACCATTACGGTGTAATCAGAGGAAGGCCTGCTCAAAAAGGAGTTGAGTCCAACTGATTCAGGTTGCGACTACAGTGGGGTCTCTACTTAAGAATGTCCCTACTTAAGAACAATACAACTTAAGAACAGCTCCATTTGCTAAATTTTGCTTCTACTTGAGAACAGAAATCCAAGATAAGAACAGGAAAAAAGCCTTTCCTGCTCTTTTTTTAACCTTAGGTCATCTTAGGTTAAAAAAAATTCTCCCCCTAGTGGTAGAGTACGTATTAACCAGCTTTGCATTAGTTCCTATGGGAACTAATGCTTCAATGTACGAAGGCACCTCTACATAACAAAAAAACAGCCAGAACGGATTAATTGGTTTTCAGTCCATTCCTATGGGAAATTTTGCTTCAACTTAAGAACATTTCAACTTAAGAACACCATTCCAAAACGGATTAAGTTCTTAAGTAGAGGTTCCACTGTAGTTTCTATGGACGGAAAAGAACAGATACGGATTAAATGGTTTTCAATGCATTCCTATGGGAAATGCAGATTCAACATGAGAACTTTTCAACTTGAGAACCACCTTCCAATACGGATTAAGTTCTTAAGCAGAGACCCCACTGTACATGGTCAAATAATGTAGGACTTGCGCCACATATTAAATGGGTGAATTTAAAGTATTTTTTACTGACCACATCACAGAGAGACTGATTTGAATTGGTCCAGTCCTTTCCACTCTCAAGATGGCATTTTTCTCTGCCACTGGGGGAGGTTTTTTTTTTTTTTTTTTTTTTTTTTTTTTGCTTTTTCAAATGGGAGCAATTTACATTGATTTTCCTCCATGGGGTTATTGGGATACATTCTTGTAATGTCAGGGGAATGTGTGTCTGTATATGGTGACATAAGCAGTTGGGGTGTGATGTTCAGGACCAGGAGAACATGCTCCCATATTCTTTCCTCTCCCCCAATCATCCTCCAAATTTTTACTATTTTTTTATTTCTTACATATATGAGATTAGCACTAGATCATCCTATCATCTTATCACTAGTTCACTGTTATGAGTCTTTCCCATATTTATGCCCTCGTCATTTCCTCAGATTAGGCACAAGCAGGACTAGAGGAAGGAAGGAAAGAAGGGGAGCTGTGGATTGTGACGCAGCTCAGATCACATCCAGTATGAACGGTAAACTCCAGAATCAATCTGCAGCCCCTATGTAAGCAGTGACTGCAATTTCAAAGGCAATACAGGCTCTGAATCAAATTTAGTGTAGTCACACCCTCAATGGGACTTACTACTTCAGAAAACTCCATACCCAGAAAAATCTGCAAAGAGTCATCATAAGTTGGAAACAACTTGATATCATTGCATCATCAAATTTGTATTGATTGTAGTCTTAGCAAATTTTCTGTTAAGCACGTTTCTGCTGAAAAAACCCTTCTAGAGGTGAGTCTCAGTTTTGTGAGGGAATCAGTCCGCACCCCCTCACCCCAATTTAAGACCAGTGGTTGATTCTCAATCATTTAACAGTACAAATCTCCAATGGCAAATGAAATTGTCTGATTTCTTTAAAACCACACATGCACACAAAGTCTTGCCATGCTTTTATTATGGCACAAGCTCTCATTAATTATAGCCCACTTTTGTCATATGCAGCTCATTAAGTGGACTGCAGTCCACAGAACTGAATGTAGCAATTAATCTTCCTCTGGTAGAGCAAATGTTTTTAAAAATAGTGGCCATGCTAACCTAGGGAGTCGGGGAGATGTAGTGCAGAAGTAAATTCTCCAAGCTCTCTATCTATCACATCTACATTCTGGAGCACACTAGATTTCAGTCAACATCAGGATGAGTTTTCATGGCTCCTACAAAGCCATATACTAGAGTGCTCCTGCACATAGACTAAAAGAAAAGTTGGGACATTCTCATTGCCCAAAGTGAAAGAGAGCACAATTATCTACATATCGCTATTACCATATTCGGAACAACCTTTGCTAAATAAAATACCATTTCTATTTGTTCATGCACATGCAGGTGTATGTCAACGTTGTCCCTTGGAGTAGTCACTTCAGACTCTCTTTAGTTATATCAAGGTTTTATTCCTCTTTTGGTTATCATGCAGAAACAAAGAAACATTATTTAGCACTGTGCAACTATAACTACACTAATCTCGGAATAGCTGGTGGCCTACATTTCCCATTCATATGTAGCCAAAATGGAACCATGCCATGGAGAGGGATTACCCCCAGGCTTTACAGAAGTGCAAATGAACAAAATATGGATGGGGTAGAGCTTTAATATTGGAGGGGGAAACAAAATAGCACAATGAGGATCCTCAGTGGATATAGATTGCCAAAAGCCTGTCAAAGGGTAGAATGGAAAACCAGCAGGAAGGGGGATATGGAAGGGCACATCCTGGAAAAGGGCATGACTGGCTGGAACCTTCAAAGGAGCACTCCTTAATGAAGCACTCCGTGGTACAACATTTTAATTGCACGTCACAACTGTATCAGCTTCTTGTCTCACATAAAATATGTACAATGAAACAATCCAAGTAAAAAAATCGGTACTCATTTTTGAGAAAATATTAATAATAATAATAATAATATAATTTATTGTCATTGTAAGTATATACACAGTATACCATACAACGAAATTCACAATATTGCTACTGGATCAAAGAAATATTGCGACTGTCAAAGGTTTAACAGAGATAAAAGCCCTGAAGAGTACATACTAAGTTCCATAAACTCTGAACAACTCTCCAGGGACTCTTTGTTTGAGCACACATAAAATTAAATTTATTTAACTACTTGCCTGCTTCTTAATTTAGTACCACAACTATAATTTTGATAAAGTAACTGAGTTTAAATCCAAGTAGTTTGATTTGTTTGTCGATCACAGCATACAGTGTCATGCTGCAGCTATCTAAGTACTCCTTTGAAATCCATGGTACTGCCTATTGTGCAGAGCTGAAGGATTTCAGCCCAAGCTTCAAAGAACTCTCATCCTGCAGTGTCATTTCATGGTTAGGACAATTATGAATTGTCAGACAATTATCACTAGGGCACTTTGAAGAAAAAAAACTTAGAAATAAGGGTACAGCCATGGAGAAAGCTTCCCCATTCCTACACCTCAGTGCATAACTGAAACTTGTATGCATGACTGGAATTTGTATGCGCTTGTCTGTCTATATGCACGCACAGGTATATGAACTTGTAGGTCTGTGTAGGGGAATGACAGAAGGATTCTAATCATCTTCTTCCAGGCCAGAACTATGAATTAATGCATTTATATATTGGTACCCCATGAGGCCCTGGAAAAGATCCTGATGTTGGGAAAGTGTGAAGGCAAGAGGAAAAGGGGACAACAGAGGATGAGATGGTTGGACAGTGTCATTGAGGCTACCAACATGAATTTGACCCAACTCCGGGAGGTAGTGGAAGACAGGAGGGCCTGGCGTGCTCTGGTCCATGGGATCATGAAGAATCGGATATGACTTAATGACTAAACAACAACAATCCCATGAGGATGAAGTAGCTTGTAGAGGCAGTTTTGTGGCTGTCATGTGGAAGAGGAAAAGAGTGGATAACTCCATTCTTACTCCACGCAAATTTCCTGTAAATCTAAAAGGCTGTCATTTACAATAGTTTTACAGAAGGCAAAATTAGATGAAGTGATTTGTTTTCTATTTGTTTCAAAGCATCCACAAAGCAGCACTTTACATTTCATGTAGAGCTTGAGCCCATTCCAAAGCTTAGGCCACAACACATAGAAAAATGTTTTCTGTGAGGCAAGCAGGGAAAAATCTACTTAGGACCAAAAACAGATGTATCCCTTTGCCACATCCCCTAGGTGGTTCAAGACTAAGCCAATGGTTAGGAAAGGTGAAGACATTCCATGGATCCTAAGATGACAGTGAGGCTAGCAACAGTGGTCTTGGGTCCATTTGCAGAAACAGAAAGTTTGATATTCTTTTTCTGCTCTGTCCCATAGTTGTTACCAGATTGGACACAGTGCATAGGATTAGTCTCCTGGAACAACATTTCTGTAGGGAATTTTATTTTGTCACTTTTTAATTCTTTTGTTTTAGAAGGATTTCACAGGCAAAGGGGGAGAAAACTGGAGGAGGAAAAAGAAACTGTCTGGCAGAACAATTTTAAAAGATAAAGGTTTCCCACTGCTGTAAAAACATTCTTAGATAATTTTATTCCTCTAAGTTAACATCAGTTCTTCCATCTGAGGCCCTTGACTTTTTTTGCAACTCAGCAAAGGACTAATCTACTTACAGTATAAGCGTTAGCATTAATATGCCCAATAAATATCACATGGTTCTGGAGATGCAAACACCTGCACAGACTGCAATGAAGCAAACTGTGTTGTATACAAAACTGAAGTGGCTCACTTCAGATGTGCTGGATAAGGAGGAAGGCAGCGAAGTCCTGCAGCAGCAAAATGCTTAACTAGTCTCTGGAGAGCCTCCATCTATACCAAAAGTACCTAAAACAACACTATTTGCCACCTCTCTCAAGAAAAATCACATCCTACATTAATTTTGTCCCTATATTAATTCTGAGCCTGTGGTGTGCAATATGTGCAAGATAACTTTCATGTATTATTTGTATTGTTTATTAGCATCTGTGACCCTGAAGATTTTTGAAAAACATATTGTTGGGGCTCAGGGGGGAAAAAACCTTAAAAAATAGATTCTAATAAAAATAAATAGGAATCATAACACGGTGTTAACTCTTTGAATCCATGAATTCTTGGTATGCCCATTTTGAAACCAGCATCTTTCAAAGGTCCTTTACAGTTCAAATATATTTGGTCTTCATGTTGAACACTACAAAGAAGGCAACCAGAAATAGAATCCCAGAAGATTTGACAGAGCTTGAGGAAGTTTAGGACTACAGCTCTCCAAATCCCAAGTCAATCTGAGTCATGCTGCCTGGAAGATTCTGGGAACTGTATTCCAACAAGTAACTTTCTCAAAATACGAGATTTAGTCTATTACATGTCTAACAGCATGAAAAGATTGTCAACACAGAAATTTCTGAGAATCTAGAAATGGATCTTCTACATATGCTATTCTCATGGTCATGCTAGAAAAAGTGTTGACTTTTTCAACACTTGAGCCCAAAGGCGGTGGCGGGGAAGGGGTAGAGGTGGGAGGAGGCACAGCTAGCTAAGCTACACATTATAGCCACCACAGGGATGCTGCTGATCCCCATGGCAACTATAATGTGTATCCCAGCTTGAAGGCTGGCATGAACCTACACATCCCACTCAGAAGAACTCTTCCACTTGTTCCTATAAGTCGATTACTGCTTATCTGGAGCACCAGGGGAACAATTCCTTACATGTGATGCTGAGGGTATGACTATACAAAGGAAAAGGCCAATATTACTTACAACTAAATTATATGAGAGTGTGCATACATACCCTCTGTTTTTCAGGATCCACATAGCGAATGCCAAAGTAGTCCTTTTCCAGCAAACTGTAGTGATTACAAACATAATCTATGAGAAACTGGCCTTTTGTCTCTCTCTGTAAAGGAGAAAGAACATATAGATATTTAGTAAACTGGTAAGAAATCTACATTCTGTTTGTCTACTGTAGCATACTATTTTAAATTTAAAGATGTCTATTACTTATCCATTATATTGCTGTTCAGCTACAAATATGTCTTCTATTTTTAAATACCCCACCTTACACTGTTACAAATCTATTTTTAAACTACCTACATGTCTGATATTTCTTTACCTCTTATCTTTAGATGTGAAATTCTCATAAAGTGTTAGCTCTACAGTTGTACCATATGGACTTAATCATAGACTCTAGTCACAACAGTGGTAAATAATCAGTAATATAGTGTGAGAACAAGGAAACACAAATTGCTTTGATGTCAAAATATAGATAAAATCAGGCATTACAGAAAGGGAAGGGCAAGCAAGAATTGTGGCTGCTATTCCTGGTAGCAGATGTAAGTTTCATATCAAGACTGATTTATATTCCTAGTTGCAGATTTTATATTTCTGAGATGCAGATTCCAAATGACAGAAGATGCCACAGTCTTAGCTTTGTAAACGTGATATGTACTTGAATGTGTGCTGAATTTCAAAAAAAAGTTAAAGTGTACAACTCAATCAAATATTTTTTGACAATTACACCTGAACATTACATTTTCATTGCCAAAAAAAATGATGAACACAAAGGCTGAAGAACAGCTAGTGAATCCATGGCTTTCAAGGATAAACTCTCTAGTCCATTCAGTTTATTGGACAGATCATCAAAACTTTCCAAACTTTGCACACAGAGTACTTGAATTAATCAGTATGTATCAAAAACTGACTGAAGCAATTATTTAGTTAAAGCCAACAAGTCTCTTTTTGTAAATCAAGTATTATACAAAACATATACACGAATAACTGACAAATTTAAACAAAGGATGCTATGAAGCAGATGTAACATTGTTATATCATTCACTTCAAGAATGAAAAGTACTGATTATGAAGCTGATTACATGTAGCAACAACCACCAGAACTGATAATTAGCTAGGCTTAAATGCGATTCGAGATCTCTCTGGTCATAATAGCTTCTTATTATTTAGCAATGTATTTGCAGTAATATAGTAATTAAACATTCTTCAGTAAAGGGTAGAGCTGTGAGCAATCTCTCTAAAGTGTTGCCTTCAGAAACAAATGGCATCTTTGGGGCTCTGCCACATTAGCTTGGATGAAGCATGACCAGCTTCAATTATAAGTAAAAGTAAAGGTTCCCCTTGACAAATTGTCCAGTCATATCCAACTCTAGAGGGAAGTGTTCATCCCCATTTCCAAGCCACAGAGCCAGCATTTGTCCATAGACAGTTTCCATGGTCATGTGGCCAGCGTGACTAGACACAGAACACTGTTACCTTCCCACCGCAGTGGTACCTATTTATCTACTTGTATTTGCATGCTTTCGAACTGCTAGGTTGGCAAGTGCTGAGACAAGCAACGGGAGCTCACTCCGTTGCGTGGATTCAATTTTACGACTGCTGGTCTTCTGACCTTGCAGCACAGAGGCTTCTGCGGTTTAACCCACAGCACCACCACATTCCCTTAGCTTCAATAATAACACAGCAGCTATTGTTTTATTCATTTAATTATTTTTTAAAAAATTGTTCCCAGAACAACCTCTGAACTCCTCCTTAAAGCAACATTTGAACAAAAACATACTATACGTACTATACTGAGAAGACAGAGTGGTCAACTATGTTTTTTCTGTTTTGAATAAGTGTCTTGAATTTTTTTTATCTTTTAGTTAAAAAACATTTGAAAATAAGTGTTTTAATTTATGTTTGCTGAGAGTGCTGCTACTGAGAGACACATGTTCCTCACTTGTAATATGAAATTATTTTGTCTGCTTTACAGTCAGCAGATAGGGTAACAGCCTGTCCTCCATATTACCTTACCCGGGCTGCATGCTCTGGAGAGGACATGCCTCAGTTCAGAGCATGTTACCATAGTCTCTCGAGACTGAAGGATGCCTATGCTTTACAGTCACGAGGCTCTGATTCTAAACCACTATCAAAGAAGTAAACCACAATGAATTCAATAGGACATACTTCTTTAAAAAAAAGATATATAAGGTTAGGCTGCAATCTTATACAGAGATGTCCAGAGATTTACTATTGTCAGAGGCACAGAGGCAATTTCAACTTTTTAGACTGCCAAATCTCATTATTGGTAAAAATAAAATAACATAAAATAATAAATGAAAAATAAATAAAATACCCTGTTCCCTACAAATTCTCCTGTGAGGCACAGTTTTACACAGGGAGGTAATTGAAGCAGATAGGTTAATTACATCATAGAATAATCTTACTGAACCAGATGAGTGAGGTTACCTCTAATAGAATAATCTGCAAAAAGGTTCAGTGGTTTTACTTATATTTTCCCAGTCGTTATTTAAATCCAGCTTTCACACAGAAAGCTGAGACTTTTAGCACTTGCTTTTAACTACATAATATACATATGTTAATTTTTATTAAAATTAATTTCTTTAGTTGCTCATTCTGAAATCCCTCTATACTTTTTTAAAGTGTTCTCAAAGGGATCCCAGATTAGAAAAACTGCTCAGTTAATTCACATCTACTGTTGCAAACAAACAAACAAACAAACAAATGCAGGGCTGTGCCAAGTAGGCAGCATTCCACAGGTATGTAGGTGATACTACAGAATGTTCACTGCTTGTGCTTCAAGCATTTTTTGTACTCTGCCACAGTTCTTAGTCAAGCCCAGATTTTCAAAATGGATCAAAACCTTCCCTGGAACACATGGAACTCTCCCCCACAATAAAAGAGATGCTTACAGCCTATAGAGATGTGCCTGTTTCAGGATCAAAATACTAATTTCAGGCAACCAGCCTGGAAAGTTCCTGGGTAAGCCCACTGTTTCTCATGAAACAGAGGCCACATATGCCGTTCTTCAACAAGTGTAGCCAGATCTTCTCATGTCACTTATATGGGCCCATAAATCCATGAAGATGAGCTGGACCACTCCCATGTTACAGCTCTGAGCAGCAAGGCTCAGGAATCACCAGTCACCATGGGATGATCACCAGTCCTAAACTCTACCTAATTGACTGCACATATAAACCAATGCAAACATAACAAGAATAGCCTGATTATCAACTCACTATAGCCACGCTTCCTCTTCAGATTAGTGCATACTAACTGAATAAGACCTTCCACCCAAGCTGACTAGATGACTACTCTGGACTATACCTCCAAAAATCTCATAACCAACATGGTTACTGGCACACTGTTGTGTAGGATTCTGTGACCTGTACTTTGAAGACCAAATAGTTACTATTTCAGTTACTTAGCCATGGATAGCCACCCCCAAATTGCCCGAGGAAGGAGAACAGAAACACCAGCAAAGTAAGCCTTTGATTTATGAATAACCTCATTAAGATGTAAAAGAAACTAAAAAGGGAAAATACCTGACCGAAAGGAGAAAGAGGAAGCGCCGAACCATACATGCCAGCTTGCTTTTTTTCTTTTTTTAAGCGACCTGTCTGTTATTTATAATTAGCAAGCTGGCCCAAGGTCATTCAGATACACTGTGAGACAGAAAAATTTTGTGTTTCTGGAAAAAAATCCCAGAGGAAATACTACTCAACAGGGACTGAAATCTTGTCAATGCTGTGTAATCTGGACTTTTCTCACTAATTGAGTGGACTTTGAAAATAAAATCTTGTCTTTGGAGCAGGAGGCACAGGATTTTGGGAATAAAAAACAGGTGATGAATCATCAGTGTGGCGACATAGACTGAAGAGTGGGAGAAGCCAGTCGAATAGGACTTTGATAACAGAAGCGTCTTTGGTTTTGGAAGGAAGAATAAATCCCTGGGACAGTAAATTATCAGCTCATCAGCGAGAGGAAATTAACAGAATAGACGGAGGACCTAAGAAAATCAGGTCTGGAGTTATTAAAGGACTACAACAGTGGCAGACAGGAGGGCCTGGCGTGCTCTGGTCCATGGGGTCACGAAGAGTCGGACATGACTAAACAACAACAACAACAGCTAAAAGTTCCTCCATCCTGCTGAAATATTAAACCATGCTAAGTTGGCGGTACATGTATAACAAGGGTGAATGGATAGCATGTTGAACTGAAGTGGCACAAGCACAATCACTGCACCCAAAACAAACCGGAACCACAATCCTGACTTCTTGTTCTCAAGGAAACACTGTTTTAAAAAACTCTCCAGTTTGAGGAGAATACTTAGTGCTAGGAAGAATTCAATGTGTTTCCATCTACCAGAAAATCAGTTCATTAGAAATCTCAGGAGCCTGGCACCCAAAAAAATCACATTACCTCCCCAAGATTCAGAGGACCCTAAACTGCACCAGGAACTCCAGCTCTGGAGATAGGGCCAACCAGCATCAAGGAGATCAGAGTCCCTAATTAAGGTGTGATTAGACAAGGATTTGGTCCACTCTTTGGTCCACTATGGGGACAGATTGATTCACTACTTTTTTTAGTTATTAGATGATGTAATTGCGGGAGCAAACCAGCCTGTCCCCAAAGCATTCTTACCTGCACTCAACACATTCCTACTGCACCATTCTGGGTCCTTATCAGGGGCTATTACTTCTTTGATGCAGGTAGAATTGTTCCACTTTGGTTAATTCCCAGTGTGTGATATTGGGAAATTGTGAAATTAAATATGGAAATTAAAAACTTTTTCCCTTTGTTCCTCCATGGAGCAGAGGGAGGAAGGAAAAAAAGTATTCTTGAAGGCTTTCACGGCCAGGATCCGATGGTTGTTGTGGGTTTTCCGGGCTGTTTGGCCGTGTTCTTAAGAAAACCCACAACAACCAAAAAAATATGCTTAGTTAAGTCAGTACTGATGCACTGTACCCATGGAGAGAGAACAAATTGAAATCTCCCTCCTAGAAGTGGGAAGAGAAATAGGAGGAGGCAAGGATGGAGATTTGAAAGGAAAGAAAAATCAAATGAGTGAGAATGTACTTGGTTTGTTTCCCAGGAAGGGAGAAAGAGCAGCAGCAAACAAATGGAAAAAGCACTCTTTCTCTGTGTTGTGGAAGAACAGCTGTGGCAGTTGTGAAGGAGCACCTGGCTGTTTTGCATGTCCCTCTTTTGTGCACCAGCTCTTTTGTAGCAAGGAGTCCTTTACAACAAGAATGTGCATGCAGAGCCTTGTTTTT